>NC_091984.1:198748020-199092279 GCF_044704955.1 Pristiophorus japonicus | reverse complement strand
GGGGGAAGGGCGGGTGATCTGGTGTCGTGTCTCGGGTCGGGGGAGGGCGGTGTCTGGTTGGGGGGGGGTGTCGGATGGGTGGGGGAAGCGGGTGTCGGGTGCGGGTCTCGGGTCGGGGGGGTCGGGGGGGGCGGTGGTGGGGGAGCGGGTGTCGGGTCTCGGTCGGGGGGGGGGAGCGGGTCTCGGGTCTCGGGTCGGGGCGGGGGGCGGGGAGCGGGTGTCGGATCGAGGTGGGGGAGCGGGTGTCGGGTGTCAGTCTCGGGTCGGGGAGGGGGGGGAGCGGGTGTCGGGTCTTGGGTCGGGGCGGGGGGGTAGTGGGTGTCGGGTGTCGGGTCGGGGCGGGGGAGCGGGTGTCGGGTCTTGGGTCGGGGAGGGGGGGGAGCGGGTCTTGGGTCTCGGATCGGGGCGGGGGGGTGAGCGGGTGTCGGGTCTCGGGTCGGGGCGGGGGGAGCGGGGGTGTCGGGTGTCGGGTCGGGGCGGGGGAGCGGGTCTCGGGTCTCGGGTCGGGGGAGGTGGGGGAGCGGGTGTCGGGTCTCGGGTCGGGGCGGGGGGGAGCGGGTGTCGGGTCGGGTCTGGTCGGCGGGGAGGGGGGGGGAGCGAGTGTCGGGTCTGATCGGTGGGGGGGGGGAGCAGGAGCTGGCCATGGGAGGAGCCTCATTCACGCAGCCCCAGTGAGGTCATTCAGCCAGGGCTAGGGGCTGCGTGCTTCGGGCCCCTCCCACACAGTTCGGCGCCTGGAGCTACTGCACTTGCGTGCCCACTGTAGCGCGCATGTGCAGCGGTCCCGGCACTGTTTTCAGCGCAGGGACCTGGCTCCGCCCCCCCACAGCTCGTGCTGGCTGCGCCGAGGGCCAGAGGACCTGTAAGTAGGTGGAGAATACCGAGGATTTTTTTAGGCGCCGTTTTAGGCGCGAAAAACGGACGCCCAGTTCGGAGGGGCGCCCGTTTTTTTTCTTGTGGAAACTTGGGCCCAATATTACTAAGATTTCATTGTTGTACCTTCCCAGTGGCAGCCTGGGAAAGCTGTTCTAACCCAGGTGAATAGGGGGGAAATTTGCTGGGGACGTGAGCCCTGGGCCCTGCTGCCATTTACACACGGTGGGAGATACAGGTCAATCGGTGAAGTGGCAACAGACCTCACCACCTGCATTCTGTCTCAATTTCTCCCATATTGTGCCCAAACTGGGTCCGAATCATGGATGGGAATCCCGCCCAAGGTGTCTCAGCCCTGCCCCACCATCATACCTTAACCAAAAACTCAGAACAACTTCCAATCTGACTTTTCTATTTCTCACATGAGCTGTCCTTGTGGCCGAGGTGAGCTGGTCAATTTCATGTTTGAACTGGTGCTCTCCACTCTCCCGTCCTGTGACAGTTGGAACTGGTGCTCTCCACTCACCCGTCCTGTGACAGTTTGAACTGGTGCTCTCCACTCTCCCGTCCTGTGACAGTTGGAACTGGTGCTCTCCACTCACCCGTCCTGTGACAGTTGGAACTGGTGCTCTCCACTCTCTTTCCTGTGACAGTTGGAACTGGTGCTCTCCATTCTCCCGTCCTGTGACAGTTGGAACTGGTGCTCTCCACTCACCCGTCCTGTGACAGTTGGAACTGGTGCTCTCCACTCTCCCGTCCTGTGACAGTTGGAACTGGTGCTCTCCACTCTCTTTCCTGTGACAGTTGGAACTGGTGCTCTCCATTCTCCCGTCCTGTGACAGTTGGAACTGGTGCTCTCCACTCACCCGTCCTGCGACAGTTGGAACTGGTGCTCTCCACTCTTTCCTGTGACAGTTGGAACTGGTGCTCTCCATTCTCCCGTCCTGTGACAGTTGGAACTGGTGCTCTCCACTCTCCCGTCCTGTGACAGTTGGAACTGGTGCTCTCCACTCTTTCCTGTGACAGTTGGAACTGGTGCTCTCCATTCTCCCGTCCTGTGACAGTTGGAACTGGTGCTCTCCACTCTCCCGTCCTGTGACAGTTGGAACTGGTGCTCTCCACTCACCCATCCTGTGACAGTTGGAACTGGTGCTCTCCACTCTCCCGTCCTGTGACAGTTGGAGCTGGTGCTCTCCACTCTCTGTCCTGTGACAGTTTGAACTGGTGCTCTCCACTCTCCCGTCCTGTGACAGTTGGAACTGGTGCTCTCCACTCACCCGTCCTGTGACAGTTGGAACTGGTGCTCTCCACTCTCCCGTCCTGTGACAGTTGGAACTGGTGCTCTCCACTCTCTTTCCTGTGACAGTTGGAACTGGTGCTCTCCATTCTCCCGTCCTGTGACAGTTGGAACTGGTGCTCTCCACTCACCCGTCCTGTGACAGTTGGAACTGGTGCTCTCCACTCTCCCGTCCTGTGACAGTTGGAACTGGTGCTCTCCACTCTCCCGTCCTGTGACAGTTGGAACTGGTGCTCTCCACTCTCTGTCCTGTGACAGTTTGAACTGGTGCTCTCCACTCTCCCGTCCTGTGACAGTTGGAACTGGTGCTCTCCACTCTCCCGTCCTGTGACAGTTGGAACTGGTGCTCTCCACTCTCCCGTCCTGTGACAGTGGGAATTGGTGCTCTCCACTCTCTGTTCTGTGACAGTTTGAACTGGTGCTCTCCACTCTCTCTCCTGTGACAGTTGGAACTGGTGCTCTCCACTCTCCCGTCCTGTGACAGTGGGAATTGGTGCTCTCCACTCTCTGTCATGTGACAGTTGGAACTGGTGCTCTCCACTCTCCCGTCCTGTGACAGTTGGAACTGGTGCTCTCCACTCTCCCGTCCTGTGACAGTTGGAACTGGTGCTCTCCACTCTCTGTCCTGTGACAGTTTGAACTGGTGCTCCCCACTCTCTGTCATGTGACAGTTGGAACTGGTGCTCTCCACTCTCCCGTCCTGTGACAGTTGGAACTGGTACTCTCCACTCTCTCTCCTGCGACAGTTGGAACTGGTGCTCTCCACTCTCTCTCCTGCGACAGTTGGAACTGGTGCTCTCCACTCTCCCGTCCTGTGACAGTTTGAACTGGTGCTCTCCACTCTCCCGTCCTGTGACAGTTGGAACTGGTGCTCTCCACTCTCTCTCCTGCGACAGTTGGAGCTGGTGCTCTCCACTCTCTCTCCTGCGACAGTTGGAGCTGGTGCTCTCCACTCTCCCGTCCTGTGACAGTGGGAACTGGTGCTCTCCACTCTCCCGTCCTGCGACAGTTGGAACTGGTGCTCTCCACTCTCTGTCCTGTGACAGTTGGAACTGGTGCTCTCCACTCTCTCTCCTGTGACAGTTGGAACTGGCGCTCTCCACTCGCTCTCCTGCGCCAGTTGGAACTGGTGCTCTCCACTCTCTCTCCTGTGACAGTTGGAACTGGCACTCTCCACTCTCTCTCCTGTGACAGTTGGAACTGGTGCTCTCCACTCTCTGTCCTGTGACAGTTGGAACTGGTGCTCTCCGCTCTTCCGTCCTGTGACAGTTTGAACTGGCGCTCTCCACTCTCTCTCCTGTGACAGTTGGAACTGGTGCTCTCCACTCTCTGTCCTGTGACAGTTGGAATTGGTGCTCTCCGCTCTTCCGTCCTGTGACAGTTGCAACTGATGCTCTCCACTCTCCCGTTGGTGTAGAAGGAAGGGCTTTAGTTTCCTGAACAATTGGGACCGCTTCTGGGGAAGGTGGGACCTGTACAAGTCAGACAGGTTACACCTCAACAGAGACGGGACCAATGTTCTTGCGGGTGGTTTTGATAGTACGGTTGGGAGGGCTTTAAACTAGCTTGACAGGGGGATGGGAACCCAGGAGAGGGCTCTGAGCTAGTTAGAGCTCAGATGAACAGAACCCCAAGAAAGAATGCAAAAGTCAGGAGGCAACAGAGCAGAGTAGCAATGGAGTAATTGTAAAACAGAAGTTGATAGGAAAGGGCAATATGTATGAAAATAAAGGGGCTGCAGGAGGGGTCAAAACTAAAAATCATGCTTTAAAAACTAGTATTAAAACACTTTACCTAAACGCACGCAGCATTCGAAACAAAGTAAATGAGTTGACGGCACAAATCATTACAAATGGGTATGATTTGGTGGCCCTTACTGAAACATGGTTGCAGGGCGGCCAAGACTGGGAATTAAACATACAGGGGTATCTGACAATTCGGAAAGATAGGCAAGAAGGGAAAGGAGGTGGGGTAGCTCTTTTAATAAAGGATGATATCAGGGCAGTTGTGAGAGACGATATTGGCTCTAATGAACAAAATGTTGAATCATTGTGGGTGGAGATTAGAGATAGTAAGGGGAAAAAGTCACTGATGGGTGTAGTTAATAGGCCCCCAAATAATAACTTCACGGCGGGGCGGACAATAATCAGTGGAATAATGAAGGCATGTGAAAAAGGAATGGCAGTAATCATGGGGGATTTTAACCTACATATCCATTGGTACAAATCAAATCGCACGGGGTAGCCTTGAGGAGGAATTCATGGACTGCATACGGGATTGTTTCTTAGAACAGTATGTTACAGAACCTACAAGGGAGCAAGCTATCTTAGATCTGGTCCTATGTAATGAGACAGGAATAATAAACGATCTCCAAGTAAAAGATCCTCTCAGAATGAGTGATCACAATATGGTTCAATTTGTAATACAGATTGAGGATGAGGAAATGGTGTCTCAAACAAGCATACTATGCTTAAACAAAGGGGACAACAGTGGGATGAGGGCAGAATTGGCTAAAGTAGACTGGGAACACAGACTAAACGGTGGCACAATTGAGGAACAGTGGAGGACTTTTAAGGAGCTCTTTCATAGTGCTCAACAAAAATATATTCCAGTGAAAAAGAAGGGCGATAAGAGAAGGGATAACCAGCCATGGATAACCAAGGAAATAAAGGAGAGTATCAAATTAAAAACCAATGCGTATAAGATGGCCAAGGTTAGTGGAAAACTAGAAGATTGGGAAAATTTTACAGGACAGCAAAGAATGACGAAGAAAGCAATAAAAAAAGGAAAGATAGATTACGAAAGTAAACTTGCGCAAAACATAAAAACACATAGTAAAAGCTTTTACCGATATATAAAACAGAAAAGAGTGACTAAAGTAAATGTTGGTCCCTTAGAAGATGAGAAGGGGGATTTAGTAATGGGAAAGGTGGAAATGGCTGAGACCTTAAACAATTATTTTGTTTTGGTCTTCACAGTGGAAGACACAAAAACCATGCCAAAAATTGCTGGTCACAGGAATGTGGGAAGGGAGGACCTTGAGACAATCACTATCACTAGGGAAGTAGTGCTGGACAGGCTAATGGGACTCAAGGTAGACAAGTCCCCTGGTCCTGATGAAATGCATCCCAGGGTATTAAAAGAGATGGCGGAAGTTATAGCAGATGCATTCGTTATAATCTACCAAAATTCTCTGGACTCTGGGGAGGTGCCATCGGATTGGAAAGCAGCTAATGTAACGCCTCTGTTTAATAAAGGGGGCAGACAAAAGGCAGGTAACTATAGGCCGGTTAGTTTAATATCTGCAGTGGGAAAATGCTTGAAGTTATCATTAAGGAAGAAATAGCGGGACGTCTAGGTAGGAATAGTGCAATCAAGCAGACGCAACATGGATTCATGAAAGGGAAATCATGTGTAACTAATTTACTGAAATTCTTTGAGGATATAACGAGCATGGTGGATAGAGGTATACCGATGGATGTGGTGTATTTAGATTTCCAAAAGGCATTCGATAAGGTGCCACACAAAAGGTTACTGCAGAAGATAAAGGTACGCGGAGTCAGAGGAAATGTATTAGCATGGATCGAGAATTGGCTGGCTAACAGAAAGCAGAGAATCGGGATAAATGGGTCCTTTTCGGGTTGGAAACCGGTGGTTAGTGGTGTGCCACAGGGATCGCTGCTGGGACCACAACTGTTTACAATATACATAGATGACCTGGAAGAGGGGACAGAGTGTAGTGTAACAAAATTTTCAGATGACACAAAGATTAGTGGGAAAGCGGGTTGTGTAGAGGACACAGAGAGTCTGCAAAGAGATTTAGATAGGTTAAGCGAATGGGCTAAGGTTTAGCAGATGGAATACAATGTCGGAAAATGTGAGGTCATCCACCTTGGAAAAAAAAACAGTAAAAGGGAATATTATTTGAATGGGGAGAAATTACAACATGCTGCGGTGCAGAGGGACCTGGGGGTCCTTGTGCATGAATCCCAAAAAGTTAGTTTGCAGGTACAGCAGGTAATCAGGAAGGCAAATGGAATGTTGGCCTTCATTGCGAGAGGGATGGAGTACAAAAGCAGGGAGGTCCTGCTGCAACTGAACAGGGTATTGGTGAGGCCGCACCTGGAGTACTGCATGCAGTTTTGGTCACCTTACTTAAGGAAGGATATACTAGCTTTGGAAGGGGTACAGAGACGATTCACTAGGCTGATTCCGGAGATGAGGGGGTTACCTTCTGATGATAGATTGAGTAGACTGGGTCTTTACTCATTGGAGTTCAGAAGCATGAGGAGTGATCTTGTAGAAACATTTAAAATAATGAAGGGGATAGACAGGATAGAGGCAGAGAGGTTGTTTCCACTGGTCGGGGAGACGAGAACTAGGGCCACAGCCTCAAAATACTGGGGAGCCAATTTAAAACCGAGTTGAGAAGGAATTTCTTCTCCCAGAGGGTTGTGAATCTGTGGAATTCTCTGCCCAAGGAAGCAGTTGAGGCTAGCTCATTGAATATATTCAAATCACGGATAGATAGATTTTTAACCAATAAGGGAATTAAGGGTTATAGGGAGCGGGCGGGTAAGTGGAGCTGAGTCCACGGCCAGATCAGCCATGATCTTGTTGAATGGCGGAGGAGGCTCGAGGGGCTAGGTGGCCTACCTCTGTTCCTAATTCTTATGTTCTTATGTTCTTATTAATGTTGGGGAAGTCCAGAACCAGGGGTCACAGTCTAAGGATAAAGCGTAAGCCATTTAGGACCAAGGTGAGGAGAAACTTCTTCACCCAGAGAGTGGTGAACCTGTGGAATTCTCTACCACAGAAAGTTGTTGAGGCCAATTCACTAAATATATTCAAAAAGGAGTTAGATGTCGTCCTTACTACTAGGGGGATCAAGGGGTATGGCGAGAAAGCAGGCATGGGGTACTGAAGTTGCATGTTCAGTCATGAACTCATTGAATGGCGGTGCAGGCTCGAAGGGCTGAATGGCCTACTCCTGCACCTATTTTCTATGTTTCTATATTTCTATGTCAATTGGTGTAGAATAATGAGCCATTTTGTATTGTGAGCTTGCACCCACTCGAGACTGGAATGAAAATGCTGAAATGCACCCTCACAGCCAATTGAGAAGAGACTGGCAGCCTACCAGGTCAGTCTGGCTTGCGCTGTAACCCATGAAACAATATCATTCTAACCCACTTGGCCCTCTAGAATTCTAATCTATACCATGAGTAATAATGCTTTTTATTGAAAGAAACTGATATTTTAATGGCCCTGCTCTTGACAGGAGCGGTTTGCGAAAATAAAATGGGGGTGGGCAGTGGGTGCGGTATTTATGTCAGAAAACTGGAAGTTTGGGTCTCCCTGCATGCTGTGGAATTTTGCCATCATAGTAGTGTCATTTTTTATCTGTAGGTTCCCCGCCCGGAAGTTATACTGATGGATAGGCTTGGCTTCCAGTCAGGTGGGGAGTACTCCACAGCTGCCGGTCTTATTAAAATATTTAATTGGCCAAACTGCCTCCTGGGAACAGGTTGTCCATACGCTCCTTGTCCAGCCTCCGTTGAATCCAGAAGTGGGTGCGTTGGGGTCAGATTTGAGATTTTAAAAGTTTTAACATCTCGCCCATCACCAACCCACCCGTTTTGGGGAGTTAAGATTCAGCCCAATGTTTCAGAAGGAACATAAATTGCTTTCTTCTGGATATGACAATGCTACTTTGATGAGAACACAGTTTCCCATTTGCAAGATTATGATTTATGAGGTCATCCTGATCCGGGAGATACATTTCATAACTTCTTGCACTATCAAGACTTCTGACTGGCAATGCTGAGCTCCAAAGTTTTGTCATTTTGAAAGTCACAGCCTCTGCAAATTTACATACTAAATTCATTAAGTATGAAGAACTTTGATTTATTGGACTTAAACCTAAATGGAAACTGTGACTAGAAAATGCAAAGAGGCTGAGAATAAAACAGTCCCTACAAACCAAAGATGCGAGTGTGAAGCATCCCCTGGTTCTCTAACCTTTTCTAAAATAATATTCTTCCCTTGTATAAGCATCTGTATGTTGTTCATTTAAAAGTTATTTTCAATGGTTTTGGACAAGATTGCTTTCACCAGGAAGAACTTTCTTACAGAGAATGTTTGTGGACACAGAGGAGTGAAGTGTGGTGTGTGTAGGTAGATTAGGGCAACGGAAGCAAGAATCTGCTTAAAATTGCTTACTGTAAAACTTTAAAATTGCTTTTTTGTCACCAACTGAGTTATCGTATCTTCCAGTATTAGAAAAAATAGATTTTTTTTGTTATCAGTGTTGAAATTCATATTTAGTTTGGCTGAGAAAGCTGAAATACAATAGCAGTGAAGAAGATAATGAAATGTGGCAGAAGTGCACAATGTGACACAAAGCGTGCTATCTCACTTTCAAGCATTTTGACGTGACACACATTAAATAAATTTATTTGTATAGGTCTGGTGAAAGAAGAAATGCAGGTTACCTTATATTTTAAAATGAACATGTATCAGATTTCAAATAACCATATATTGCAGCCTTTGCTTATTTGTGGGGCCATATTGTGTGTTGGCGCTGCAGTAACAGTCACAAAGATTAATACATCTCTCCCTGGACATTTCAACTGTTGTGAAAATATTGTTAAGCAATTCATTCATATTTATTGAACAAGCTATCGCTAAACGTTATTCATCCAGAATTGAGGGAGTTTTTACGTTTGTGATTGCATGTACAGGTTTAACTGTAACTGCAATGTTCCACGATGTATACTGGCCAGATTTTTGCCGCCGCTCAGTGGACGGGATGGGTGGCGGGTCAGCTGTTAAATTTAAAATGATTGACAGCGGGTCAGGAACCCGCTGTCAAAAGTGCACACACTGAACTTTCCCCGATGTCAGATCTGCCAATGCGAGCAGACCCGACAGGCAATGGCGGGGGAGGTATTTGAAATCATTAGTGGTTTATTTATGCCACTTATCAATGTTTTTTTTCCAGCTTTTTGGATTTGGCAGGTCACCCATCAGTTTCCTACTGTGCCTAGACTTCGTCTGTGAAGCTGAGATGGGAGGTCAGTGGCCATTGAATCAGCTGATGAGTTGATAGCTTCAAAGGTCAAGTCAAAGCTCACAGCTGATTGAGAAAAGTTCCTTTAAACACTAGCTTCTCTAAACTACATTTCCACTACAGATTCAGAATGCTGCAAGTCTTTATACAAGTCTCCATCCAGTCTGATCTCATTACCCCTCTTACCATTGACAGATTGCTTCTGTCATCTCTACGTAACCTGCCATCTGTTCCATCAGCATCGGTGCCCTTGAAAGTCTCTAATATTGGTCCTCAGAATCCCACCATGATCAGCCCCAATACCAGCATCACCACCAGGCACACCAGCAGCACCAACAACAACACCAACTTTCTCTGCAATCACCTGATGCTGCATAGGACAGAGGGCATCATCACCCAATCAAATTGCTGCGCGGAGGCCAAGGATGGCATTATCATGGCCATATTTACTTCGCTTGATGCTGTATGCCCTGGCTGTCATGTGATGCACCAGGTTGGCACCACCCCACACCAACAACATAAAGCATCCCTACAATGCCCAAGCCATTCCTTTCACATTCCTCATCATTGCATCAAGGTAAGAGAGTATAATGATGGAATAGATGGCAGCTGAAGTAGAGATGACAGAAGCGATCTGTCAATGATGAGAGAAGTAATGAGGTCAGACTGGATGGAGACTTGTGTAAAGACTTGTAGTGAGGAAGAGTTTGTGGCTGAGGGCAGATATTTCTGTAAGGTGGGAACTTTTACTGTACATTTAAAGCTGTCAACTCAACTGCTGTTTCAATGGCCACTGAGCTCCCACCTCAGCTTAACAGTCCAGTATGGACCCCGTGGGTGAGCTGTCAAATGCAGAAGGTGAGCTGAAATTTATTCTTGTGTGGTTCTAAACAAGCCACTGGCTTGGACCCCCTGCTGTGAACCCGCTGCTGTGTGTCGGGTCTGCTCAGTGCTGACAGACCCAACATCGGGAAAAAGCGCGTAGTGGCAGGTTCACAGTGGGGGTCCCGACCCGCTAGGGAAAGAAAACACTTTCCCACCTGACCCGGCGCCGATCGCGTCCACTGACCCCCCTGCAAAATCCAGCCCATGAATATGATATGGTGCAAATAAGATTTTATGCATTGTGTGATGCCATATTTTATAATGGAATATAATGTTGCAACTCTTTGATATTTGAAAGTACTCTGCTGGCATAGGGCAGTGTGTGTGCATTTAAATTAACTGTGATGGTATCTTTTGCAACTGAAATACTAATTTAAAGATATTTTTCTTTCATTTTCTTTATTCCTCTACCGAAGAAGCTGACTCATGCTTGGGTGCATTTCTGCAAACACCAGCATCCTTTCCAAGTGACCATTCTTTGTGTGTGAGTTTAGACAGCGATTGATGGTTATTCAACTATAGTGGCCATCACAAGCAAGTCATTCTGTCGACCAACTCAACATCCACTTTCCAAGTGAGGGCTACTTAACTGATTGTGTTTTTTTAACTCCCTCCTTAGCCCATGGTCTCTGAGGCTAACTGTAAAACCATTAATGTTGTCCCAGCTAGTCTAAAGTTTAATTAAGAGGATAAATGAAATAATCAGAATCGTGTTAATAAAATACCTGCCGACTGGAATGTGTCAGAGCAGAGCATAACTTATTACAAGATTACTGAATGCTCCTTCATCAAAGAATACGCAAGGCTGCACAGATATAAAGTATATTCCTCCATGATTTATAGGTGGTTTTTGTGTGGCTTGATAAAAGCACCTTGGAGCTTTTAAGCACACGTGCTAAGACTTGTGCATGAAGTTGAAAGGTGATTAGGAGTGTCAGGCCACCAGGTGTTTGCTTCACCAATGCCTTTGAGAGTGGCAGCAGTTTTCACCTGGGGTGCCACTGACATATTTCAGAGCACAGCTCCAGCCACCACAGGCATCAGTTAGCCCACAATGTCAAAATTAAGAATAGGATCCTCTTATTATTTTACTTTCAACTTCTCAGGAGCAACCAGAGACAAATTGGAGCATTTGTCTCATTGCTGGTTTGCCAACATTTTTGGAGCCACTGTTTCCACCAACCTGCCCCTTCTGAGCACTGGAAATGTTGCAACTTAATGAAGAGCATGAGTTTTTGCTTGCAAACTTAAATAGGTGCACCGGCTCCGTGCAAACATCAAGCACAAAGGACAAAATACCTGAACTGGAGTTCTCTTCACTCTTAATTAACAAAGAAAGACTTGCAGCTCGCAAACAGGAGTTGGTTTCTGGAAGGATTCAGTGTTCTTCAGACATTTGTGAAGATACTTTGCTCACACCACTCTTGTTAAGGCCTAGGGGGCCAAAACTGCCGCCCGAATGAAAGCAGGCACACCTACCATTTCTGAAGAATTTTCTCCGCCCCAATTCAAGGGACGGAGTGTAGAGCGATATTTGGGACTTGAAAAGTATTTTCATCTCAGGGCGGTGTAGGGGGTGGTGTATGGGGTCAGATTCACCTCTGACCTTCTGAGCGATTCGAATCGCTCCCACTCCCTGGGTTCTAGACTTTGGATTTATTTGGGGGATGTGACAAAGTGCAAGAGACAACTGGTTTGGTGCAAAGAACTTTGATTTTATTAAGGACAAGAAAATACAATGTCAAACTTGTAATCATTCAAATAAAAGACACTATATCACACATTCAAAGGGGTTACAGAAATAATACACCTCCCACCTCCCAATGCCTAACTCTGACTAGGTTAAACTCCAGGGCAAACAGGGACTATGCTCACCAATCCTTTATTGTCAGTTGCCGGTGGTTCACGATTTCAGGTTCGCTGGACTCTAGGTTCTGCTTACCGTACCCCGAACATTGTAAAGGACTTCTCACTGCGTAGTCTTCAGTTGGGTGGTGTCTGCTGATGCGGCAGGGCACATATTGGACTTATGGGTTGAGCACCCACTTTCTTTCGTTAGAAATAGGTTTCAAAAGTCTCTTTAGTTAAGGCTTCACCTGTTGGTAGTCAAGACTAGATTGTAGAGTGGAAATTTTCGAATCTTCAGTTTCTTCTTTGAGGAGTTTTGTTTCGGAGTTGGTCGATCGCGGTGTTTTCGATGGTACCACGTTGGCTGTGGTCGGTTGCTGCCGCAATGGTGATGTTTTTCCTTCCTTTTCAATCGCAGGGCAGTGTGGCCCCGGTAGTGTCGTCGAGGCTGGAGAGGCTTGTTAAAACTGCTGCAGTGGTCTCTCTCTCCTCCCTTCTTGATGCTCTATGATGCTATGCACATGGATGCTACTATCTCGTTTAAACAGGGCCCCAGTTATATTTTGGGAGCTGTTCTAATCTTCGCGCCAAATCAGTCCCAACTCTTTGTTTAATTTTTGACGAGCTTGATATCTCTTTGTCATATTTTGGTGGGCCCATTAAATGTTAACTTGTCTCGGATGTGTCGATCTTTTAAATTTGTTTCTTGATGGGAAAAAATTAGCTTTGGTATTTGCAATGTCTGCCTAGGCATGGATTTTCCATGTGGGCTGGATGTGCCATTGTCATTATGTATATGCTGGATTGGTTTCTTGTTCAGGGGTGATGGCTGGCTATCTCTGGATTGATTGTTGCTATGTTAATGTCTCCTGGGGAGAGGGGTTTTCGAATTTACACAATTCCCCAGACAATTTGTTTTAGCTTCAATACCCCAGACAGTTTCAATACTCAAAATTGGTTTCGTTTGAAGGATAGTTATCCTTTAGTTTTCAGCCCTTTCCACATGGACCCAATCTGCCTTGTAAAATCCCAAATTCGATTAAAACTCGTAGTTTCTTCCATGTGCACTTTAGGATCTCAGACTTTCTGGTTGGTAGTTCCAAATTAAATTGCCTTTCCAATGAGTCCAAACACTGGGGGGGGGTTTCCCATGAATTTTGCAACTCTACAGCGGTATTCGGCTCGGCTGCGGGGCAAAAGTGTGAGTCTGCACGTCGCTGGTCACATCAGTGCTGACACGTCACAATGTCCCTCCCCTTCAGTTAAAGTAGAGAGCCACTGCGAACTCTGCAGCCACGTTAGTGGCAACCACTGGGCCACCAGAGAGGGTTTCAGCTGGGCCAGCAGCCTGGCACCCAAGAGGGGGTGCTGGGATCCCTGTTGGTGGCCCGACCGAACCCGTGGCCGCCATTGTCGGGCCAACCTCACAGTCGGCCGACAATTAAAATAAAATGGCTGCCGCGGCATTGTGCCCTCCCCTTTAAGGGCGGATGCGCTGCCAAGCCACAGGCTGCTTCCCATCGGGGAAAGCTGTCCGTGGCACCGACCGGCAGTGGCGGCGCTACCGCGGGGCAATTCCCTTTGTGGGGCGGAAAGGGGTCACCGCTCCCGGCCTGGGGGCTATTTAGGAAGTGTCAGCCCATCTGCCTGCCCCCGGTCAGTAAGGACTATCCACTCCATTACCACCTCTTAGAGGTGGTAATGGACCTTAGGGCCTCTTACTGTTTAACGGTGGAATGGAGGGGACAATCCTGTTTTCATAGCTAGGTTTTTTGAATGTTTACCAAATTAACTGAACCTATCAGGCTCTGTGTCCTCTCACAGATTGTATCAATAAACTCTTACTATGCAAGTTTATAGAATCATGTTCAAGTTGGATTGATATCACTGCAGTTGAGCTGAAGCCTACTTTAGAGAGAAGTCTTACACTGCTGAAATCTCAGCCATTGGGCAGGTTGGACAGGTTGCCACAATGGTTAAGAAGGTTTTTCTCCAACTGGACAGCTGCTCCTTGGCACAGATGTAACCCCACAAGCAAAGCAACAAGAAAGAGTATCCCATAAATTGTGGGCCTTTGTTATACATTTCCTGTACTTGAGTAATGTATCTTTGATTAAAGTATCTACAAGCAAAATACTGTTGTAAATCTGAACTAAAACAAGAAAATGTTGGAACTACTCAGCAGGTCGGGCAGCATTTGTTGAGCGAGAAACAGCTGACCTTTCAGGTCGATGACCTTTCGTCAGAATTGGAAAAAGTTAGAGATGTAACAGTTTTTAAGCTAGTGCAGAGGCAGGAATGAGGGGAAGGGAGGAAAGAACAAAGGGTGATAGGGTGGAAGACAGGAGTGATTAAATGACAAAAGGGATGATGATGCAAGGCAAATGGGGATGGAAATGGGACAAATAAAGAAACAAAAGATTGGTCTAGAGGAACTGGAAATGGAAATAGCGCAATCATTACCTGCTGTTTGAAAAAATGGGAGCGGTGGTTATGATCTGAAATTGTTGAACTCAATGTTGAGTCCGATGGTTGTAAAGTGCCTAATCAAAAGATGAGGTGCTGTTTCTCGGCTTCCGTTGAGCTTCATTGGAACAGTGTAGGAGGCCAAGGATGGAGATGTCGGAGTGGGATGGAGAATTAAAATGGCAAGCGACCAGAAGCTTTAGGGTCCCGCTTGTGGACTGAAAGGGATTGTTCAGCAAAGCGATCACCCAAATCTGCGTTTGCCAATGTAGAGGAAACTGCATCATGAGTAGCGAATAAAGTATACTAAATTGAAAGAAATACAAGTTTCTCCTGGAAGGAGTGTTTGGAGTCCTGGATGATGGGAAGGGAGGCGGGGAAAGAGCAGGTGTTGCATCTCCTGCGCTTGTATGGGAAGGTGCCATGGGAAGGGGAGAGGGTGCTGCGGGAGATTGAGGAGTGGTTCAGGGTGTCGCGGAGGGATGCTGAAAGGGGAGAGGAGGGGAAGATGTGATTGCTGGTGGAATCACACTGCAGATGGTGGAAATGGCAGAGGGTGATCCATTGGTGAGAGGCGGGAGCAACGTCGGAGCGGCCTATAAAGGCCCAGCGGGTGTTCCACAGGCAGCGGCAGTTGGTGAGAGGCGGGAGCAGCGTCGGAGCGGCCTATAAAGGCCCAGCGGGTGTTCCACAGTCAGCGGCAGTTGGTGAGAGGCGGGAGCAGTGTCGGAGCGGCCTACAAAGGCCCAGCGGGTGTTCCACAGGCAGCGGCAGTTGGTGAGAGGCGGGAGCAGTGTTAGAACGGCCTATAAAGGCGTACTTGTGCATCTACAGCGGGGAGAGAAGGCAAAAAAGAAGTAGAAAGGAATCAAAAGGTGACGTCACAGCCAAGGGGGTAAGTGATTGGCTGGTGATTGGTGAGTAGCTTTTCTTTTTATTTTTTATATCAGTAAGTAAACTGTAACATTGTTGTTACCAATTTAAGGGTATCTAAGGGTTAAAGCATGGCAGGAGAGCTTGGTCACGTGTTATGCTCCTCCTGTACCATGTGGGAACTCAGGGACACTTCTGGTGTCCCTGACGACTACGTGTGTGAGAAGTGTATCCGCCTCCATCTCCTGATGGACCGCGTTGCGGAATTGGAGCTGAGGGTGGATTCACTCTGGAGCATCCACGATGCTGAGAATGACAAAAGTGGTATGTGTAGTGAGTTGGTCTTACCGCATGAGAAGGATCCACAGCCAGCTAGGGAATGGAAGACCAGCAGGAAGAGTAGTACAAAGAAGGTAGTGCAGGGGTCCCATCTGGTCATCCCCCTGCAAAACAGATACACTGCTTTGAGTGCTGTTGAGGGAGATGACTCATCAGGAGAGAGCAGCAGCAGCCAAGTTCATGGCACCGTGGCTGGCTCTGTTGCACAGGAGGGCAGGAAAAAGAGTGGGAGAGCGATAGTGATAGGGGATTCAATCATAAGGGGAATAGATAGGTGTTTCTGCGGCCGCAACCGAGACTCCAGGATGGTATGTTGCCTCCCTGGTGCAAGGGTCAAGGATGTCTCCGAGCGAGTGCAGGACATTCTAAAAAGGGAGGAAGATCAGCCAGTTGTCGTGGTGCACATTGGTACCAACGACATAGATAAAAAAAAGGGATGAGGTCCTACGAGACGAATTTAAGGAGCTAGGAGCTAAATTAAAAAGTAGGACCTCAAAAGTAGTAATCTCGGGATTGCTACCAGTGCCACGTGCTAGTCAGAGTAGGAATCGCAGGATAGCACAGATGAATGAATACGTGGCTTGAGCAGTGGTGCAGCAGGGAGGGATTCAAATTCGTTGGGCATTGGAACAGGTTCTGGGGGAGGTGGGACCAGTACAAACTGGACGGTCTGCACTTGGGCAGGACCGGAACCAATGTCCTAGGGGGAGTGTTTGCTAGTGCTGTTGGGGAGGAGTTAAACTAATATGGCAGGGGGATGGGAATCAATACAGGGAGACAGAGGGAAACAAAAAGGAGACAAAAACAAAAGACAGAAAAGAGATGAGTAAAAGTGGAGGGCAGAGAAACCAAAGACAAGAAACAAAAAGGGCCACTGAATATAAAAGGGCTGCAGGAGGGGTCAAAACTAAAAATCATGGTTTAAAAACTAGAATGAAAACACTCTACCTAAATGCACGCAGCATTTGAAATAAGGTAAATGAGTTGACGGCACAAATCATTACAAATGGGTATGATTTGGTGGCCATTACAGAAACATGGTTGCAGGGTGGTCAAGACTGGGAATTAAACATACAGGGGTATCTGACGATTCAGAAAGATAGGCAAGAAGGGAAAGGAGGTGGGGTAGATCTGTTAATAAAAGATGATATCAGGGCAGTTGTGAGGGATGATATTGGCTCCAATGAACAAAATGTTGAATCATTGTGGGTGGAGATTAGAGATAGTAAGGGGGAAAAGTCACTGGTCGGCGTAGTTTATAGGCCCCCAAATAATAACTTCACAGTGGGGCGGGCAATAATCAAGGGGATAATGGAGGCATGTGAAAATGGAACGGCAGTAGTCATGGGGGATTTTAACCTACATATCGATTGGTCAAATCAAATCGCACGGGGTAGCCTGGAGGAGGAATTCATAGAATGCATACGGGATTGTTTCTTCGATTAGTATGTAACAGAACCTACAAGGGAGAAAGCCATCTTAGATCTGGTCCTGTGTAATGAGACAGGAAAAATAAATGATCTCCTAGTAAAAGATCCTCTCGGAATGAGTGATCACAATATGGTTGAATTTGTAATACAGATTGAGGATGAGGAAGTTGTGTCAGAAACGAGCGTACTATGCTTAAACAAAGGGGACTACAAAGTTGGCTAAAGTAGACTGGAAACGGGGACTAAATGGTGGCACAATTGAGGAACAGTGGAGGACTTTTAAGGAGCTCTTTCATAGTGCACAACAAAAATATATTCCAGTGAAAAAGAAGGGCGGCAAGAGAAGGGATAACCAGCCGTGGATAACCAAGGAAATAAAGGAAAGTATCAAATCAAAGACCAATGCATATAAGGTGGCCAAGGTTAGACGATTGGGAAAATTTTAAGCAACAGCAAACAACAAAAAAGCAATAAAGAAAGGAAAGATAGATTACGAAGGTAAACTTGCGCAAAACATAAAAACAGATAGTAAAAGCTTTTACAGATATATAAAACGGAAAAGAGTGACTAAAGTAAATGTTGGTCCCTTAGAAGATGAAAAGGGGGATTTAATAATGGGAGATGTGGAAATGGCTGAGACCTTAAACAATTATTTTGCTTTCGACTTCACAGTGGAAGATACAAAAACCATGCCAAAACCTTGGGAAGGGAGGACCTTGAGACAATCACTATCACTAGGGGGTTAGTGCTGGACAGGCTAATGGGACTCAAGGTAGACAAGTCTCCTGGTCCTGGTGAAATGCATCCCAGGGTATTAAAATAGATGGCGGAAGTTATAGCAGATGCATTCATTATAATCTACCAAAATTCTCTGGACTCTGGGGAGGTACCAGCGGATTGGAAAGCAGCTAATGTAACGCCTCTGTTTAAAAAAGGGGGCAGGCAAAAGGCAGGTAACTATAGGCCGGTTAGTTTAACATCTGTAGTGGGGAAAATGCTTGAAACTATCATTAAGGAAGAAATAGCGGGACATCTAGATAGGAATAGTGCAATCAAGCAGACGCAGCATGGATTCATGAAGGGGAAATCATGTTTAACTAACTTACTGGAATTCTTTGAGGATATAACGAGCATGGTGGATAGAGGTGTACCGATGGATGTGGTGTATTTAGATTTCCAAAAGGCATTCGATAAGGTGCCACACAAAAGGTTACTGCAGAAGATAAAGGTATGTGGAGTCAGAGGAAATGTATTAGCATGGATAGAGAATTGGCTGGCTAACAGAAAGCAGAGATTTGCGATAAATGGGTCCTTTTCCGGTTGGAAATCAGTGGTTAGTGGTGTGCCACAGGGATCAGTGCTGGGACCACAACTGTTTACAATATGCATAGATGACCTAGAAGAGGGGACAGAGTGTAGTGCAACAAAATTTGCAGATGACACTAAGATTAGTGGGAAAGCGGGTTGTGTAGAGGACTCAGAGAGGCTGCAAGGAGATTTGGATAGGTTAAGCGAATGGGCTAAGGTTTGGCAGATGGAATACAATGTCGGAAAGTGTGAGGTCATCCACCTTGGGGGAAAAAAAAGTAAAAGGGAATATTATTTGAATGGGGAGAAATTACAACATGCTGTGGTGCAGAGGGACCTGGGGGTCCTTGTGCATGAATCCCAAAAGGTTAGTTTGCAGGTGCAGCAGGTAATCAGGAAGGCAAATGGAATGTTGGCCTTCATTGCGAGAGGGATGGAGTACAAAAGCAGGGAGGTGTTGCTGCAACTGTATAAGGTATTGGTAAGGCCGCACCTGGAGTACTGCGTGCAGTTTTGGTCACCTTACTTAAGGAAGGATATACTAGTTTTGGAAGGGGTACAGAGACGATTCACTAGGCTGATTCCAGAAATGAGGGGGTTACCTTATGATGATAGATTGAGTAGACTGGGTCTTTACTCGGAGTTCAGAAGGATGAGGGGTGATCTTATAGAAACATTTAAAATCATGAAAGGGATAGACAAGATAGAGGCAGAGAGGTTGTTTCCACTGGTAGGGGAGACTAGAACTAGGGGGCACAGCCCCAAAATACAGAGGAGCCAATTTAAAACCGAGTTGAGAAAGAATTTCTTCTCCCAGAGGGTTGTGAATCTGTGGAATTCTCTGCCCAAGGAAGCAGTTGAGGCTGGCTCATTGAATGTTTTCAAGTCAAAGATATAGATAGATTTTTAACCAATAAGGGAATTAAGGGTTACGGGGAGAGGGCGGGTAAGTGGAGCTGAGTCCACGACCAGATCAGCCATGATCTTATTGAATGGCGGAGCAGGCTCGAGGGGCTAGCTGGCCTACTCCTGTTCCTAATTCTTATGTTCTTATGTTCTTATGAACGCGGAGGCTGGAGGGGTGGATTGCGAGGACAAGGGGAACCCTATCGTGTTCTGGGTGGGAGGGGAAGGGGTGAGAGCAGAAGTGTTGGAAATGGGACGGATATGATCGAGGGCCCTGTCAACCACGGTGGAGGGAAATCCTTGGCTGAGGAAAAAGGAAGACATATCGAAAGCAATAGTGTCGAGGTGGCATCGTCGCAACAGATGCGACGGGGACGGAGAAACGTGGAGAATGGAATCTAGTCCGTACAGGAAGAGGGGTGGGAGGAAGTGTAATCAAGGTAGCTGTGAGTAGCTGCATGCTAACTCTAGCTGCTCTTCTGACTTTCAGCAGATCGATGTAGTTTTGATTGTGACTGCAACTTTTGACCAGACTTAAGCTGTCTCAGTTTAATTCGATGGTTCAGAAATTGTCCAAAAGTCACATTTTTAATACCCTCTTCTTTGAGAAGTTGACCTCATGGTTAGAGAAATATTCCTTTCTCAGCTTTATCTCTCACTCCTAGTTACCATTCTTTTGGTTGAATTTTTTTGATGTTCAGTTCTAATGCTTTGCATAAGATTTAATTTGCCTGCAGAATATATCTAGAAGATGCTGCCAAAATGTTACCTATCGCCTGCTTGTCACCAAATATCATTCATACCACTTGCCTCTGTGAGAGTGCTCCTTCCCCTGAGTTAGAAGGTTTCGGGTTGAAGTCACGCTCCTGGACTTGAGTACATAATTGACAAATTTGCTGGAATTCTTTGAGAATGTAACGAACAGGGTGGATAAAGGGGAACCAGTGGATGTGGTGTATTTGGACTTCCAAAAGGCATTTGACAAGGTACCACATAAAAGGTTACTGCACAAGATAAAAGTTCACAGGGTTGGGGGTAATATATTAGCACGGATAAAGGATTGGCTAACTAACAAAAAACAGAGAGTCGGGATAAATGGTTCATTTTCTGGTTGGCAACCAGTTACTAGTGGGGTGCCACAGGGATCAGTGCTGGGACCCCAATTATTTACAATCTATATTAGCGACTTGGAAGAAGGGACTGAGTGTAACGTAGCCAACTTTGCTGCGATACAAAGATGGGAGGAAAAGCAATGTGTGAGGAGGACACAAAAAATATGCAAAAAGACATAGACAGGCTAAGTGAGTGGGCAAAAATTTTGCAGATGGAGTATAATGTTGGAAAGTGTGAGGTCATGCACTTTGGCAGGAAAAATCAAAGAACAGGTTATTATTTAAATGGAGAAAGATTGCAAAGTGCTGCAGTACAGTGGGACCTGGGGGGTACTTGTGTATGAAACACAAAAGGATAATATGCAGGTACAGCAAGTGATCAGGAAGGCCAATGGAATCCTGACCTTTATTGCAAAGGGGATGGAGTATAAAAGCAGGGAAGTCTTGCTACAGCTATACAAGGTATTGGTGAGGCCACACCTGGAATACTGCGTGCAGTTTTGGTTTCCATATTTACGAAAGGATATACTTGCTTTCGAGGCAATTCAGAGAAGGTTCACTAGGTTGATTCTAGAGATGAGGGGGTTGACTTATGAGAAAAGGTTGAGTAGGTTGGGCCTCTACTCATTGGAATTCAGAAGAATGAGAGATGAGAACGAAACGTATAAGATTATGAGGGGGCTTGACAAGGTGGATGCAGAAAGGATGTTTCCACTGATGGGGGAGACTAGAACTAGAGGGCATGATCTTAGAATAAGGGGCCGCCCTTTTAAAACAGAGATGAGGAGAAATTTATTTTCTCAGAGGGTTGTAAATCTGTGGAATTTGCTGCCTCAGAGAGCTGTGGAAGCTTGGACATTGAATAAATTTAAGACAGAAATAGACAGTTTCTTAAACAATAAGGGGATAAAGGGTTATGGTGAGCGGGCAGGGAAGTGGAGCTAAATCCATGATCAGATCAGCCATGATCTTATTAAATGATGGAGCAGGCCCGAGGGGCCGTATGGCCTACTCCTGTTCCTATTTCTTATGTTCTTATGTTCTTATAATCTAGACTGATACTTCAGTGCAGTACTAAAGCAATGTTGTTTGTCAAAGGTGGTAGATTTTGGATGAGATGTTAATCTATACAGATGGATGTAAATGATCCCATGGCACTTTTTGAAGAAGAGCAGGGAATTCTCCCAATGTACTGGCCACCATGAACCAGGAAAACAGATTAACTGCTAATTCATCTCACTGCTGTTTGTGGGATCTTGATGTTACTGCTGTGTTTGCCTACAAAAACAGTGGTGATATTTCAAAAAGTAATTAATTGGCTGTAAAGCACTTTGGGATGTGAAAGGTGATATGTAAATGCAAGTCTTTTTCCTCCTTAACATTGTTTAGAGGTTGGCACTGGGAATAAAACAAAGACTTTTGACTTCTCAAGTTCAAGCTATATGAGAATTCTATTAAGTCTGAGAACAAAAAGAATATAGCTCATTTTATATAATCTAAACGAGTTTAATGGGTACCTAGGATCGATTCCAAATTGGCCTGCAATTAAACTAGGGTTGGCCATTATTTCATCAAACATGGAAACATCTGTTTTTGTAATATTCTAAACCGAAATTAGTTTTGCAGGCCTAAAATTACTCTTACTTTTATTTTAAATGTTAAGCTTTAGGTGGTTTTATTCAATTTTCAGAATCTCATTCTGTTGAGTTGATCATGGCTGTCTGTGCAGATGCTAGTGCTGGTGCTCTCCATATTACTGATGTGTGATACCATGTATACTGAAGGATTAGCAATCATTACTGCTTATTAATTCATTTACTGAGAAATTATTTGTCATTTGTCAAAATATAATATAGTCAGCATATATATTCATGTTGTTTTTTCAGTCATTTGCCTCTTTTACAAAGAAGCTGTACTGATTTTTGTTTGGCCCTTAGTCCCAGCCCTTAAATTTAAGTTTTAAATTTCATTTTTCAGTTTTCCAAATTATCCACATTTTGCAGTTTGGCTATTTTACCTGGGATGTACAATGCCTCATACACTGGTGAGCCTATCACATTGAGATGTGCATTGTCACTGAGATGGTAGCTGTGGCTCAGTTGGTAGCACTGTTACCTTTTATTCAGAAGGCTGTGGGTTCAAGTCCCACTGCAAGACTTGAGCACAGAATCTAGATTAACACCCCAGTACTAAGGAAATACTGCACATGGAGGTGTTGTCTTTTGGATGAGACGATAAATCCAGGCCCCGTCTGCCCTCGGGTGGATGTAAAAGATCCAATGGCATTATTTTGAAGAAGAGCAGGGGGTTTCTCACTGGTGTCCTGGCCAATATTTATCCTTCAACCAACATGACTACATCTGGTCATTATTTTATTGCTGTTTGTGAGAGCTTGCTATAGAAAATACATTACAACGGTGACTACACTTCAAAAGTACTTCATTGGCCGTAAAGATCGTGAAAGGCACTATATAAATGCAAGTCAGTGTTTATTTCTACAAACGGGGTCAAACTGCAAAGAGGGCAGAAATGTGCAACTGCAGCTGTCTGGTCTATTAGAGACCCACAACTGTTTTTTTTTAAAGTTATTTATTCTCTGTTAGCAGAGTACATGATAACTGGGCATGGTGGATGTGGCACATGAGAAATCCTTTGGTGAATAAGCATCTATCTGAAACGTTTTCAGTGGGTACTAAAGTTTGCAGGTTAAACTCTTCTAATATCCAGAGCTGGTTTGCCGTGGATGCTATGAAGTTGCTCCCTAATCCAGTCTATAGCTCATCACAACTGAACATCTCTCTGATGTTCTTGGAGATCTAAAACGACAGACCTCTAGAGCTGGGGAAATAGTATTACATCTAAAATATCTCTTACAGAGACAGTTTATTTTATCTTACTAGAAAGAAGAAATATTTTATTGTAACAGTACTCACTGCTTTAAGTGATGTTCTTATCTTAAAATTATGTTTTTGCAGGGTGATTATGATAGAATCCATTGTTATCAATCCCACCATCAACTGTTCCATCTTACCAGGATGACTTCTTTTAAATTAGATGCTACTAGTATTTGACTTTGGTATAATATAAAGCAATTACTTTTATACCAATTACAGCTAAAATGAACCATGTCCCTCAAAAATAAAATAAATTATCCACTTGAAGAAAAAATATAAATTATAATTGGGCCAATTTTTGTGTACTGATGCAAGTCCATTCTACATGATTAAGAACTGGTGCAAACTCATCAGAATGATCCTATGCTAATTAATACTTCATTTTCCAGGATCAGCATAATTATATAGATTTGGATGGTGTAGGGAGGTAGCTTAATGGTGGAACTGGAAACTTGCATACAGGTGAAATTTAAAGGGAGGTAGACAATTAAAGGGAAGTGGCAAAACAGGGGGACAAAAATCCTTGTGACTTATGGAAAGGCTCAAAAGACTGAAGTAGAAGAGGACTAAGACTAGTAGGGAGAGAAAATCAAAACTGCAAGAAAATCTGTTCAGAAATGGCCTGAAAATTGTATTGGGCTCTTTACACTTATTTCCCTGTAAACTCAGTGCCTAGCAATCTTTGGGCACTCATTATAAAAGGACGTAAAGGACAATGTGCATAATGCATGCTGGTATGTCGGGAAATTAGGTGCTCACTGACCTACATTGGCTCCCGGTTAAGCAACGCCTCGATTTCACAATTCTCAACCTTGCTTACAAATCCCTCCATGGCCTCGCCCCTCTCTATCTCTCTAATCTCTTTCAACCTCTGTGTTCCTCAAATTCTGCCCTCTTGAGCATCCCTGATTATAACTGCTCAACCATCGGTGGCTGTGCCTTCAGCTGTCTGGGCCCTAAATTCTGGAACTCCCTCTCTCAATCTTTCCGCCTCTCTGCCGCTTTTTCCTCCTTTAAGATGCTCCTTAAAATCTACCTCTTTGACCAAGCTTTTGGTCACCTGCTGTAATTTCTTCTTATGTGGCTAGGTGTCAAATTTATTTGTTTTGTCTTATAACACTGCTGTGAAGCACATTGGGATGTTTTACTATGTTAAAGGTGCTATATAAATAAAAGTTGTTGTTGTTGTTGCAATCAAAATTATGTGACCTGAACTTAATTTATATATTACTGTAAAGGTCTCACCTAGTTTCAAGGTGGAAACTTCCTTTTTGGAAAAAAAAATAAATGTGGAAATAAACAATGTGAATACTCAGCAGCAAGCTAGCAGAGCAAATCTCTGCCCAATTTTCTATTCCGTTACAGCCCATAAACTAGCTGACATGGGGTGTAAAGGAATTTGATATTGGCATCGTAGGCTCCCAATTCATTTCAAATGTTTTCAAACTTTTTTGTATGAACGAATCTCTCCCAAATATTGGCACACTCTCGGCGGGAGGAACAATCTGTCCTAATTTCCAAAAGACAATAATAACTACCCACAGGAAAACAGTGCTATAATTGCAGAAAAATATTTTTAATCATATACAGCAACAGAAATAATGTGCTGGTGAGTCAAGAAATTCAGAAATCTGATGAGCTGGTGAATCCCCAGAGATCTCCTCACAGATTATCTACAGTCTAGGGACCTCCAATTGAAAACCTGTGGTTTAAGCAAAGTAAGTTAAATGAAACTAAATGGATGGATTCAGTTCTAGCAAACGCGGCTATGTTTATTACTTACACGAAAGGTCAAAATGCTGGTGCGAGACAGAGACGATTACGATAGGTGCGCAGTGACCAAAGTGAACTAGAGTTTATTTATTTCCATGTGCAAACATTTTATAAAAGGAATCTTTGGCAACAACGCATTGAAAATAAAATTGTTACATGCCCAGCGATTACCCACAAAACCCTTATGCCTAGTAAAAGCGCACGGCAAGCCTTCTTTTACCAGCGTAAGGGTTAAAATAAATGTTAAAATACATTTTTTAAAATAATTGAAACATTCACCTACATTTAAAATTAGTTTAGGTTATTTTTGTCCCGTTTCAAGATGGCTCCTGGGGTGGAAGCTCCTGTCTGAGCTGCTCAACTGTACCCGTGGTCATCCTTTGCCCTTTACCCCCAAATCTCCTTTCTTCCACTGCTTACATTACCCTGCCTCTGATAGTGAAGGCATTTCAGCCCAAACTACAAGTTCAACCTGCAAGTTTTAAGCCACAAGTTCAAAACTGTAGAGCCCACTGCCCATCCTCCGATGTGCCTTTGTTCTTTGTCTCACTGAACTTGCAGCGGCTGATCTATGAAGAAGCTCGATTTCCTTCACTCGCGAACAGGACTTTGTTGCTCTATGAACTACACTGTTTGACGTATCGGCTGTGGCTTAGCTCTGCTGCCAGTCGTTTCAAGTCTTTGCTCTGAATTCTTTTGTCAAATTGGCTTCCGTTCTCCTGGACTTCAGTGGACTTCGCTAGACTACATTTCTGCTTTGAACTATACTGGATTATGCTGTTAAGACTCCTTGCTGTTTCTCCCTCTCTGCCTTTTAACTGTGGCTGTGACTCTGCTGAACTGGTTCTGCTGGTTTTTCAGCTCTGCTGGCTCCTTGCTAGCAGCTGCAGAAAGATGATGACGGCGATGTCACAAGTTTGTAGATCGCGGTAAAACCACAGCCAGCGACCAGCAAAGTTGAAAACCAGTAGTTCCTTGCTAGCAGCTGCTGTTTCACTCGTTCTACTGGTTTTCAAATTTGCCGATCGCTGGCTGTGGTTTTACCGCGATCTACAAACTTGTGACAACGTCGCCATCATCTTTCTGCACCGCTACTGATTCTCCTTCCTACAGCACATCCTCGAACTCTCTACATTTCAAATAGCTTCTGGGCCTCCCTCACCTGCTTTGGACAGTGGTTTGTCGATGCTCCGTGCCGGGCCCATCCTGTCTATGTCGGCTTTGTCCTTCCATGGGACCTCTGACTTTGACCATGGTTGCCCTACTATTGTAGCTCATTAATGACTACATTTAACCAGGCCTATGTAACCTGAGCTTCTCCCGTGTCCATTTGCGTGCACACTTTGGCTGCTGCTCCAGACCCCCCAAGCCATTCAATACTTTTCCCCCTCTTTCCTTTTCTCTTTATCCCTCCCTGACCATTCTCTCCTGTCGTCATGCCTCTTTTCATCTCTTCTTTCTCGGATACTCTGCCCTCCCAAATCCCTCACCCAATCCTTCATTACTTTTCGATCTTCCTGCTCCCCTGCCGCTGTCCCAGGCTTGACTCCCTCCTAGATAAGCCTACAGCTTTCACTCTGTGCCTCTCTTGGCATCCTATGAAGGGCCCATCGAGGCTCTCAACACTGCCTCCTTACGAGCAGCAACCCCAACTGTTCCATCCTACTCTCTCGCCGACCTTCCTGCCCAGCACGCTAACTGAGGGCTAATCTTGCCAATCTCCTTCCCACCCCCCCAACGCTAATGCTGTGGACACTGGCAGTGGGGCATCTATCACCGACCCTCTCAGCATCTCCCTCCAGAATGTCCATTCGCTTGTGAAAAAGGCCCTTGTCATCCATGGGCTTATCGTGGATGATTGCATCGACCTCATGGCCCAGACGGAAACTTGGTTGAGGGGTGATGACACCTTACCCTTAAATGAAGACTCCCTCCCTGGCTATACCTTCCACCACTTGCCTCGCTCAGACCGTCGTGGTGGCGGTCTGGCTCTCATCAGCAAATCAGACCTCAGTCTGTCCCCCTACTCCTCCGACACTTTCTCCTCCTTTGAGCATCTCACGTTATTCCACCCCTCGCACCTCTCATTTAAAATCCTTGTTCTCTACCACCCACCCAAGTACCATAAAAACGTTATTACCAATATTTCTTCACACATTCCTCCCTCTGCCTCTGCACCGAGCGACTTCTCATCCTCGGTGATTTCAACCTCCATCTCAATTCATCATGCTCTCTCTCCTCCGAGTTCACAAGCCTCCAATCCTCCATTAATCGCTCCCTCCATGTGAACTCCCCAATCCATATTCACGACCACCCCCTCGACCTTGCCATCTCTCGTGGCCTCGCTCTCTCATCGTGTCAATCGCAGACCACTTCCTCGTATCACTCTCCACCCTCAACTCCTTTCGAGCACCCCACCCCCTGCAATCCTACTTCCTTCTGTGACTGCCCCTGAAAAAAACTCTCTTCCGGCCCTCTTACAACTGCACTTATGAACACCCAATTGTCCAACCTTTGGCCCTCCATTCACCAGGACATTTCTGCAGCTACTGATCTGCTCAATCACACTCTCACCACCACCTTTGATGCACTAGTCCCTGTTAAAACAATTACTCTCTCTCACCCTGGATGTTCCGCCTGGTACAGCCCTGATCTGCGCTCTCCTAAGTCCAAGGGATGCGGACAACTGGTTTAGCCATTCACCGATGATCTGGCTGGATCACATAAAGCATTAACGGGTCCTGGTCTTGTCTGCCAAAATTGCTGACTATTCCAGAATCATTCTGTAATGTAAAGATAAAGCCTGGCTTCTATTCTCCATTGCTAACTGTCTTTTTATACCGCTCTCCCCAGTCATCACCCTCACCTCCGTCAATAAGTGTGAGGAGCGCTATGTTTGAGACCATCCATTCGGCCGCCTCTGCCTCTTCCCATTTGTCCCCTAACCCACCGGGCCAAACTTCCTCTAAGGATTCCCCCCCTGCCCTGGTCCTGACCTCACATTTTTCTCCAGTTTCTCTCCGCTCTCCCTTCCTGACCTCTCCAAGCTTATCCTGTCTATGAGACCCACTTCCTGCTCCCTTGAGCCTATTCCCACCAGACTGCCGTCCACTCAAATTCCTTTTCTGGCTCCTATGTTAGCTGAAATTGTTAACTGTTCTCTCTCCTCAGGTACTGTCCCTCTCTCTCTCAAATTTGCCATCATCACCCCCCCCCTCGAAAAAACAACCTTCGACCCCTTCGTCCTTGCAAACCATCAACCTCCCTTTCCTCTCCAAAGTCCTTGAACCTGTTGTCGCCTCCAAAATTTGTGCCCATCTTGCCCTCCAATCTGGTTTCCACCCCTGCCACAGTATCGAAACGAATCTCATCAAAATCACAAATGACATCCTTTGTGACTGTGACAAAGATAAACTATCCCTCCTCATCCATCTTGACTTTTCTGCAGCCTTTGACACGGTTGACCACTCTATCCTTCTCCAATGCCCCTCCACCGTCGTCCAGCTGGGTGGGACTGCACTTGCCTGGTTCCATTGCTTGTCTATCTAATCGTAGCCAGAGAATGACCTGCAACAGCTTCTCTGCCCATTCCCGCATCGTTACCTCTGGTGTCCCCCAAGGATCTATCTTTGGCACCCTCCTATTTCTCATCTACATGTTGCCCCTTTGCAACATCATCTGAAAACACAGCGTCAGTTTCCACATGTACACTGATGACATCCAGCTCTACCTCAATACCACTTCTCTCGACCCCTCCACGGTCTCTAAATTGTCAGACTGCTTGTCCGACATCCAGTTCAGGATGAGCGTAAATTTTCTCCAATTAAATATTGGGAAAACCGAAGCCATTGTTTTCGGAGCCCACCACAAACTCCATTCCCTAGACACTGACTCCATCCCTCTGAAGGCTCTGTGTCTCAATGCGAGGCGCATTCGTAATAAGGTGGATGAATTAACTGTGCAGATAGCTGTTAACGGATATGATATAATTGGGATTACGGAGGCAAGGCTCCAGGGTGACCAAGGCTGGGAACTCAACATCCAAGGGTATTCAATATTCAGGAAAGATAGACTGAAAGGAAAAGGAGGTGGGGTAGTGTTGCTGGTTAAAGAGGAGATTAACGCAATAGTAAGGAAGGACATTAGCTTGGATGATGTGGAATCTCTATGGGTAGAGCTGCAGAACACCAAAGAGCAGAAAACGCTAGTGGGAGTTGTGTACAGACCACCAAACAGTCATAGTGAGGTTGCAGAAGGCATCAAACAGGAAATTAGGGATGCGTGCAATAAAGGTAGAGCAGTTATCATGGGTGACTTTAATCTACATATAGATTGTGCTAAACAAACTGGTAGCAATACGGTGGTGGAGGATTTCCTGGAGTGTATAAGGGATGGTTTTCTAGACCAATATGTCGAGGAACCAACTAGAAAACTGGCCATCCTAGACTGGGTGTTGTGTAATGAGAGAGGATTAATTAGCAATCTTGTTGTGCGTGGCCCCTTAGGGAAGAGTGACCATAATATGGTAGAATTCTTCATTAAGATGGAGAGTGACACAGTTAACTCAGAAACTAGAGTCCTGAACTTAAAGAAAGGTAACTTCGACGGTATGAGACATGAATTGGCTAGGATAGACTGGCGAATGATACTTAAAGAGTTGACGGTGGATAGGCAATGGCAGATATTTAAAGATCACATGGATGAACTTCAACAATTGTACATTCCTGTCTGGCATAAAAATAAAACGGGGAAGGTGGCTCAACTGTGGCTTACAAGGAAAATTAGGGATAGTGTTAAATCCAAGGAAGAGGCATATAAATTGGCCAAAAAAAGCAGCAAACCTGAAGACATGGAGAAACTTAGAATTCAGCAGAGGAGGACAAAGGGTTTAATTAGGAGGGAGAAAATAAAATATGAGCGTAAACTTGCAGGGAACATAAAAACTTACTGCAAAAGCTTCTACAGATATGTGAAGAGAAAAAGATTGGTGAAGACAAATGTGTGTCCCTTACAGTCTGAATCAGGTGAATTTATAATGGGGAACAAAGAAATGGCAGAGCAATTGAACAAATACTTTGGTTCTGTCTTCGCTAAGGAAGACACAAATAATCTTCCGGAAATACTAGGGGATCGAGGGTCTTAGCGAGAAGGAGGAACTAAAGGAAATTCTTATTAGTCAGGAAATTTTGTTAGGAAAATTGATGGGATTGAAAGTGATAAATCCCCAGGTCTTGATAGTCTGCATTCCAGAGTACTTAAGGAAGTGGCCCTAGAAATAGTGGATGCATTGGTAGTCATTTACCAATATTCTATAGACTCTGGATCAGTTCCTATGGACTGGAGGGTAGCTAATGTAACCCCACTTTTTAAAAAAGGAGGGAGAGAGAAATCAGGGAATTATAGACCGATTAGCCTGACATCAGTAGTGGGGAAATGTTGGAATCAATTATTAAAGATGTAATAGCAGCGCATTTGGAAAGCAGTGACAGGCTCGGTCCAAGTCAGCATGGATTTATCAAAGGGAAATCATGCTTGACAAATATTCTAGAATTTCTGGAGGATGTAACTAGTAGAGTGGACAAGGGGGAGCCAGTGGATGTGGTGTATTTAGACTTTCAAAATTTTTTGACAAGGTCACACACAAGAGATTAGTGTGCAAAATGAAAGCACATGGTATTGGGGGTAATATACTGACGTGGATAAAGAATTGGTTGACAGACAGGAAGCAAAGAGTAGGAATAAACGTGTTCTTTTCAGAATAGCAGGCAGTGACTATTGGAGTACTGCAAGGTTCAGTGCTGGGACCCCAGCTATTTACAATATACATTAATGATTTAGACGAAGGAATTGAATGTAATATCTCCAAGTTTGCAGATGACACTAAGCTGGGTGGCAGTATGAACTGTGAGGAGGATGCTAAGCGGCTGCAGGGTGACTTGGACAAGTTAGGTGAGTGGGCAAATACATGGCAGATGTGATATAATGTAGATAAATGTGAGGTTATCCATTTTGGTGGTAAAAACAGGAAGGCAGACTATTATCTGAATGGTGACAGATTAGTAAAAGTGGAGGTGCAATGAGACCTGGGTGTCATGGTACATCAGTCATTGTAAGTTGACGTACAGGTACAGCAGGCGGTACAGAAGGCAAATGGCATGTTGGCCTTCATAGCGAGAGGATTTGAGTATAGGAGCAGAGAGGGCTTATTGCAGCTGTATAGGGCCTAGGTGAGGCCACACCTTGAATATTGTGTACAGTTTTGGTTTCCTAATCTGAGGAAGGACATTCTTGCTTTTGAGGGAGTGGAGCGAAGGTTCACCAGACTGATTTCCGGGATGGCAGGACTGACATATGAAGAAAGACTGGATCGACTAGGCTTGTATTCAGAGGGGATCTCATAGAAACATAAAAAATTCTGACGGGTTTGGACAGGTTAGATGCAGGAAGAATGTTCCCGATGTTTGGGAAGCCCAAAGCCAGGGGTCACAGTCTGAGGATAAGGGGTAAGCCATTTAGGACCGAGATGAGGAGAAACTTCTTCACTCAGAGAATTGTGAGCCTGTGGAATTCTCTACCACAGAAAGTTGTTGATGCCAGTTTGTTAGATATATTCAAAAGGGCTAAAGGGATCAAGAGGTATGGAGAGAAAGCAGAAATGGGGTACTGAAGTACATGATCAGCCATGATCATATTGAATGGTGGTGCAGGCTCGAAGGGCCGAATGGCCTACTCCTGCACTGATTTTCTATGTTTCTATGTTTCTCTCCCCAACTTCTATCTGAGGGTGAACCAGACTGTTCGCAATCTTGGTGTCATATTTGACCCTGAAATGAGCTTCCGACCACATATCCGCAGCATAATGAAGACCGTCTATTTCCACTTCTATAACATCGCCCGTCTCCGCCCTTGCCTCAGCTCATCCGTTGCTGAAACCCTCATCCATGCCTTTGTTACCTCTAGACTTGACTATTCCAACGCACTCCTGGCTGGCCTCCCACATTCTCCACTACGTAAACTAGAGATGATCCAAAACTCAGCTACCCATGTCCTAACTCGCACCTAGTCCCACTCACCTATCACCCCTGTGCTCACTGACCTACATTGGCTCCCGATTAAGCAATGCCTCGATTTCAAAATTCTCACCCTTGTTTTCGAATTCCTCCATGGCCTCGCCCTTCCCTATCTCTGTAATCTTATTCAGCCCCACAACCCCCCCCCCCCCGTGATGTCTGCATTCCTCTAATTCTGTCCTCTTGAACATCCCTGATTATAATTGCTCAATCATTGGTGGCCGTGCCTTCTGCTGCCTAGGCCCTAAGCTCTGGAATTCTCTGCCTAAACCTCTCCACCTCTCTTTTCTCCTTCAAGACAATCCTTAAAACCTACCTCTTTGACCAATCTTTTGGTCACCTGCCCTAATTTCTTCTTCTGTGGTTCGGTGTCAATTTTTTAAATCTCATAATAGTCATGTGAAGCGCCTTAGGAATTTCATTATGTTAAAGGCACTATATAAATACAAGTTGTTGTTGTTTAAAAACGTTGACATTTATTTTTCAAAAAATTAAATTTTAATTTTAAATGTTTAAGTAAGGATTATTTTAATTAATTTTGAACCTGATTATTTTTATTTCAGTGTTGTGAAATGTTATTTATAAGATGATTTCTATTATACTTATGGGAAATCCGTACGTAAATGGAATCCCCATAAACATAATAGAAATCCCCCTTTGTCAATGGTTGAGCCGGCCCATGTGATCCCAGGTATGCTTCCAAACCGCATGCGCCCCTTGGGTGCGTGAGCCTTTACGAAGGCGCACACCTGCAAGCCCAGGACCGCGAGAGTCTGAAACTCGGAGAGACAAGGTAAGTGCAGAGGTTTCTTGCAGTTCGGAGACGTTCTCGGGTGGCAAACCTCCGACCGCAATTGCCAGGCCAATATGTTACACTGCCAGATGGTCATCGTCAGCTAAATACAGTTTGTGTTACCAGCTCAAGTATCCAATATATTAATTGTGTTGCTCTCCGATACTGTCAGATATCCTCAACTTTTCTGATTTTTAACATTTTAAAAAAATTTATTCATTCACAGGATGTGGGCGTCGCTAGCAAGGTCAGCATTTATTGCCCATCCCTAGTTGCCCTTGAAATGGTGGGTGGTGAGCTGCCTTCTTGAACCGCTGCCTTCTTGAACCGCTGCAGTTCGTCTGGTGAAGATGCTCCCATAGTGATGTTAGGTAGGGTGTTCCAGGATTTTGACCCAGTGAAGAAAAAATGCCGATATATGTCCAAGTCAGGATGGAGTGTGACTTCAAGGGGAACGTGGAGATGGTGGTGCTCCCATGAGCCTGCTGCCCATGTCCCTCTAGTTGGTAGAGGTTGCAGATTTGGAAGGTGCTGACAAAGAAGCCTTGGCGAGTTGCTGCAGTGCATCTTGTAGTTGGTACACTGCAGCCACGGTACGCCGGTGGTGGAGGGAGTGAATGTTTAAGGTGGTGGATGGGGTGCCGTTCAAGCGGGCTGCTTTGTCCTGGATGGTGCCGAGCTTCTTGAGTGTCGCTGGCCTGCACGCACGTGTCAGATGTGGTTCAGTTGGTAGCACTCTCGCCTTTGAGTCAGAAGATTGTGGATTCAAGTCCTACTTCAGAGACTTGAGCACAAAAATCTAGGCTGATGCTCCAGTGCAATACTGAGGGAGTGCTGCACTGTTGGCGGTGACGACTTTCTGATGAGACATTAAACCGAGGCCCCGCCTGCTCTCTCATGTGGAAATAAAAGATCCCATGGCACTATTTCGAAGAAGAATAGGGGAGTTTATGGCTATTAGCCTTAAGGGTTGAAGTGGTTGGAAAATGTTTAAGATTATTTTGGGGGGGCATGACCAACTGGGAAATGTTCCCATGTTTTTCACATTGTGTATTTGAAGTCACCTTTAACCTGAGCCTTATTTGGTCTTTTTATTGGATTATCAGTTTTTCTTTGGACATAGTGTTTCAGACACTGCTCCCGAGGAAGGAAAAAAAACTCCATTATAACTCAAAGGTTAATTGGAGGAACAGGTACATCTTAAATGTAATGCCAGAGTGTGGGGGCTGGAGGTTGTCTCTCACTTTAGTCTATGATTGAGAAATGTTGTCAGATAGGAACCTTCTGATATCAGTATGCTGATCACCTAGGAATATGTACTGAGATGCTGGAAATGCAATACTATATTACAATAGTGCTACATTAGTGGAACAGATTTTCTATAACCATTATTGACCCAAACAATTATATGTCCAGCCTATTACCCAGTTCTATTTAAAGAAAGCACCAACAACAATAGTCCATTAGCATAATTAATGTAATACATTCACATTTCACAGTATGAATGAAGTGTAATCGTTGTCAAAGTTAATGCAATATAACTTTCAAATTCAAAAAAAAAATCTTCTGCTTTTAATTTCTCCACACCTGTCTGTTTGTATCTGGAAAGCTCAAATCAGACATTCACCTCCCTCTTCAACTGCAGTCTTCATCAGATGTGCAGCGTCATGTGACTCTGGACTTTGATCAATCCCGCTATCTAATTTACAAACCAGCTCTGGGATGTTGCTGAATTAGGATAGATATAGGAACATAGAAACAGGTGTAGGCCATTCAGCCCCTCAAGCCTGTTCTGCCATTCAGTGGGATCATGGCTGAACTGTATTTTAACTTCATCCATCTGCCTTGGCTCCATATCTCTTTATACCTTGGCTAGCAAAACTCTATTGATCTCATGTGGGTTAAAATTATGCTGTGCAATACCAGTCACCAACATGTCGGCCCTGATATCCCAGTCCTCTGCTTCCCACAGGTGCGCAACAGAAAATAGTAAAAAAGATGCACACGCACCTGCTCCTGCTGTGCCCACCAGCGATCCTGGTCCTGAGGCCTCCACTCCCTGCACATCGGAGCACGTGCACATCTGGATGGACGTAGAGCTGGACTGAAGTCACATAACATTGGCCAGCCAATCCAGGTAAAGTATTTTCTCATTCATAATAATGGGAACTCCATAACTAGAAGTTCTCTTTATTATGATTGAGAAACACACCCCCAACACCAAAACATCAATAAAAAATAGAAAAATACATCATATATTTAATATTAATTTAAATTAAAGTTAATAAATGCCTTATGAAAAAATATATTTTTTTCCGATTTAAAAAAAAAAGTTTTTTAATTTTGGTTTCAAATAAGCTTACCTTAGTGGGCAGGGTTTTAACATTAAAATATGTTTTTTAAATGTTATTTTTATATGTTTTTGTATGTTTTAAAACTTACTCTGGTAAAAGTAGGCTATGCGCCTGCTTTTACCAGGCTCAAGAGTTTTCAGGACATTTGCTGAGCAAGAGATGGGCAAATACCACAATTTTGCCCATGCGAATGTCCTGGCTGTGGGGATATGGAGGATCTGTCAAGCCAAAGCTTGACAGATCGGAAAAAATGCTTTTTGGTGCATGCGCATTGCGCGCCGAAAACCAGCTTTTGCGATGCGTACGGACCTGGGGAGGCTGGGATTTCAAAGCCGCCATGAAATTTCTCTCTCCGTTCTTTTTAAAAAAAAGACACCACCATGTTTAAAATAATAAATGGTTAACACATTGTTTAAAATAGTGAATTGATGAATTTTGTAATATATTCACTACTAATATCTTATTTTACAACAACAACGACAGCTTGTATTTATATAGCACCTTTAACATAGTGAAATGTCCCAACGCGTTTCATAGGAATATTATGAGATTAAAAATTTAACACTGAGCCACATAAGAAGAAGTTAGGGCAGGTAACCAAAAGCTTGGTCAAAGAGGTAGGTTTTAAGGTTGAGCGATTTATAATCCGGGATGCTCAAGAGGGCAGAATTAGAGGAGCGCAGATATCACGGGGGGGCGGCGGTTCTGGAGCTGAAGGAGATTACAGAGATAGGGAGGGGCAAGGCCATGGAGGGATTTGAAAATAAGGATGAGAATTTTGAAATTGAGGTGTTGCTTAACAGGGAGCCAATGTAGGTCAGCGAGCAGATAATCCCATAATTAGGTACAAAAAATTGAATCTACCTTTTTGCTGACCTGGAGAACTATGTGATGGGCACTTTTTACTATTCTGAGTGGGAAAGGCATTCTCTTTTTCTAAACAAAAATGTCACAAAATAAAAGATACAAGCTTAGATATTAATGTTGGTGAAAGGTTCTAGACGCCGAAATTCAACGGGGCTTCTACTCCTGTTATAATTTTGTCAGGAGACTGGCAGATCCACAAGAAAACAGGACAGTTAGGTCTGGTCTTCATTCTTAATTTTTATTTGAGAGAGCAAGGTGGGGGTGGGGGAGGGGCGTTGATTTTGATATAGAGTGTGAATTGGGTGTAAGTGGGCAGGACATGTTCTGTGCCCATCTGAGGGAATCGTGATCATCATCGTCATCATCAGCATGGGGCTGATGCCATTTTCGTGGCCGGACCTAATCTGAGTTAAATCTGCAACCTGTGTTAAAATTAAAACAAACTAAATATAAAAGTAGGAAACTTAAAAAAAATTAAAATAAAGATTCTTGTAGTTAGGATATGTTACATTTTCTGCCTCCTACAATCCGCTCTCTTTGTTAAAGATGCTAAACTGTCTTAAAATGGCATTTCAGCTCCCTCTCGCAAAGAACATCCAAACCTCTTTATTCACCAGTCAAAGTCTTCTGATCTGCAGCCTGACCTGTGTCTGACCCCACCTTTTATTTCAGATCTTATAGTCCTAAAGTGACAAACACTAACACCTGGAATTTCCGCGGGGGTGGGGGTTTTCTGATCTTGGCAAAGCCCCGAGAAATGGAATAAGTGGCTGAACATCACCATTTATGCAATTTCTCCAGGGAATCTGTCGCAGCTGCGGCAGTGGATTGGGAGATATTCTTCCCCCTACACTTCAGCAGCAGCATGATAGTGTACAGTAAGTGGCATAATGCTCCTGTCCCTATAACTGATTTGTGCTCCTTTTGAGTGCAGCTCTCGATTGGGAGCACAAGATGGGAGAACTCGCTCCAATGTTCTAACCTATTAAACTATTCAACATGATTGAAACTATTAAAAATAATTTTGATTTTTTTTAAAGTGTCAGCCATGGCTCAGTTGGTAGTGCTCTCATGTACTGAGCCAGAAGGTTATGGGTTCAAGTCCCACTCCAACGCCTTGAGCACAAAAATCTAGGCTGACACTGAGGAAATGCTGCACTGTTGGAGGTACCTTCTTTAGGATGAGACATTAAACTGGGGGCCCCGTTTGTTCCTTCTGGTGGACATAAAAGATCCCACGGCATTATTTAAAGAAGAGCAGGGGAGTTATCACCAGTGTCCTGGCCAATACTTATCCCTCAATCAACACCACTAAAACAGACTACCTGGTCATTATCACATTGCTGTTTGTGTGAGCTTGCTGTGTGCATATTTGTCTGCTGCATTTCCTACATTACAACAGTGACTACATTTCAAAAGTAGTTCATTGGCTGTAAAGTGCTTTGGGATGTTCTGAGGTCGTGAAAGGCGCTGTATAAATCCAAGTCGTTCTTTATTTTAAATATGAAGAATGGAGATTTTTAGAAAATATTTATCACAGAAAATATTTATTGTTTGGATGGTAGAAATCATAGGCTCTACCAAAGGACTTGGAGATTAACAAATGTGAACTAGTTGAATAAAGCCAGGATACTGGACTCAGGAGCTCGAAGACAAATATGCGATCAGCCACGTGCCTGCCACCTTGCTTGTTTCAAGTGACTAATGGGCTTGTCAGAAAGGGCAAATCTATTTATTTTCCACAATCCAGGAGTATAAACAAACCAAATATCAATTTTACCAAACTGCAGCTTTATCATGTCCTGTGTTTCTGACTTCTTCCTCATAGACAAGACATCCTTTGAAATGGGACATGATTTCATCATATGAATATGTATGTGATCTGATATGCTAAGTATAAACTCATTCCTACAGTACTTTGTAATGGCTGTGGGTGCATGACCTGTGTACACTCTGTAGTATTCTGTTGAGCACTTCTTCTCCAATGTCTATAGTAACTGGTCTGGAGGGGCCCCGCCCCTCCCCCCATCTGGTTCCTCATGTATAAATTCACATCAGCCACCTTTTCTTGATATTGATCGGGGGAACCTCTTTTCCTTGCAGATCACGGCAGTTTTGCCTGATATTTCCTGTACAGCCCAAGGTGAGTGAGTCAGAGATGATGGCTGGTCACTGCTAAGTTAAGGGTTTCAGGCTCCTCAGAGAACTGCCACTTTGCTTTTTTTCGCCTTTTCTTTGTTAAACCGTCACCCATTTTGTCAATTTCTACAGCATCATTTTGAATAGAAGCCTTTAGACGTGAACAGATGGAGATTTTGCAAGTTCTTCTGGACATGAATATGTGATTTGTTCATAATTATATATGCAAATTCAGAGCACGTGCTTTACGAATTATGAACTTGTAATTGCCTGCAAAATCTCCACAATGCAAGCATCAGATCTGGGAAAGTAATGGAACACAACAATTTTTTGTTGCAATTTCAGGCTTATAATTATATTTTAAAAGCTACCTAACAGTTCAGGTATTAATATCCCTTCTACCTGGGTGGTGAAGATTCAATTTAGATTCACAAGTGAAAATTTAAAATTGGCCCCATTTAAGCAATGGCAGAACTGAATATTCAGTAAATAACTAGGTGAATGCCTACCAATAATTATTAGTCTAATAGTTAAATAGATTAATTTACCTCAAGCTTAAATTTACTTTGATTTTTCCAAATGTATTCTCAACATTAATATCATATGGAAGACGAATATGGTAGCAATGTGATGGCGTATGAATTAAAACAGATTATACTGTTGCTGTATAAAGCGCCAGTCAATTCTTATCTGGAGTATTATGTGCAATTTTGCTCACGGTATTATTCTTTTAAAAACTTCAGAGGTGAGAAAGAAAGATGGACTGAGAACGTTTTTGTATTGGAAAGCAGCTTGAAGTGGGCACCTGGAACCTGTGCCCGAGGACATTGGTCTGAGCCATGCTCCAAATTGGGCCTCGGACCTTGGGCCTTATCCACATGCAACCAGTGAGCTGAGGCCTTCAATTAGGTGTCCCGATGCAGTTCGCGGCTTGGGGCCCTGGAAAACTCGTCCAGCTCCAAGGTCCGAGGCCCAATTTGGAGCATGGCTCAGGCCAATGTCCTTGGGCACGGGTTCCAGGTGCCCACTTCAAGCTGGGCCAGCAGGTGTGTCCTGAGGAAGAGGCAAGTGGGAGGGGGAGAGCCCGGGTTGGCAGGGACTCGCTGTATTGATGTGGAGCCAGGAGCAGCACTCCTGCTCTTCCTGGCTCCACATTAAGTTAACAAAACAAATTTACCTACCTTTCTGTCAGCGGCCTCTGGTCGTCCCTTAGGTGGTTAGACTACTGTAGATTCAGAAAAACTGCGGGGCGCACGCTCAGTCCAGTTTATGCCAAATTTGGCACTGAGGTCCTAAAATGGGCATTAGGCCCCTGATTCGCATATTCTTGACGCATATTTTAGGTTGGAAGCTTGGAAGTCACCCAGTTGCGTTTGGCAACCAACGCACCTACTGGCGGAGATCGGGTGCACAAGATCATGCTCGGAAATTGGTTTCCCAACTCTAATTGTTCACTCAAAAAAGGAGTACTGGCTAATATTTATCTTTCAACCAAAATCTAATACAGATTATCTGGACATTATTACATTGCTGTTTGTGGGACCTGACTTTGTGCAAATTGGCTGCTGTGTTTCCTGCATTGAATACACTTCAAAAGTACTTCATTGGCTATAAAGCACTTCTTGATGTTCTGAGGTCATGAAAGACGCTATATAAATGAAAGTTCTTTTTTTTTTTAACATTGTAATCTTAGCATAGTTCCATTAAGCAAAACCCAGCTAATACTGAAATACACTTGATTTACTATCGAGCTTATGATAGTTCAGATTCATTTTAGTAAAGTTGGTGTGTGACTAGGAGAGGATCTTGGAGGTGATGGTGTTCCCATGCATCTGCTGCTCTCATCCTTCTAGGTGGTAGAGCTCATGGGTTTGGGAGGTGCTGTCGAAGAAGCCTTGGCGAGTTGCTGTAGTGCATCTTGTAAATGATATACACTGCAGCCACGCTGCACCTGTGATGGAGGAAGTGACTGTTTAAGATGGTGGATGGGGTACCAATCAAGTGGGCTGCTTTGTCCTGGATGGTGTCGAGCTTCTCGAGTGTTGTTGGAGCTGCACTCATCCAGGCAAGTGGATAGTATTCCATTACACTCCTGACTTGTGCCTTGTGCACAGTGGAAAACCTTTGAGGAGTTAGGAGCAATGTACCCTCTAATTTCTTTTTGGCTCACGAGCCCCTTTAACGGGCTCAGCAGACCATTCAAAATTCAACACGTGCAGTTTTTCTGTTTACAAGCCGGCTTACAGGACCTGCAGAGTGCTATGCAGCTGTGCAGCTTAAAGGGAACGTTGGTCAGGAGGTGAGACACTTGCTACAGAATACCCAGCCTCTGACCTGTTCGTGTAGCCATATTATTTATGTAACTGGTCCAGTTAAGTTTCTGGTCTGGCTTTTGTCCCTCTGATCCTCAATAATAATACTCCTAATTTTGTGATGGTATCAAATGTATTGTTTTTTTTTGTTCCCAGAGGTGGACAGAGCTTGGAAATGATACATTTATTGCTCACCCCTAGTTGCCCTGAGCAGGTGGCAGTGGCTCATGTTCTTGGACTTTTGCAGTCCTTGCAGTAATGGTGCTCCCGCAATGGTGTTGGGCAGCGAGTTCCAGGATATTGCCCCAGCGTCGGTGATGGAACGGTTATATTGGTCCAAGTCAGGATGGCACAAGACTAGGAGGTAAATGTGGAGGTAATGGTGTTCCCATGACATTACTGTTGTGATCCTTCTCTGTGGTAAAGGTTGCAGGAGGGGAAAGTGCTATCGAAGTAACTATAGAACATAAGAACATAAGAAATAGGAGCAGGAGTAGGCCATTGGAGCCTTTCGAGCCTGCTCTGCCATTCAGTAAGATCATGGCTGATCTGACCTTGGCCTCAACTCCACTTTTATGCCTGTTCCCCATAATCCTTGACTTCCCTGTAGTTCAAAAATATGTCTATCTCCACCTTGAATATATTCAATGACTCAGCCTCCACAGCTCTCTGGGGTAGAGAATTCCAAAGATTCACGACCCTCTGAGAGAAGAAATTCCTCCTCATCTCCGTCTTAAATAGGTGACCCCTTACTCTGAAACTATGTCCCCTAGTTCTAGATTCCTCCACTAGGGGAAACATCCTCTCAGCATCTACCCTGTCAAGCCCCCTCAGAATCCTATATGTTTCAATAAGATCACCTCTCATTCTTCTCAACTCCAATGAGTATAAGTCCAACCTGTTCAACCTTTCCTCATAAGACAACCTTTCATCTCAGGAATCAACCTAGTGAACCTTCTCTGAACTGCCTCCAATGCAAGTATATCTTTCCTTAAATAAGGAGACCAAAACTGTACACAGTACTTCAGGTGTGGTCTCACCAACACCCTGTACAGTTGTAGCAAGACTTCCCTGCTTTTATAATCCATCCCCCTTGCAATAAAAGTTAACATTCCATTTGCCTTCCTAATTACTTGTACCTGCTTGCTAACTTTTTGTATTTCATGTACGAGGACACCCAGATCCTTCTGTACCATAGCATTCTGTAGTCTCTCTCCATTTAAATACTGTTCTGCTTTTCTATTCTTGCTACCAAAGTGGATAACCTCACATTTCCCCTCATTATACTCCATCTGCCAGATTTTTGCCCACTCACTTTACCTATCTATATCCCTTTGCAGACACTTTGTGTCCTCTTCACAACTTGCTTTCCCACCTATCTTTGTATCATCAGCAAATTTGGCTATAGCACACTCATCCAAGTCATTAATATAGTTTGTAAATAGTTGAGGCCCCAGCATTGATCCCTGTGGCACTCCACAAGTTACAGTTTGCCAACTTGAAAATGACCCATTTATCATTTACTTTGATGAATTACTGCAGCCATAGTGCCTCACTGGCAGTGATGTATTAACATCGATCAATAAGCAGTGTTAGTTAATGAATCTTGGTGCCCAACTTCAACTGTGATGCCTCTGGGAAGTGGGAGTTAATTGCAATTCACTAAGTGTTGTACAGCATTCCTGTTGTAATTGATTTGACTTGGGTAACAATCAATATAATTTTGACTGGGTTCTGTGAGACAGTCCAAAGGTAATTGAGGTATTTTACAAATCTTTGACATGAATGGTAGATCGAAAAAACAAAATAGTGCAGATCTGGAAATCTGAAACACCAACATAAAATGCTTGAAGCACTCAGCAAGTCAGGCACAGCATCTGTAGAGAGAACTAGCTCTGATGAAGGGTTGCGCCTGAAATGTTAACTTGTCACTTCTCTCCACAGATGCTGTGCCTGGCTTACTGAATGTGTCTTGCATTTTCTGTTAATGGTAGATTCAATTAAGTTTTTCAATCTGTACCTGTTATGGAAGGGGAGGAGATTCGTCTGATACTCTTTAACTAATACAGCTTTCATGTTTGAATTTTAGATACAGCATATCTTGCATATTGTGTGGAGATTAGCATTCATCTCGGCAACAGTTTTAGCTGTTGCTAAAAATTCTTTTGTAGAAAGTGTGTGCCGAGCGTGAAAGTAATTTCTTTAGGCTGGCGGTGAAACATGAGGCCGTCAGATGATACTAAGCAGACTTTCCAATTATTGCTCACAGTCTCTCCTTGCTCTTTTCCAGCACTGGAATCAATGAACGTTATACACAGTGCTTAACCAGTGACCCATGATGAACATAGTGTACTTGAAATTTTAGAGCTAGAAATTGCCAATCCATTCTTACTAATGCCAACTCTGAGCGCTTTCATATGACTCGGTAAAGACAATAATCCTTTTTGTTTTATCAAGGTTTTCAATTTCTCACTCTATTTTGTGACTTTTGTACTATCGTGGAAGAGGGCATTTATTCAAACTCTTTCCGGCATTTAGACATTGATTGGGCAGAGCTGCAATCCATATATAAAGGGAACATCAGGACCAAAGCTGGGATTTGGAGAGGGGGCAGGAAAAGGAGAGACGAGTTATATTCAATTATTGGGGAGGGGGCATCGCCCTCACTCCTCAGTGATTGGGTCATTGGGTAAAATGCATCATTGTACAAGAGCATGAGAGAAATTATCGATAGAACTCTTCAGGAGTTTGCAAGTTCCTTAATATAAAAAAAATCAATGTTTCAAATACTGTTGTTGGCCAATTCATATAGCTCTGCTCTGCAACCTGCAACAGTGGCTATAGAGGCCAGAAGTAGATACATCAAACCATATAGTGATTACTTGAAACTATTACATTATGTTTAAATAGTTCCTGAAATAAATCATTCTATTTAAGCCCCTTGGGAGGTTCAAATCTTCATGGGATGTTTAAGCCAACTTTGTTTCTTCAATTATAAATGACTTCTGTAAAATTACTTCATTCCACTCACAGATCTTTGAGCAGAAATGTACCCATTGTTTCCAATTTCAGAGGCACTCACCATGGTATTTTCATTTTCATTGTGGTAATACATTTGTTTCTTGCACAGATTTTCAATTATGTCTTTGCCCTTGCAGGGAATTCAAACTGTATCGGCACATCCCAGTGGGGATTTTCTGCAACTGTTTCATTTCTCACTGGATTTCACCGTGATACTCACTTCTTGCAACAAATTGTCACACGATCTTTGTCACAACACTGTCATATATATTATCATTTCTCTAATGTTCAACTGTAGGGTATTCATTTTACACTCTACCTTGATTCATAGACCTCAGGAATTACAGGAAAGGTCTACACGTAATGCGAAGTTTAGGCTTAACCCAACTGTTAGTTTTATTATGCAAAAAACAACTAAACCAACTAAAAATTACAGAACAAGACTTCTGAGAGAATTGACCGAAGACATACAATCACCTATCCAGTTAGTTGCTGTTATCGTTGATTGTTGGCTTGTGGTCATTGGTTCCGTGACCGCTTGTTCCTCTCTGATGTTCCCTCTTTCTCGTCCTGCTTATCCTTCTGGTCTGCTCGTTCCGTTGTTTTCTTCCTTCCGTTCCCTTCTTCCCCTCCATTCCCTTCTTCTGTTCCCTTCTTCCTTCTGTTCCCTTCTTTCCTTCTGAGCTGCCTCCAGTTCGTACATATATATCCATTTTATGAATAAATGTCCTGCTGGGCTGGGTTTTCCGTTAATGTGTCTGGATCGGTTTGTGGTGATCCGTTTGACTGGCTGCGGTGATGGTTCTGGGTGTCCACAATTTGCACACTGAGTCGACAGGGCAAAAGATAACTCCTTATCTTTAGTGCCCCGTTATCCAAAAATGCACGCTTTGTGGGATCCTTTGTTGTCCTGGTTTCTTGCAGACTTGTAATCTCTATAGGGAACTGTTTTCCCCCCTCCGGCCAATCAATCTAGGGGCTCCTTGGTTAGATTGTATCAATCCCTTTGTTTTGATGCATAATGAGGTCTAGCTCCTGACAGCAGAGATTGTTTTTAATCGGTGATGAGTCATCACCGGCTCCAGGCTGGCGCCTTTTTCCTCCTGTCCAGTCAGTCCCAAAAGTTTCTTTAAAACCATTTTTAGTTTGTGGCCTCTTCCTGTGCCATTTTGTGAAAGTGTGTAAACCTTAAACAACTGAACATGACATTCCTGTTTCTTGAAGCAATTCAGAAATATCACACAAAGTTTGCCCTGATTTACTGGGACATTATCGTTTCTTGCAGGGCATGATAAAAGTACTCTTGTTTCATACCACGATTCAATTCAGTTTTCTTGAAGCCATTTGGGGCAAAGCTCTCTGATCAAGGTATGCTGTAATTTGCGAAAGTATTCTGTTTGCTTCCAGAGAGTTAACGTTATTTTTTGTGATATTCTTCCTCCTTACAGTGAAGTGCTGCCATACTGCATTTTTTTTTGTTGCAAAGACACACTGATGTTTTCGATGCTTCAATTGAGAACCTCTGCCTTGCAATCACTCTGCATGTGAATATGAGGGTCAAAAAGGCACGCACTAAAGAAAGAAAAACAATTTTTTTTGTACTTTTATGTTTAGTCTTATTAAATGGTGGACGACATAATTTGGCTCTCGAGTATGGATTTCTTTAATTGCTAAAATAATGGCTTCCAGTAGTTAAATAAATATCTTCATAGTCACAGTGGATGATTGAAGTTCTGACATTCAAGAACCTTGCAAGCCATTTTTTCATGTGCACTTCAGAACTTGAAATCTATGGTCGTTAAAGGCTGAAAACAAAATCAATATACTTTTAAAGTTGTGAAGGCAATCAGTACTGTTAACAAATCAACATCTTTAGCAACATTTACAAAAAGGTGCATAATATACACAGATTAGTGTGCGCTGTTTGAATATGTTGTTCACTAATAACATAGGCCAAGTCGAACAATTAAAGTTCAGTTTTAAAAATGACAGAGTTGACTTTAATTGCCGTCTTCGCACCTTCAGAGAAGTGGAAGGAATTGGTGGGTTTATTAACTCTATTCTGCATTTCCTCTCTTTGTCATTCTTATTTAGTGCTTTTCTTCTAAAATGATTAAATATTCTGGAGAAACATTACTTAGATGTCTTGTTGCTTCCGGTCTCCCAAATGATGAAAAATGAAGCCTTTGAATATGAAGATTTTTTTGCAGCTGAATGCTTTTCAATATCATTATTATTTTAGAGTGGGCACTCACTAGAATTATCATGATATTTACACAGATGAGAGATTCTAATGTGTATTTTCTATTAATCCAATTATATTAAGCGATTTTGTGGAGTGAGACTCATGTAGGTCAACTTTTAATGTCAGAAATACAGCAATGTCACACTAATGAATTGCAAGTTAAGGCAATTTACGCAATTATGGGATCTAGGTTATCTGATCAAACACAAGAATATAAATTGAGAAGTTCTAAGATTACCAGAGCCTTAAGATCAATTGTCTAACTTCCACCTGCCATTTTAAGCATTATTTTATTTATCATTTGACCTGTATTGGTTGCAGCAAGTCTCCATGCTCTTGCCATCCCTCCAGTGCATAGTTCTGGTCTCCATACTGTAAAAAAGATACAGAGAGTTCAAAAAAGATTTACAAGGATGATACCAGAACTGAGAAGTTAGACTAGTTGTACCTCTCCAGTCCAGAACTCTCTCCTCCGGAAACATCCATGGTTCGGCATTAGTTGGGCCTGAGGGAATGGCGGGTTTATTTTTTTTTAAGTTTTCATCGGTTGCCATCAGTGTGCTCGGCGATCAACTGGAAGCGGCTGTCAGTCAGTCAGTGCGCGGGTGCTGAGGGAGCCTCTCACAGGGTTCCAGCAGCACTCACACAGACATAGAAGCCCGGGTGCTGTCCACCGATACCAGTAAGCGAGACCTCCTGTGTTTCGGGAAATTCTCTGTTCCGACACCGGTCAGGTCCCGAGGTTGCCAGACTGGAGCGGTACAACTGTACTTATCAGGAACAATTGAACAGGCTGGGACTCTATTCTCTCGAAACGGGAAAGCTGAGGGGGGGGGAGGGTGGGGGAAGCTAATGGAGATCTTTAAGATTATGAAAGGGTTTGATAGGGCAGATGTAAAGGGGGAGACAAGAACTCGGGCCATAAATATAAGATAGTCACTAATAAATCCAATAGGGAATTCAGGAGAAGCTTCTTTACGCAGAGAGTGGCTAGAATGTATAACTCGTTATCACAAGGGGTAGATGAGGAAAATAGCATAGATGCATTTAAGGGGAAGCCAGATAAACACATGAGAGAGAAAGGAATCAAAGGATATGCTGATGGGGTTAGATGAAGAGGGGTGGGGGGAGGCTTGTGTGGAGCATAAACCAGTTGGGCCGAATAGCCTGTTTCTGTGCTGTACATTCTATTTAAATCTAATGTGCCTTGTACACCCCCACCCAACAGATGAGTGGCTGGGATGTGGAATCATTCTGGAGCTTGGGCTGGGAGCACCACTGGGTATGTCTGTGATCTGAGAGAAGTCGATGATTTGGGATCTGGGGGATTGGAGACTGCTTCAATCGGGAGATACTTTGGGTGCAAGCTGAGACATGGAGACGTCGGGGGGTGCGGGGGAGGTGGGGGTGGGGGGGAATTGAGGGTGTGTGGGGGAATTGTGGGTGTGCAGGGGAGGTGAGGAGGTGGGGGTGTGCGGGGGAGGTGGGGAGGTGGGGGTGTATGGGGGATGTGGGGGTGTGCGGGGAGTGGGGGGGAATTGAGGGTGTGTGGGGGAATTGTGGGTGTGCAGAGGAGGTGAGGAGGTGGGGGTGTGCGGGGGAATTGAGGGTGTGCGGGGGAGGTGGGGGTGTGCGGGGGAATTGAGGGTGTGCGGTGAAGGCGTGGGGTGCGGGGGAGATGGGGTGGGGGGTTGCGGGGTAGAGGGTACAAAGAGTGAAGTTGCTGAATCAGGATCAGAGTAACTGCTGCTGTCAAGCTGACATCAGATTACTGGTGACCTAATCATTGGTCCTATAAGGGGCCACTGGAGGCAACAAGTTGTTTATAAAAAAAAAAATGAGCTGATGTGGAGCCAGGAGTTGGAATACAGGACAAAAGAATCTAATTGGACAATTTGCTGACATTAATGCATGCTTAACATCAAGCGACAGAAAATTGCAGGCAATGCATCTGTGATTTTCCAATAAAGCATCTGCTTTGAGCAAGACCCTGCCCGTGGTGTGGAGTCTGAAAAGAAATCCCACCCATTAAGTGAACATCCCCTAATATCATCACCAGTTATTTCGAGGCTACAATTCCATTGTGTTGTGACCTTTCAGCATCCAGACTTCGATGTGTTTTTGAAGCTTTATGAATTTTTCCACTGCCAGAATGAGCCATCTGGGTGGCTTTGATGTGATATCATCCCTCCCTCATTAATACTCTACATCACCTTCCATTCTGTTATGCTGTTGTTCGTTTCAACATTGTTCCATGCTTATATTTTGACATAAATGCCATGGCATCCACAGGGAACTTTTCTTGGGCTACAATCAGAGCCAAACACAAGCGTAGAAATGGTTGTTAAATTAGAAAATTGAGTATTTGTTTACGTGAAACATTCTCCAAAAGCAACATTGATTCTGCGTTCAAACTGTGAGCATGCTGCTTCAAGTAGCTTCTGGATTTTGAATGAAGGGAGCATTCAGCAATGATCTATACATTCTAACCGACGAAAAACAGTCATTAAAAATCTTTATAAATGCAGCAAAGTTTGAATTGCTGGTTTCATTGACATAAAGATCTAATAGTGAGGTAGAAAAGCATCTCGGGCTGTAACGCTAAATGGGCCCTATCACATCGGCCGCCTGTCATACGCCTCACTTGATATTCGGGCGGCCGATTCAATATGTCCCGCTTAGTGCTACCTACAAGACCATCCGATAATACTGTGTGCTATTGTGTGCTATTGAGCAGTAATCATAACAAATATTGCAGCATCTCCACCTAATCTCCAGCTCCGCTTCTGAAGAAGCCAGCCACTAAAGGATGATGAAAATCTAATGTTACATTGGGTTAGGTAAGATTGTAACCACGAAGCCTGAACCTTAGAGCAAAACGGAGTGCTCAACAGTGTCCAAGCCAATGAAGAGGCTGAGGATGGACAGTGAGTCACAGTGGCAGCAACGCAAGGGTCCAGAAAGTCGGAGCTGGTTCTCCCAATCTCCGATGTGATTCTGGTCGGAGATCAGTGGAACTCTGGAGAAAAATGGTGTAACAGTTGGAAATGGGCATTTTGAGTTGCACTAGACTCCTACCAGAGTTATGGAAATACAGGGCCAAGGTGTCAATAATGACCTGAACCAGGGCAGACTTAGAGCTGTGGGTTGGACAGAAACTGGATTCGAGGGACTCAAACAGGAAGTAGAGAGAGTGCACTCAGGACTTTGCAAAGAATGGGCAGATCACATAAAATAACAACTACAAATGCTGGAAATCCCAAATAAAAATGCACAACAAATCATAAGAACATAAGAAATTGGAACAGGAGTAGGCCATACAGCCCCTCGAGCCTGCTCTGCCATTCAATAAGATCATGACTGATCTGATCATGGACTCAGCTCCACTTCCCCACTCGCTCCCCATAACCCTTTATCCCTCTATCTTTTAAGAAACTATCTATTTCTGTCTTAAATTTATTCAATGTCCCAGCTCCCACAATTCTCTGAGGCAGCGAATTCCATAGATTTACAACCCTCTGAGAGAAGAAATTCCTCCTCATCTCTGTTTTAAATGTGCGGCCCCTTATTCTAAGATATAGTCTCCCCCATCAGTGGAAACATCCTCTCTGCATCCACCTTGTCAAGCCCCCTCATAATCTTATACATTTCGATAAGATCATCTCTCATTCTTCTGAATTCCAATGAGTAGAGGCCCAAGCTACTCAACCCTTCCTCATAAGTCAACCCCCTCATCCCCAGAATCAACCTAGTGAACCTTCTCTGAACTGCCTCAAAAGCAAGTATATCCTTTTGTAAATATGGAAACCAAAACTGCATGCAGTATTCCAGGTGTGGCCTCACCAATACCTTATATAGCTGTAGCAAGACTTTCCTGCTTTTATACTTCAACCGCTTTGCAATAAAGGCCAAAATACCATTGGCCTTTCTGATCACTTGCTGTACCTGCATACTATCCTTTTGTGCTTCATGCACAAGTACCCCCAGGTCCTGCTGTACTGCGGCACTTTGCAATCTTTCTCCATTTAAATAATAACTTGCTCTTTGATTTTTTTCTGCCAAACTGCATGACCTCACATTTTCCAACATTGTACTCCATCTGCCAAATTTTTGCCCATTCACTTAGCCTGTCTATGTCCTTTTGCAGATTTTTTTGTGTCCTCCTCACACATTGCTTTTCCTTCCATCTTTATATCATCAGCAAACTTGGCTAAGTTACACGCAGTCCCTTCTTCCAAGTCATTAATGTAGATTGTAAATAGTTGAGGTCCCAGCACTGATCCCTGTGGCACCCCACTAGTTACTGGTTGCCAACCAGAGAATGAACCATTTATCCTGACTCTCTATTCTCTGTTAGTTAGCCAATCCTCTATCCATGCTAATATATTACCCCCAACCCCGTGACCTTTTATCTTGTGCAGTAACCTTTTATGTGGCACCTTGTCAAATGCCTTCTGGAAGTCCAAATACACCACATCCACTGGTTCCCCTTTATCCACCCTTTTCATTACATCCTCAAAGAACTCCAGCAAATTTGTCAAACATGACTTCCCCTTCATAAATCCATGCTGACTCTGCCTGACTCTACCTATCAGTCAGCATTTGAAAGATAGTTTTGAAGGCCTGCTGTACATTTAAAGTATTTATATTGTAATTTAAGAGAATAGAAATTACAGATTTTTAGGAATAAGACATATGGCAAGTAGAGTATGATGCGCTTTGTATTGCATTTTGAAATGTGCGTGACAGGCTTTCCTTACATACAAGATACAATATGATTTTGACTCTTTAATGTTTGCGAACAGGTTGTGTTGTCTGTTTTCCTCTGTCTGCCATCTAGCATGCTACTGTAATGTGGAAACTATTTAATCAATATGTCCTTCACAATATAAGCAAAAGGTTTCCTATGCAAGCTGATGTCTGAGTGAAGGACAGTGAAGTATTCTCAGCCTGATGAGACTTTCCTCCAAGGGCAGGCTTACCTTATCTTGTTTGCAAGTTGAGGGTAATATAATAATTCATTCCTTTCTCTTGTGATAGGACTTAAGTGCCAGCTTGTCTCAGTTGGTAATGCATTCAGCACTGAATCAGAGGATTGTGTGATGGAGCCCCATACTGGGGTTTGAGCACATAATCCAAGTTGACACTTCAGCACTGAGGGAGTGCTTAATTCTCAGAGATATCATTATTTGGCTGAAATGTTAAACCGAGGCCCTATGCGCCTGTTCCGGTGGTTAAAATGGATGTTAAGGGTCCCATGACACTATTCAAAAAGACAATCAAGATTTCATAGTATCTAAGCCACTATTCCTGCCTCAACAACAAAAGAAATAGATTGATCATTCATTGCGTACGTTTGTGGGATCATGCTTTGATCAAAATGGTTGCTGCACATGGCAACGGTCACTGATTTATTGTGAGTAGCACTTTGAGAAGTTTCTGAGAAATTTAACAAGAGTCTTTTTAAAAGCAAGCCTTTCTTTAAAAGAACAATTAAATTAATAGCTCATTATTGGGATGTACCAGTATTTTTGTCTGGGTGGTTGTCTCTACATCAGTCACAATACGAATGGAGACAATACGGGCTTTTGTCAAAGGTACTCTTGAGGTGTTTAATAGCTGGAGTGTCCGGCCCTCTGATTTTTCCTTCTGTCCTGTGGTAAAGCACTAGGCTTCTGCTTGGTGACCTTCCTTAAGGGCCCAGCTGAGATCAGAACCTTATCATGTGGGGAATTGTAGGGGCAACCCTAGGTCCTGTCAATCTGTGGCACTGCAGCACTAAAACAATGGCCCAGATTTTCTTGGAGACTTGTGCCATTAATGGCACATTTACGTCATTGGGACCCTCGAACAGCGACAAAGACAGAGGAAATTATGGAGCAAGCGACTTACGTCATCACTTATGATGCTCCATTGCTGTGACCTTTGCACTGATCTGCCATTACCCCACTTTGATAACAGTTGGAAGCTAATTTTTATAGTCCCCCCCAACTCCCCCAACTCCCCACTGAAAACAATGGCAATCGTGATTTTGCTGGATACTCGCCATTTTTCTCACCACTGATACTTAAGCTTAAAAGTAATGGCTCTGGTGGCCAGGCATGTTTTGTAGCTAATAGATTGAATTTTTTTTTAAATCACTCAAATAATTAATCATTGTTGAGGCCAGGGAACAGGTTCAGCTCACCTGTGGAATTTCCAAATTCAAATTCATGACGTGCACTAAGTGGAAGGGGGCTGATTGATTCCACCGTGAGGAGATCAGCCTGGTGGACGTCGCACTTTGGATCAGTGCCATACTTCGGATTCGCATTAAAAGACAATTAAAAATCTTACAGTTGCCACCTAGTGAATGTACTCGCACATGCTGTACATCGTGCAGGGTTCGCATCACAATAGGTTCAGTTAGCCTCAAGTTGAATTCCATCATTGTTCCTCGATCAGTTAGGGCTGATCCAGTGTTAGTTGTAGTACGACTGATTTCCATTGAAAATATCGGGTGTTGATGTGGGGCTTTTTAAAACCAGGGGTTCGTTAAAAACATGGTTCATTATAGTGAAGTTATACTGGGCTCAATTTTCGCCACCAGTGGGTGCTGATTTCTTTTGAGCAATCTTGATTTTGCAACTTTGCTCAAAGTTTGTACACCGGCGGCAACTGTCAGTGCTGGATTTTTTGCCGCAGGTCTGGGTGAAAACTGATTTTCACGCTGTTGTTGGCCTTTTTTGTCCATTTAAGCGATTTTCCCCAACACCGATTTTTTTTTTAAGGATGGTGCAGTGGCCTTAAGTACCGACCAGAAAAACACTACGTTAAGTTAAGGAAATCGGCGCTCAGGTCTGTATCGGAGCTGCTTCTTTGCGGTTTAGTCTTGTTCATAAAGATGGTTTTATAATGATCACGTTTAGTACCTTCCTTGCATCTCTTTACATTAAAGATTACTTACTTCTTCTAATGTTGGCCTCTGCTCCCGGCCCAGCTTCAACCCCGGGCCAAATGGTCCCCTCGCTCCTGGCCCCATTTCAATCCCGGGCCGAATGGCACCCCCTCCCCACTCCTGGTCCTGCTGCAATCCCGGGCAATTCCCGCCCCCACCCCACCTGCTCCCCTGCTGCTGCAAGCCCTGGCCATGGAACTTCAACTTGCAGAGGAGCTTCAGCCCCCTCAGTGTGTCTCGTTACCCTGACACCCTCAGCTTTTGGTGCAGATTTGAAGCTCCACCCCCAGATTTAACTTTGGGTAGCACAGTGCCAAAATGAAATGTTACTTTGGCGAAAGTTCCAACTTTTTTTTTGGTGCAATTAGGCACAAAAAAAATCGGCCGTTAATCCTCCTGGACGCCGTAAATTAGCAAAGATGAAAATTCAGTCCACTGTATCTAGCACTGGAAAATTAAAACCAAGCTCAATAATCCTTAAACACTAAAGAAGCTCAACACCATCCAGCACAAAGCAATCTGCTTGATTGGCATCCCATCCATCACTGGCGCACCGTGGCTGCAGTCTGTACCATCTACAAGATGCACTGCAGCAACACGCCAAAGCTTCTTCGATAATGTAATGTATTTGCTTCATGGGTTCTTACTTAAGAAGTCATAGCAACACATTGCTATTAAGAACTAGTTGGTTTATTAACAAAGGTTTAACAATCATACTACACATCACTAGTTCATCCTCTAGGCTCACAACCACATACCTCATTGTGGATGACCTAGACCCAACTGACTGGGGCTTTATTGAGTCTTGTGAACATCATGTGACTGGCTAAGCCACCGACAATGCAACAGTTCTACAAATATTTTGTTGTAAACATTAATCAAGTGCCCCCTGATTAAAGCGGTGGGGGGCACACTCCAAAAATTTCTCAAGTGCCCCCTTGTTTTTTTGTTTTTTGTTGAGGGCACCAAAGCACAAATTATACAAGTGCTCCCTGGCTAAAAGCGGGTGGGGGGGGCGCGGCTACGAAATCCAACAAACTTAAACAAATTAAACTTTAGACATGGTTCAAATTAAAATTTGGTTGTTGGGGTTGATGATGCATTCCAGTCCCTCCAGTGCCCACCTCTCACAGAAGGCCGCGAGCGTACTGGTGGACACCGCGTGCTCCATCTCCAGGGATCCAGGGACATCCTGGCTCGGATGTAACCACAGAAGAGAGGCAGGCAGTCGGGCTGAACGACCCCCTCGACCGCCCGCTGCCTGGACCGGCTGATGGCCCCCTTGGCTATGCCCAGGAGCAGTCCTACGAGGTGGCCTTCGGACCTGCCCATTCCCCTCCGCACAGGGTGCCCAAAGATTAGCAGTGTGGGACTGAAGTGCAACCAGAATTTGAGGAGCAGCCCCTTCAGATATTGGAAGGCAACAGCTCTACAACTCTTTTTGGTTGTAAACAAAATAAACATTAAATCAAGTGCCCCCTGATTAAAAGAGGGGGACACTCCAAACACTTTTCAAGTGCCTCTTTTTTTAAAAGTTTTTTTATAGGGCAGTAAACACATAAATTATACAAATGCCCCCTGGCTAAAAGGGGGGGGGGGGGGGCACTAAAAACTGGCACAATAAACAAATTAAAACTTTAACCAAAGGTAATCCAATTAACATTTGGTTGCCGGAGGTGATGGTGCACTCCAGTCCCTCCGGCGCCCACCTCTCGCGGAAGGCCGCGAGCGTACCGGTGGACACTGTGTGCTCCATCTCCAGGGACACCCTGGCTCGGATGTAACCGTGGAAGAGAGGCAGGCAGTCGGGCTGAATGACCCCCTCGACCGCCTGCTGCCTGGACCGGTTGATGGCACCCTTGGTCGTGCCCAGGAGCAGTCCTGCAAGGAGGCCCTCGGACCTACCCGCTCCCCTCCACACAGGGTGCCCAAAGATCAGCAGTGTGGGACTGAAGTGCAGCCAGAATTTGAGGAGTAGCCCCTTCAGATATTGGAAGGCAACAGCTCTACAATTTTATTTGTTGTAAACCAATAATCAAGTTCCCCCTGATTAAAGGGGGGGGTGGGGGGCACACCCCAAAAACTTTTCAAGTGCCCTTTTTTTTTGTTTTTTTGGTTTTTTTAGGACAGTAAAAACACATATTATACAAGTGCTCCCTGGCTAAAAGGGGTGGGGGGGGGCAACAGCTCTACAACTCTTTTGGTTGAGAAACAATAAATAAACAATTAAATCAAGTGCCCCCCAATCTGGGAGACACTCCAAACATTTTTCCAGGCCCGTTTGTTTTTTGTATTTTTTCTAGTTTTTTTTGGGCACTAAAACCATAATTTACAAGTGCCCCCTATAAAAGGGGAGGGGGACACTAAAACTGGCAATAAAACAAATTAAACTTTAAAACATATAAAATCAAATTAAAATTTGGTTGCCAGTGGTAATAATGCACTCCAGTCCCTCCGGTGCCCACCTCTCACGGAAGGCCGCGAGCGTACCGGTGGACACGCAACAGCTCTACAACTCTTTTGGGGAACAAAATAAACATTAGATCGAGTCACTCCAGACACTTTTAACTGCCCTCTTTTTTAAATTTGTTTTGTTTTCGCAATAGCTCTACAACTCTGTGAGCATACTCACAGGTGCATACATTACAGGCAGCACCTCCCAAATCTGTCACCTCTACCACCTAGAAGGACAAGGGCAGCAGGTTCAAGGGAACACCATCACCTCCATGTTCTCCTCCAAGTCACACACCATCCTGACTTGGAACTATAGCGGCGTTCCTTCATCGTTGTTGGGTCAAAATCCTGGATCACCCTCCCTAATAGCACTGTGGGAGAACCTTCACTCCACGGACTGCAGCGGTTCAAGAAGGTGGCTCACCACCACCTTCGCAAGAGCAATTAGGGATGGACAATACTCCGCATTCCAGGAAAGAATTTTAAAAAATTGACCTCCTGCCTTCTTGCTGCCACAAGTAGTGAGCGCTGAGTAGCGATTACTGGCACTGCTGCCTTTTACAGTGTTAATGATTATTTGCAGCAACTCATTGGCAGGTGTATACTGTCTACAGTAATAGTTCATTGTTCTTATGCCTTTACAAGTATTTTCACATCATTAAGTCATCATTTATAAATTGTTCATGTATTTTTGCTTTTTTATAATTAATTTGTGTTGTAATACCAATTAGGATTCAGTGTATGATGCAATCCTCAGGCACTACTATGTACAAATTAGCATCACTTTCTGTTGAATTGTTGAATGTAATAATCAACAGCATCATTATAGTCATTCATTTAAATCTCCCTCAACACAGAAACATTTGTGACTCTGACACTATTAATTCAGGTATGTTTCCCCTCGCAATATTGAAGCTGCTTAAGAAGAGTGCATTGCGACATATGGAGCACCTAACAAGTGCGTAAGTGGAACAGGTCCATATGTTGGTGTGCAATCTCTTGAAGCAACTGCGATACTTGTGAATGAATACATTTGACTGATACCTATCTGAGCCAATGGAAAATTTAGATGAATACAAACAACTTGATCATTAACTCCAGTAAAGTTGTAAGTTTACTAATATTGCAAATCAAGTTGCACAGATTGATAAGCCAAACAATCTCATGACTGTTTTCCAGAGGAGGCCTGGACCATATACCTGAGCAGTACAGTTTCTACAGATTGTGATTTAATTTGAAAACTCTGTAATTAGGGACATTTTAATATTTATTGGCAAGTAAAGTGCAGGTTAACAGGCCAACTTCCATTGTAAGTAGAAGAACTATAGCGTTAGTTTACTGTCTTTTAAGGGCAAGTAGTAAGAGCATTAAATTTACCTCTCTTTAAACGAGGAAGGAGGAATATTTTTTATTTTGGATTACATGCCAAACAAAAGAATTGTGATTGGCCCATTTAAAATATGAAATATGGAACCAATTCTGAATTTCTGAAACATCTAAATCTTTTGTTTATATCTTTATTCTTTTAGAGCTACCAACCTATTTATGTATCTCTTACTGACATACTTTCAAAGAAATCAAAATCCAACTAAAAATGTGTTGGCACACACTGATCTATAAGCGCACATTGGTATCACTCTTGGTCTGTCAGCCTGTCAGTTTAAACAGGACCTTGCTGAATGTTCCCTGGGTAGATGCATTTCCTCAATTTGCATCAAGCCACATGCTATGACTTCTTATTGCACCACAAAAGTCACACATTTCCATAATATTATGCAGCCACGGTAGCTCATTATTCCAGATGCATAGTAGCACTGAAGGTTCCAGACAGAGGGTACAGTATGTCATATAAACACATAATTATATCCTGGGCAATCAAACTACAATGTTACAAAGACATCCACCCTTACCAACCCCCACCCACCCACTTCCCCTCCTCTCCTCTCTCTAGAGCCAATACAGCAGCTTAGACTAAGAATTTAAGCTGTTCCACAGGACAGGTGTATGTCCGATCCGGGGTCAAGCAGGGCTGCGTCATCGCCCCAACCCTCTTCTCAATCTTCCTCGCTGCCATGCTCCACCTCACAGTTGATAAGCTCCCCGCTGGAGTGGAGCTGAACTACAGAACCAGTGGGAAGCTGTTCAACCTTCGCCGTCACCAGGCCAGGTCCAAGACCACTCCAACCTCTGTCGTCGAGCTACAGTACGCGGACGACGCTTGCATCTGTGCACGCACAGAGGCTGAACTCCAGGACATAGTCGCCGTATTTACCGAGGCGTATGAAAGCATGGGCCTTACGCTAAACATTAGTAAGATAAAGGTCCTCCACCAGCCTGTCCTCGCCGCACAGCACTGCCCCCAAACATCAAGATCCACGGCATGGCCCTGGACAACGTGGACCACTTCCCCTATCTCGGGAGCCTCCTATCAACAAGAGCAGGCATTGATGATGAGATCCAACACCGCCTCCAGTGCGCCAGTGCAGCCTTCGGCCGCCTGAGGGAAAGAGTGTTTGAAGATCAGTCCCTCAAAACTGTCACCAAGCTCATGGTCTACAGGGCCTTAGTAATACCCGCCCTCCTGTATGGCTCAGAGACGTGGACCATGTACAGTAGACCCCTCAAGTGTGGAAATTTACTTTTAAAGTTACATTTTCTGTTAAAAGTACCCTTTTATAATAAAACAAAATGAAGTCTCGGTTCTCCCAGAAGCCCCTGCAGCAGACCGCCTGTTTCTGCATAAACATGCTAACCTTGACTGATAGCTGACTAATTTAGAAAAGCAGGAGCCATCTGTGTGAGTGAGGGAACCTTGAATTTACCCTCCCTAACAGAAAGAATGTCCTGTTAGAATTATACTCCCTGCTAATAACAGTTGCTATGCTAAACCTTAGAAATATTAGATAAAGGTTGTATAGATATAGAGTAAAACAAGGATGTAGTGTTAATTAAGTGATTAAAGAACTCCTTATCTGTATTTGCTGACCGCAAGGGCAGAACTGATACACGTGATGGAACCATAATTTCTTTCTTTGTTCTTCTGTATAAAGATAATGTAATTTTGTACCTCTGAGGAAGTCTTCGCTGAGCCTTTGACTTAGCAAGGCTTTTCCTTGCAGCAAGTAAAACTATTAAAGGGACATCTACCGGAGCTGTTTGTGTCAGAGTTTCATATTTTTAGTTAAATCGAGAGTCGAGGTTTCGACACAAGTCGCTGGAGAATTACCACCAGCGATGGCTCCGCAAGATCCTGCAAATCCCCTGGGAGGTCAGACGCACAAATATTAGCGCCCTCATCCAGGCCAACATCCCAAGCATTGAAGCACTGACCACACTCGATCAGCTCCACTGGGCAGGCCACATAGTTCGCATGCCAGACACGAGACTCCCAAAGCAAGCGCTCTACTCGGAACTCATCCACGGCAAATGAGCCAAAGGCAGGCAGAGGAAACGTTAGAAGGACACCCTCAAAGCCTCCCTGATAAAGTGCGACATCCCCACTGACACCTGGGAGTCCTTGGCCATAAACCACCCTAAGTGGAGGAAGTGCATTCGGGAAGGCGCTGAGCACCTCGAGCATCATCGCCGAGAGCATTGCGAAATCAAGCGCAGGCAGCGGAAGGAGCGTGTGGCAAACCAGGCTTCCCACCCACCCTTTCCCTCAATGACTATCTGTCCCACCTGTGGCAGAAACTATGGTTTTCGTATTGGACTGTACAGCCACCTAAGAATTCATGCTAAAAGTGGAAGCAAGTCTTCCTCGATCCCGAGGGACTGCCTATGATGATGATGTACAGTACCATATTTATTGGGCCGGATTTTGCGGTAAAAATAATGGTGAGTCTGACACTGCTCACAGTTATTGATAATGAATTAAATATTCTAACTAACCATTCCTCGTTCAAATTCTGCGTTCCTCAGTAAGGATTCTTCAATCTGATTGGTTAAGGAGATACACAGTTGCTTGCTCAGTTCACACAGGTCCCTTTTTGAGGGCACAGTGCTGAAATGATTTTCTAATCACAACCAGCTCATGTGCAAAAGCCCATAGAAAGTCTGTGGGAGTGTGCAAGTATAATGAACGGCTAACACCATTGTTTCATTGTCCCCCCCCTACTGAATATAAAAACTCAGAACTGCATCACAGATTGCAAAAAGAGCTGGGCAGAAAAGGGTTAATTCTTACATTGCAGCCAAACCATCAGACATCATGAAGGACTATGATACAGGATATCAGACAATGGCAACAGAAGAGTGACATTCACACCTTCAATGGTTTCCTATCTGAAAAGATACAGGAACATTCATATGTTCAGTTACCTTAAGGGTTTACATTGTTTAAGAAACATACCCTGGATTGTGGCTCCAGAATGGCTGGCATCAGGGTAGCCTAGACAATGGACCAGACGCTGACCTATTTGGATATGAATGCTACTAGAAACCTGTTATATATGTAAACCTGTTTAACCACCAGAGGGCTCATCCCCTGCAATTCCAAGGGATCCCACAATCCCTTGGGAGCACCTGTACTTAAGGAGGCCTCACAGTCTGGAGAGGCACTCTGGAGACCTGCAATAAAAGACTACGGTCACACTTTACTTTGAGCTCACAGTATCTGGTCAGACTCTTTATTCATACACTACAAAACCAACAATTAAGTCACCTTGGGAAGGTTACTTTGTAAAGGACCTCACCCTACAGACAGGCAGGGCCAAGGTAATCAAGGACAATGACTCTAGATGAGGCACAATTAGCCATCAAGAGTTTACATTTGATGCGGCCATCGTGTTAAATCTGTTCCAAGATTGCAAGTTGGTTTTTGGTATAAGGAAGACCCATTTTTGAAGGCAAAGGACTCAGCAGTACAGAAGCAACACAGGAACAGTAACAGAAGCCAGCCAGTCTTCGGGACACAAGCTGCAACCAAAGAAAGGGCCTACAGTCAACCTCCGAAGACAGCAGAGGAATTGGTAATTATATGCTTTGTTCCAGCCAAATCATCGAATGGTTTTGTGTTTGGGCCTGGGTAACTTTATGTGTAACAGTCATACCGCGAATGGGTTTAACTGTGTCAAGTTGTGCCGATGCAAACGACCTTTTTGTAGGGGTTTGTATTCTGCGTTGGTTAGTCCCACATAGATCATAGTGAGTTATACTGGGGAGGTAGTTGTGTGTAAGTTCAATAAAAAGAACGAATCTTGGTTGAGCCAAAAACCCTGTGCCATGTGTAATTTTGTTCCAATAAATCCTGGCATCAAAGAACTGTGTAACGGGAGACTAGGCATTTAGTAACCCTTACAACGTTTACAATTTCATATTGATATGAACAAAAGAAAGCTGCTTGTATTTATCTATGATGCTGCTACCCACAGCAGCCGGAGGAAATCATCCCTGTTGGTGATTTATGACTAAGACCTTTCAGCTTTGTGTTCTCCTGTAGACAGCATCAAAACAACCGCTGGTGTGGAAGGTCCTCAATTTGTACAATAGAAGATGTTGCCTTATAACGCAGTACCATCCTGATTTATCTTGTGGTGGTTGTATTGAGGTCAACTACCAATAAGTAAGATATATGTATGTCTGCTTTCTTATTTTATCTATAAGGATTCCAGGAATCCAAAACTGAGTTTAATCTGCTGTCACTGACCTAACTTGTTCAAATTCTTCTAGTTTGTCTTTTATCTGAAGCTGTATAAAGCACAAGTATTTGTAAATTATTCAAATATATTTTTATCAAAGCAGAAATATGACATGTTGTAATTGAATTGTCAATTTAGCAGTGACCACGATGGAAAACTGCTCCTCATAACGTAACTTATAAATTTTCAATCTTACTGAGCATGTCTGAAGTAAATAAAGCTTCACATACTTAACAGTTACAAGAGAGTGAAGTTAGTTTTCTGAATATAAACACTCAATCGTCTTGTAATGGTAGGGCTACATAAATTAGTGGCAACTTGATTGACCCAATTGTTGTTTTGTTTGGTAGCTTCTAGCAAAGGCTTAATATTCTCATGTTTATGTTGCTGCTTTATTTTGAAAGCCTTATGATGGCTGAGTCACAGACATGCATAAATGTAAATCTTACAAGCACTAGGATGCATAGAGTGTGCTGTGCAGCAACATGAAGGGGATGTATACCGCAATATTTTTCAGCAAGCAGTAGGTGTTTGGAACTCATTTAATGTCCACAAAAATTATGCCACAAAACAATAATGTACCAGAGAAGATTAGTTACTTTTTAAATGATATATTGAAAATTTACTATGCATAACTAGTAATAAATAAATGCAAACCGAAAATGAAATCAACCCCCATGTGCTGGCTAATTGGGTATCACAATACATGGTGTGCGCATCCCAATTATTACAGAAATTCGTGGTATGATTTGCAACAGCTAAATGTGATATGTTAGAAATAAGTGGATATCTGCAACTTAATAATCTGTTTCCATTTGAATGGCATTTGTAAATTGTGCTCCTACAAATTGCATAACACTTATCCCGAGTGATAATGTTTTTTCAATGAAATATATGTCTATAGAGAAGCAATAATAATAGTGGATATAAACGATATTGCATGGCTACTGGTGCAACGTTCAATCTAATATATATTCGTTAGAGGAAAATCCTGACTTTTTGAACAAATGGCTTCCCGAGTGGACGGTGAAAACTTTATGATCTAGTGAATATACAATTCCACAAAGCCTCTGACAGTTGCTCATGAAAAGTTACTACATAATCTTAAAGCAAAGATAATTTGAGGTAAAAGCTGGAACTTTGTAAGAAATTGTCTGAAGGAAAGGAAGCAATGAGTACTTCAAGGAATGATGTTGGAATGGAAGCAAAGGACTGACTAAAATGTTCTAGGGATCAGTATTAAGATGCTGATTGGTGTCAATCACTTAGATTTAGAATTAAATGCATTGTTAAACTGGGAGTGGTGGGTAGTTTAATCTGATGAAACACGTACAAAAGGAGCCAAATGGATAGAACAGATGACATTCAACATTGAAAACAAAATGGGCAACTTGGAGGCAGAAGGCATGGCTGAGGTACTAAATGAGTACTTTGCATGTGTCTTTACCAAGGAAGAAAATGCTGCTGAAGTCATAGTGAAAGAGGAGTGGAGGGTAGCCAATGTAACCCCACTTTTTAAAAAAGGAGGGAGAGAGAAAACAGGGAATTACAGACCGGTCAGCCTGACATCGGTAGTGGGTAAAATGATGGAATCAATTATTAAGGATGTCATAGCAGTGCATTTGGAAAGAGGTAATATGATAGGTCCAAGTCAGCATGGATTTGTGAAAGGGAAATCATGCTTGACAAATCTTCTGGAATTTTTTGAGGATGTTTCCAGTAGAGTGGACAAGGGAGAACCAGTTGATGTGGTATATTTGGACTTTCAGAAGGCTTTCGACAAGGTCCCACACAAGAGATTAATGTGCAAAGTTAAAGCACATGGGATTGGGGGTAGTGTGCTGACATGGATTGAGAACTGGTTGTCAGACAGGAAGCAAGTAGTAGGAGTAAATGGGGACTTTTCAGAATGGCAGGCAGTGACTAGTGGGGTACCGCAAGGTTCTGTGCTGGGGCCCCAGCTGTTTACACTGTACATTAATGATTTAGACGAGGGGATTAAATGTAGTATCTCCAAATTTGCGGATGACACTAAGTTGGGTGGCAGTGTGAGCTGCAAGGAGGATTCTATGAGGCTGCAGAGCGACTTGGATAGGTTAGATGAGTGGGCAAATGCATGGCAGATGAAGTATAATGTGGATAAATGTGAGGTTATCCACTTTTGGTGGTAAAAACAGAGAGACAGACTATTATCTGAATGGTGACAGATTAGGAAAAGGGGAGGTGCAAAGAGACCTGGGTGTCATGGTACATCAGTCATTGAAGGTTGGCATGCAGGTACAGCAGGCGGTTAAGAAAGCAAATGGCATGTTGGCCTTCATAGCGAGGGGATTTGAGTACAAGGGCAGGGAGGTGTTGCTACAATTGTACAGGGCCTTGGTGAGGCCACACCTGGAGTATTGTGTACAGTTTTGGTCTCCTAACCTGAGGAAGGACATTCTTGCTATTGAGGGAGTGCAGCGAAGGTTCACCAGACTGATTCCCGGGATGGCGGGACTGACCTATCAAGAAAGACTGGATCAACTGGGCTTGTATTCACTGGAGTTCAGAAGAATGAGAGGGGACCTCATAGAAACGTTTAAAATTCTGACGGGGTTAGACAGGTTAGATGCAGGAAGAATGTTCCCAATGTTGGGGAAGTCCAGAACCAGGGGACACAGTCTAAGGATAAGGGGGAAGCCATTTAGGACCGAGATGAGGAGGAATTTCTTCACCCAGAGAGTGGTGAACCTGTGGAATTCTCTACCACAGAAAGTTGTTGAGGCCAATTCACTAAATATATTCAAAAAGGAGTTAGATGAAGTCCTTACTACTAGGGGAATCAAGGGGTATGGTGAGAAAGCAGGAATGGGGTACTGAAGTTGCATGTTCAGCCATGAACTCATTGAATGGCAGTGCAGGCTAGAAGGGCCGAATGGCCTACTCCTGCACCTATTTTCTATGTTTCTATGTTTCTAGGAAGTAGTTGAGAAACTGGATGGGATTAAAAATTGATAAAGAGGAGGTACTGGAAAGGCTGGCTGTATTTAAAGTAGATAACTCATCAGGACCAGATGGGATGCTGAGGGAGATAAGGGTGGAAATTACGGAGGTAATGACCATAATCTTCCAATCCTCCTTGGATACATGGGTAGTGTCAGAGGAATGGAGAATTGCATATGGTACACCCTTGTTCAATAAAGGGGCCAGTCAGTTTAACCTCGGTAGTGGGGAAACGTTTAGAAATGATAATCCAGGACAATATTAAGTCACTTGGACAAGTGTGGATTAATTAAGGAAATCCAGCACGGATTTTTTAAAGGCTATTCATGTTTAACTAACTTGATCGAGTAACAGAGAGGGTTGATGAGGGCAATGCAGTTGATGTGGTGTACATGGATTTCAAAAAGGCGTTTGATAAAGTGCCACATTTGGCTTGCCAGCAAAGTTGATGTCCATGGAATAAAAAGGATAGTGGAAGCATGGATACGAAATTGGCTAAGTGACAGAAAACAGAGAGTAGTGGTGAATGGTTGTTTATTGGACTGGAGGAAGGTATACAGTGGTGTTCCCCAGGGGTCAGTACTAGGACTACTGCTTTTCTTGATATACATTAATGACTTGGACTTCAGTGTACAGGGCACAATTTCAAAATCTGCAGATGACACAAAACTTGGAAGTATAGTGAACAGTGAGGAGGATAGTCATAGACTTCAAGAGGACATAGACAGGCTGGTGGAATGGGCGGACACGTGGCAGATGAAGTTTGACGCAGAAAAGTGCGAAGTGATACATTTTGGTAGGGAGAACAAAGAGAGGCAATATAATCTAAAGGATACAATTCTAAAAGGGGCAAATAAATGGAAGACCTGGGGCACATATATGTGCACAAATCATTGAAGGTGGCAGGGCAGGTTGCAAAACCAGCTAAAAAAAACATACGGAATCCTGGGCTTCATAAATAGAGGCATGGGGCTAGATGTTCCAATATTTTTGCATGCCAAACGCCCACTTAACGTCCATTTTAATGCTGAAATGACGTGTAACGCCCAGATATCGCCCATTTAGCCACAAAATGGAAACTGACGCCCATTTCTCGGTCACTTATCACCGAGTATTACTTTCCGCATGTGCGTAACGATGAGAAAAAATAATACCGCCCGCCCACTTTTTTTGGGCGGATTCATCAGATCCCAACGCCCAGAATATCGGCCAGCGTTACTTTTGGCATGTAATTAACGCCAAGATTTAATAATACTGTAAGGGAAAATGGGAAGGCTTCTCCTCTCACGAGTGGACCCTCTGATATAAAGGGTCGACGCTCGCCCCAACCCACGTAACAGCCCCCGGAGTTAGCAGATAGGGACGAATGGCAAGATATAATGATCTTTATTACGAACATCCGGGAACACCTCTCATCATAGCCGCCTGTGAGTGGAGGTGCTCCCTGAACAGCACAATCATACAACTTTTATACATTTCAAAAACCCCTCCGTTCCCTGGTAAGACCTCCCTAGATCTCTAATTGGACTACCTTATCAGTGCTACTTCTCTAATTGGACTACCTTATCAGTGCTACTTTGAATTGACAGGTCAAGACTCTCGTGACCACCTTAGGCCGTGACTAGAATTACTTCATTAGGTCAGAATTTGTTGATTCTCCTTGATGCCCGTGAGTCTGCCTCGAGCCTCTTCGCAAGGTCTTATCAATGTCTGTTTAGGTTCTCACATCGTATCCTGTCGGAATATTATTGAATTAATAACTTCTAGAGCCTTGGTACTGGAATGTACAAGGCCAAAGAGAGGCCTTTTACCTTCTTATGGATCGATGCAGGAACCAGCACTTTAACCCTTGTCCCGCTGGTACCCCTAATGCCAAATTTTTCTCTTACATTTCCCCCCTTTTGGCCCTTGGCTATACGCCAAGCTGGCCATATTTCCTGATAACTATCTCCCTGTAGGCAAGTTCCAGATAGGTCCGTTCACCTGGGCGGCCATCTCCCAAGCTTCGGGACCTCCTGAGACCTTTCCCGCAGAGTTATATAAGGTAAGTCCTTCCTGTAGGACTGCTTAAATTTTCATCCTTTATGCCTTAATCATAGTGTGTGCCCTGACGTATCGTTTGGCCTGTTTAATTCGTGCACAGGTTAGCCCTACTAGTACAATCAGGACCAGACCTTGTATTACAAGTGCATGTGATATAATTCTTATCCATGGGTGGATCTGAATATTAAGTCCAATGTTCCACAGTTTTGAGTACCAAGGCTGGTTGACCCGCATCGCGTTAGTGTCTCTTTGTAGGTTTGTCTATTTCCTCCATCAGCTGGATATTGCAGTGAATGCTAAATTTCCGGGCAGCATCCATGATGCTCACATCCTGTGTGAGAGCACTGTATCTGACCTGTTTAACAATCAGCCATAAGGTCAATGCTGGGTGCTTGGTGACAAAGGATATGGCCTCGCCACCTGGCTGATGACCCCCCGCTGCGTGACACCTACACCGAAGCCGAGAAGTGATACAACGAGAGCCACAGAGCCACTCGCAATATTGTGGAGAAAACCATTGGAGTGCTCAAGCAGCGCTTTAGATGCCTGGACCACTCAGGAGGCAAGCTTCAATACTACCCTGAGCAGGTAGCTCAATTCGTGGTGGTGTGCTCCATGCTGCACAACTTGGCTATCAGGAGGGGGAACAAGAATTGCCAGAAGAGTGTGATGGTCCACCTCAGGAGAGAGAGGAAGAGGAGGACAAGGAGGTGGATGCTGACCTCAGGCCACACAATCAGGCTGATGCTGAATCCATGCCCCTGCCCCCCTGTAGACCGCAGGAAAGGGCCCGTTGTGGCATCATAGCTGCAAGACTCTTACGTCAGGAGCTCATGAATGAGCGCTTTGCCTGAAAGAACATTGATGGTATTTACAAGGCTGACACACTGCTGGTTGTGCATGTCAGACATCAATGGTGTGCATCACCTTGGTGACAGTTAAAGTTTAAGATGATTGAAGTTAAGTGTAATTATACCCTTTTTGATGTTAAGGAATCACCAGTGAGTAACGGTGCAGCTATCTGAGCCAATGTGCAACAAGGTTATGTTAAATAAAAAACATTTAAACCAACCATTTATCTGAAATCATAAATATTTCTGTAAAAACCTACCCTTCCCCCTACCCCTGTTCCCCGCTTCTCATCCCCACTTCTACCCCTTCCCCTTCTCCTGCTGACTCCAAACCGCCTGGCCGAGGAATTCCTCAGGCGCTGCTTCATTTCGAGGGGGTGGGGGGATGGCGGCCAAACCCCGCTGCTTGGACAGATACAGGAGAGGACAGCCTGAGGTGGAAACTTTCTCAGAGCCAGAAGCAAGATGTTGCTCCTGGCTCTCATGTGTCGTTGGCAATGGGGGTGCGGCACCTTGGGGTGCTTTGCCGCGCTCTGGGACCACTGGGAGGCCTCTGCCACCAGTGTTCCTGGCTACCAGCTCCAGGGCCTCCTCCATCCCTTCCATGTTATATCTTATTTGTTGGACAAAAATTCGGTGTCACCTATGTTCTTGGTGCTTAGTCGACTTTTTGCTGCTGGTGAATCTCCCTCATGCCTCCCACAACAGCCAAACAAGCACACACCACACCCATACACGCATTCAGTCCCTCTCTGCTCCCTCTCTCTCGCTCTCCTCTTCTGCACATGTAATGATGAGCCCTGACCTCCTGAATTGTGGGAAACGAGCATTGAATCTGAATCAGACAGTCAATAAGTTCAAGCCCCACTCCAATGACTTGAACACATAATCTAGATTGCCACTTCATTGCATTTCTGAGGAAGTGCTGCATTGTCAGATCTTTTGATGCAACATTAATCCAAGACACCATCTACCTGTTCAAATGGATGGAAACGATCCAATGGTACTATTTGAAGAAGAGCAGGAGAGTTTTTCAGGTGTCCTGGCCAACATTTATCCCTCAACCAAAATCACCATGAGAAAAAAACAGATTAACTGCAATTTGTTGGAGAGAACCATGTTGTGCACAAGTTGGCTGACATGTTTGCCTACATAATAGGGACTGCACTTCAAAATAACTTTGGGATGTCCTGGGATGCAAGTTCCTTTCTTCCTTTCCAATAACAGAGGGCTGAACAATGAAGGAAGACTGGAGAAGCATGAACTTTTCAGCCGTGTAATGAAGCAACTGAAAGAGAATGTTATAGAAGCATATAAGATAATATATGGTATAGAAAAGATAAGTCTGGAATACTACTTCAAGATAGTAGTTCAAGAGGGCACAAGTTCAAAGTGGTAAAATGGACATTTTGCACCAAGTTCTTCATGCAAAGAGTGATATTTGGAATTGACTTCCAGACAGGGTAATGGGAGGCTATAACCTTGGAATAATTGAAGAGAGTGCATGCTGTGAGGAGATTTTAAATTTTTCTAAATGGATGAGGGATGAATTATTTGTGCATAGTGACTGATTACTGTCTAAACGTGAACAAGGAGACATCCTTCAGTTTTAATTGCCATTACTGAAAAGCCAACTGATCATTTCCTCTCCAGTTAGCAGTTTAAAACTGGTTTGTATAGCATGTATTCCATCTTCCCATAGCAGGGTATAGTTTCGCTGCTCACAGATCTGCCTGGTGTCACTCATTAACAGTGATAATCATTCATTTTGGTTGATTAATGTAATCTGTTTTGATGCCTGTCATTCCCCCAAAAAATGTAGTTTCAAAGCTTTGAATGAATTTGCAGCCTCTGTCAACTTTGCTGCTGATAAATGTCACTCTTAACATTTCCTTCATGTTGTCAGCTGTCCGTTCCAGAAGTATTTTTGTTTGTGGACCAAATCTAAGATTTCCTACAGGTTAGTTATTTTTCTGACTTGATCTACACTCATATCTATTAAACACGATGACCTGGGTTCTGTCTGAGAAAAAATATCTAATAGCATATACGAAATTGCCAATCTTAATTTCTTTGGAGATCTTACAAAGGAAACTAGAATTTTTTTTTGAATGGTTTCCTATAAAACCCCCGGCAAACTGATGGCGAACTCTCAGGGGGCTGAGAATTCTGTGTACGTGTGTTTCAGTTTTCGATCGAATATGCCCTTCTCTTCTGTTTCAGTGTCTTGGATTGATAACCTTTTTCCAGCAATTTATCCACTTTGCATTGTTTTTACAATGACTAGAAGATTCAGGGTTGGTGCTGTGAAAGATTTTTAAAGATTACTGGCGGCTTTCCCATCGTTTTGGAAAGTCGGAGGAATTGAGGAAAGCCTGAAAATTTCTGAATTAAGTAAATATAGGAGGCATGTACTGAAATGGAGATTTACACCAAAATCTATAAATTAAATAGGACTGGTTATTTAATGGCACAGATTTGGTGAAAGAAAAAAAATTAAAATAGTGATAATTTGATGGTATTGGTGGTGGATCTTTAATGCAGTATGCAGGCATGAGTTTAATAATCAAATAATAGCAGCTATTTAGTTGAAGAGAATTCCTATAAATGCTTGAATTAAATAAAAGGAAAAGAAAGTGCAGTCTGAACAGATAGGGCCTGAACATTTATTAATTAATAAATGGACCAGAGGTTTAGCTACAAAGGATTCCATTAATATGTATTAATGGAATATATAAAAGGAACAAACAGAATATGATTGTGCAAAAATGTATTCATGAAACAGCATGAGCAAATATTATCAAATTAATTATGAAGGTGCCAGGATAGGCCAGGAATATTTAAACATCTTTTCTTTTGAGTAGCAGGTGCAATTATATTTCAATTAATTTTTTACTTTGTTACTACAAGACGGGAGTGGGGATGGAGGAGCAGTGCAGTAGGGAATTAGAGGCAGGCATTCTTATGTTCGGTAGGCGGGGGCTCACAGACAATGATCACAGGGGCCAATTATTCGAATTAAGCTAATATTACCAATGTTGCCTGTCATTTTGTATTGATGCGTGGGCCCATTAACCGGCTGCGGCCCATTCAGTTTTTCATGCATTCGCGGTTATTTCCATTGAAAAGCCGTTGAGTGGCCTGCACGGGATCTAGACTGCCGTGCAGCTTAGCAGGAACGTTACTATTGACCCCTGTTGGCTTTTCCCTGTTAATGTTATATTTGGCTCCTTAATATTGCTGTCTGGTTCCTAACATTCCCCTTTGTTCTCGATCATATTTGTAAAATCTCCCCAGGGCTGCAGAACACAATCAGGCAAACCATTGGTCACTTAACATCCCTATCTGCTTGTCCAATATTACACTTATACCTATTTCCAATATCCCGAATATGCCCCTCTGGTGCTTTGTTGCCCTTAAGAGCCCAGTAGTCCTGAATGCACAATATTTCTTCTGTTTCTGCTTCTACTTACTCCCTAAAATGTAACCCTCTCTCTATTGGTAGTCTTCCTAACCTCTATTGCTTATCCTTCTAATATTACCTTCATTTGAATAATTGGCCTCTGTGATCATTGTCTGTGAGCCGCTGCCTACTTAATATAAGAATGCATGCCTCTTGTGATCCATTACACCACTTAATGCTCCCTTGAAGGCCCCGACCTGTGTGAGCACACCAGAGGCAGGTCGTGGCCATAAAAGAAGTGGAGGTGCGGCGGTCTGGGGAAGCGTGGAGGCGTACTATTCAGGGAGCAGCGCGAGCTGGTACAGGAGGGCGACGGCAGCGAAATGTGATGTCATCAAGGTCCAGGTCGGTGATTGGAGCTTGGCCAGATACAGCAGGAGCGGCGAGAGACTGTGGACCCAGGAGAGGCGTGAGTTCGGGGTCAGGGCCCCAGGGGCAGCACGGGCCAGCCCACACTGCGATATGTGTGCGCACTAGGCCCGTGCAGCAGAGCAGGTCTCCAGTCGTCTTGGATAACCCGTGCCACTGGACCAAGACCTAGCTCTGTCAAGCCCGTGTGGTGGCTGGTGTGCAACGGCCAGAAAAATCCACGCACAGGCACCTTCCACCCTTCAGGATGTAGTTCGGGATCTGGAATATTAGGTCCTTCATTGAAACACCTGTGAACTCATCCTTTTTTTGCGTGGAAGCAAGTCATCCTCGCTTCGAGGGACTGCCAATGATGATAATGCTCCCATGTGGGCCTGCAGTATCTCCCTCTACTCCATGCTCCCTAATATCTACCTCCCCCACACTCACTAACATCCTCTTCACCATCAATCCCAAACCTCTGAATCAGAAGTCCCACTTCAGAGACTTGAGCACATAATCCAGGCTGACACTCCCAGTGCAGTACTGAGGGAGTGCTGTACTGCTGGATGTGCTGATTTCGGATGAAATGTTAAACTGAGCTGTCTGCCCTCTTAGGTGGACTAAAAGATCCCATGGCACTATTCGAAGAAGAGCAGGGGAGTTCTCCCTGGTCTCCTGGCAAATATTTATCCCTGGACCAACATTCACTAAATCAGATTATCTGGTCATTATCCCATTGCTTTTTGTGGGACCTTGCTTTGTGCAAATTGGCTGTTGCATTTCTTTCATTACAACAGTGACCTCACTTTAAAAGCACCTCATTGGCTGTAAAATTCTTTGGAACGTCCTGAGGTCGTGAAAGGCGTTATTTAAATGCGTTCTTTTTTTTCTTTTTCTTATCTCCTGATATGCTTCCATCAGTCTAGTTAGCTTTATTGCTGGGAACCAGGTTGAAAAACGTTCGGTCCCCAAATGCAATGGACCAAATCTAAGCAGGTGAAGAGCAACAAAGCGCTCAGCAGTCCAAACATTCCTTTGTGAGTTGACAATATTTTCCCCTTCAACTGACTTCCTAACACCTGTTTTGCCCCCACTTACTAACATCAGTCTCCCCATCAGTCCTTCAAGCATTCCCTCTTACCTGCTGATATGCCATTCTGAACCTAGTAAGCCACAATAGTGGGAAGACATCATAGATGTTACAAATTGTCTCATAACATTATAAAGTCCGACTAAGCCAACATTACCTACAGGTGTCACCAGAAAAGGGTTACATAAGACTTTCCAATGAACTGTGACAGGGCATAGCAACTTTAATAATATACATGGATTACAAGTCAGATGTTTTGTTTATCATAGGGCTACTCTCCTGGTTCATGTGGAGAGGAAGAATCAACAATATTTTCATAAATGTAATGTTACTTTTACTGTTGTGAAATGTCATTGTTAGTGACTGTAAGCATAATAATAGAAATATATTCAAGAAAAGTTTCAAAAATATCCTCACTTTTGATTTTTCTATTAATAGTGACTATAATCCTAAAATGCCAATTGTCATCACCAATTATCTTGCTCCTGGACATCTTCTGAACTGGTGTACTCCTGAGGGGAATGTTAGACCTTGTTTTGTTGCTTCTCTTCTCAGTCTTGGTGTAAACAACAGTACAACCAAGGTCCTTTCCGCATTTTCATTCTTGTCACGTTCCAGCCTGTCCTATTATGGAAATCAAAATCCTGCCACTCCATTGCCCTTCCATTGCCCTTTCTTATTCAAGACCTTCATATGTCCATGGGGTATAACATCACAGAATTAGTGGCTGGGGGCAAAACTGGTCCTGGGCAGGAGCCCAAAATGGCTTATAGCAAATCAGCCGCCTGTTTTACACCTGCTCGATTTGTTTTTCCATAAGAAAGGCAATCAAGCGGGGTATAAAATGCTCGGCCAATGCCCTATCGTCATTTTGCACTATCATCCAAGATCAATTTCCCCCCCCCGCACCCCCCCACACCGCCCCAATGCTTCAGGCATCAGCACACATTCTACAAAATCGAATTTTATCTATTCTCCTCTATGCATTCCGCTTACTTCATTCCAGTAATTACTGTATAAATTTAAAATAGCGTGTCTCAAATTCTGGCCTTGCCGGGTCCGTACGAAATGCACACAGACCTGGCAAGGCCTCGCAAAAGTGGTTCTCAGGACGCTATGCGCATGCACCAAAAAACGGCTTTTCCGATCTATCAAGTTTTCTCTTGACAGATCCTCCGCATCCTTGGGAGAAGGACATTCACGCGGGAGAGATTGGGCTATTTGCCCAGTGAATGTCCTTCAAACTTTTACGCCTGATAAAAGCAGGCGCATAGCTTAGTTTTGCCAATGTAAGAGGTTTAAAACATATAAAAATTACATTTAATCATACATTTTTATGTTAAAAACCCTGTCCATTAAGGTATGTTTATTTTTAACCCTATTAAAACACATTAAAAAAAATTTCCCCTCATTTTGTTTTTCTAAAACATTTAATTAACTTTATTTTTAAATATGCGAGGTGTTTTTTTAATTTATTATGTTGTCTTTCTTGTTTTAGGGAGTTATTCTCATTGATAGTAATGGGAGCTCATAAAAACAGAGTTTCCATTTTTATCAATGAGAATACTACCCAGTGATTGGTGGTCCAGGCCCACATGACTCCAGCATTTCCGTATGTACGGGGAAGTCATCTCCCCGTACGCTGCGCATCAAATGAAGTTCTTCGACCACAATTGAAGGCGTCTCCATGACCACCAGGTATTTTCCCATAAATTTTTACGGGTCGGAGACATTCATCCGAAGGAAGCCTCCGACAGAATTTTCCCCCCTGTATGTTCCCACTTAACTCATCCGTGCATTTCTTCTACTTTGTCCATCATAATCGTGAGGGATCTCTTTGGCTGAAACTCCTAAGTGGACGGACTCCACATAAACTGGGCTGGGACCAGTGTCCTGGAAAATTGAATAACTAGGGTAGTGGATAGGTCTTTAAACTAATTAGGAGGATGGAAGGTTCCAGTAAGGGTAATTCTATAAGTATGAAGTTAAGTCAAGTCTATAGAGCAGAGTAGCCATTTGAGTAAAGTCAAGCAGCTTGTGTCAGGAAGGGAAGAGGCCCCAATATTGGTGGCCTCACCACCCATTGTCGCCTGCTGCCGCTGACTGCCACTGAGTTTTCCTGCCATTTTCTTCTCCTCGACATTTTCCTCTTGGGCTAGAGCGGGCGGGCAGGGAGTACCGTTGGAAACTGCCCGCTGACCTTCTCTGGCGGTCAAGTCGCGTAAGTGGCCCACCGGGATGCCAGATTGGTACGGGTGGGAGTCGGCACAAGCAGGGGGGAGGACCGTTGTGTGGAGGCTGGTCTAACCCCGACGGTAAGTATGAAGACCTCCAAAAGAAGGTTAGTGAGCATCTTTCAATTTTTATTTTTACAATGATTTCCTGGATGGGGTCCCCTGAGGTGTTGGGATGATTTTTTTTTGTGATGTTTTTACTTTTCAGCTCTTCCGCCCTCCCTGGGCCCGACTCCATCCTCGGCAGCACTTGGGGGCAAGCTCCTTTGCCACGGAGATTGAGAGCTCCCGCCCGCTGCTGCCCAGATTGACGGCATAAGCCATTATTTTGCCGCCGGGTGGTACTGCCACTACTTTTAGAGGAATCTTTCAGGCAAAGTACCGCCTGGTCTCGGAGGCCATCGGTGGTCCTTCGGGCGGGCCTTGCAGCTCATGAAAACTGGGGTCAGAGAATTTAACAATGGTAAGAGGACATTATTGACTAAGGCCACATTAGGAAGAAATAGTAAAAGGTTAAAATTAATGGTGCTATATATGTATGCACAAAGCATTCATAACAGGATAGATGTATTAATGGCACAAATAGAGATAAATGGTTTTCATCTAGTAGCCATTACTGAGGCGTGAGTGCAGGGTGATCACAGTTGGGAACTAAATATTCGAGGGTACTTGACTTTTAGAAAAAATAGGCAAAATGGAAAAAGAGGAGGGGTAGCCCTGATAATAAAAGATGAGGTAAAGGCAGTCGTGAGAAATTATCTTAGCCCAGAAAATCAGGATGTAGAATCAGTATGGATTGAGCTTCGAAATAGCAAAAGGCAGAAAACACTGGTGGGAATAGTTTATAGGCCCCCTAACAGTAAACATAGGGTTGAACAGAGTAAGTCGAAGTGTGACATAATGGAATCCAGGTAGCTGACTGGCTGTATTTTGCAGCGAGGTCGTGACCCAGGAGCGGAGCGGAGCGAGGTCGTGACCCAGGAGCGGAGCGGAGCGAGGTCGTGACCCAGGAGCGGAGCGGAGCGAGGTCGTGACCCAGGAGCGGAGCGAGGTCGGGGCCCAGGAACAGAGCGGAGCGAGGTCGTGACCCAGGAGCGGAGCGGGGTCGGGACCCAGGAGCGGAGCGGAGCGAGGTCGGGACCCAGGAGCGGAGCGGAGCGAGGTCGGGACCCAGGAGCGGAGCGGAGCGGAGCGAGGTCGGGACCCAGGAGCGGAGCGGAGCGAGGTCGGGACCCAGGAGCGGAGCGGAGCGAGGTCGGGACCCAGGAGCGGAGCGGAGCGAGGTCGGGACCCAGGAGCGGAGCGCGGTCAGGACCCAGGAGCGGAGCGGAGCGAGGTCGGGACCCAGGAGCGGACCGGAGCGAGGTCGGGACCCAGGAGCGGAGCGGAGCGAGGTCGGGACCCAGGAGCGGAGCGGAGCGAGGTCGGGACCCAGGAGCGGAGCGGAGCGAGGTCGGGACCCAGGAGCGGAGCGCGGTCAGGACCCAGGAGCGGAGCGGAGCGAGGTCGGGACCCAGGAGCGGAGCGGAGCGAGGTCGGGACCCAGGAGCGGAGCGGAGCGAGGTCGGGACCCAGGAGCGGAGCGAGGTCGGGACCCAAGAGCAGAGCGGAGCGAGGTCGGGACCCAGGAGCGGAGCGCGGTCAGGACCCAGGAGCGGAGCGAGGTCGGGACCCAGGAGCAGAGCGGAGCGAGGTCGGGACCCAGGAGCAGAGCGAGGTCGGGACCCAGGAGCGGAGCGGAGCGAGGTCGGGACCCAGGAGCGGAGCGAGGTCGGGACCCAGCAGTGAGGTCGAGTTGCAGGAGTGGCACAGTGTGGACCAGCTGCACGGCCAGGGCCCAAGTAAAGTGCAGGACAGTCCAACAGCGAGTGTCGGGAGGCCTACACTGCATCCTATGAAACCCAGGGAGAGAGGACCTGTGGGAAGAAGGAAGGAGTAGGAGTATGTGCGTGTGTGTCTACTAGGTTCTTGCAGTGGAGCCTGGTCTCCAATCATCTTGGAAGCCCTCACCATTGGACCAAGACCGTGCTCTTTCAAGCCCATGTGGTAACTGGTGTGCAACGGCCACCCCACGTTAAAAGAAGTCACTCACAGGCATCTACCACCCTTTAAAATGAAGTTCGAGACCTGGAATGTCAGGACCCTCATGGGCAACCCTAACAGCAACAGACCAGAACACCATACTGCTATTGTTGCCCGGGAGCACAGACGATTCGACACAGACATCGCTGTCCTAAGCGAGATTCGGCGGGCAGGGGAAGGCCAGCTCAAGGAACAAGGTGGTGATTCCATCTTCTTCTGGAAAGGTAAACCAGTAGAATAATGCTGCCTCCATGGGGTAGGCTTCGCCATAAAAAATGAGCTAGTTGGGCATCTCCACGAATCCCCTTGCAGGATGAACGAACGACTCATGACCCTTCGGTTCACCCTAGCCCGGAATCTGTGTGCTACGGTCATCAGTGCATACACCCGAACACTGGGAGATACAGATGAGACCAAAGAGGAATTCTACTCCAGCCTTGAACAATCCCTGACCCGAGCCCCACCGGGTGACAAGCTGATCCTCCTCGGCGACATTAACGCCAGAGTTGGGAAGGACACAGACCTCTGGGGAGGTGTGATTGGCAGAGAGTGGGTAGGGAAAGCCAGCTCCAACGGAACCCTCTTCCTGACGAAATTTGAACTCAAAATCTCATGATTATTAGACTAGGCCTCAGGATTACTAGGCCAGTAACATAACCACTATGCTACCTTTCCCGTGGACAGAATGACAGGCGATCTCATTGAAACTTATAAAATTCTTGAGAGCTTGGCAGGATCGATGCTGTGAGGCTGTTTCCCCCAGCTGGAGAATATAGAACTAGAGGGCACAGTCTCAGGATAAAGGGTTGGCCATTTAAGACTGAGATGAGGAAGAATTTTTTCACTCAGAGACTTGTGAATCTTTAGAATTCTCTACCCCAGAGGGCTGAGGATACTCAGATGTTGAGTATATTCAAGGCTGAGATCAATAGATTCTTTGAGCACTAAGGATATGGGACTAGAGTGGGAAAGTAGAGTTGATGTCAAAATTCAGCCATGATCTTATTGAATGGTGGAGCAGGCTCGAAGGGCTGTGTGGCCTACTGCTGCTTCTATTTCTTATGTTCTTACATCAGATTGTTTACCTTTCACTTGCTTCTTATAAAAAGCTTTTTTCTTTTGTCTGACAGCAGTCTAGTGGCTGGTATGAGGCAATTTCACTTCTATTTTTCCCCTCTAGTATTGCAGTGTTTGTGCACAAAGAGACCAGTTCTTTAAGCCTTTCCATCACAGAAACATATTAGAATATATTCATCATGGTGGTGGTTTACTAAAATGACACCTATAAATTACAGTAGCGCAAAGGAAATCAACACACCCTCCCACACCCCCTCCTCCCACACCCCCTCCCCCCCATACCCCCTCCCACACCCATACCCCCCTAACCCCTCCCACACCTCCTCCATACCCCCTCCCACACTCCCTCCCAAACCCATACCCCCTCCCACACCCATACCCTCTCCCACACCCCCTCCCACACCCCTTCCCACACCCACACCCCCTCCAACACCCATACCTCCTTCCACACTCCCTCCCAAACCCATACCCCCTCCCACATCCACACCCCCTCCCACACCCACACCCCCTCCCACACCCACACCCCCTCCCACACCCACACCCACTCCCACACCCCCTCCCATTCCCACACCCCCTCCCATTCCCACACCCCCTCCCATTCCCACACCCCCTCCCACACCCACTCCCAAACACCCTCCCACACACCCTCCCACATCCAGACCCCCCCACACCCTCCCACACCATACCCCCCCTACACCCTCTCCCACGCCCTCCCTCACACACCCACACCCTCCCACACACCCCCCACAACCCGCCCCACACCCACATCCCTCCAAACCCCCCTCCCACAACTCGCCCCATACCCACATCTCCCCACACTCCCTCCCACCCCCCCCACACCCACATCCCTCCCACACCCCCCACAACTCGTCACATACCCACACCCCCCGACACCCCACCCCCACACACCCCCCCACACACCCACATCTCTCCCACACCCACAAACATACCCCCCACACTCCCTCCCACTCCCCCTCCCATCACATACACATACCCTCCTACAGCCACACCACACACCATCACCACCTCCACACCACACCCACCCCCACTCGCCTTTTCACCCCCACCACGTTCTCCCTCTTCTCCCCCTAGACCTGGTTGATTTCTCGGGAAGTCCAGCGCGTGTACGGCAAATGACATCATTGGACTGGAGATGTTAGTGTTGTTCTCCTTAGAGCAGAGAAGGTTGGGAGGAGATTTGATTAGAGGTGTTCAAAATCATGACAGGTCTAGACAGAGTAGATAGAGAGAAAGTGTTCCCATTGGTGGAATGTTCAAGAACTAGAGGACACAGATTTAAGGTGATTGGCAGAAGAACCAAAAGCGACATGAGGAAAAACATTTTCACGCAGCGAGTGGTTAGAATCTGGAATGCACTGCCTGAAAGGGTGGTGAAGGCAGATTCAATCATGGCTTACAAAAGAGAATTAGATAAGTGTTATATATGTGGATTTGTATTTACTCTGTACAGCCATCCCATAATCCCTTGGGAGCACAGGTATTTAAGGAGGCTTCACAGGTTGGAGAGGCACTCTGGAGACCTGCAATAGAAGACTAAGGTCACACTTTACTTTGAGCTCACAGTGTTCAGTCTGACTCTTTCCCCATACACAACTGGCGACGAGATACAGATAGCGAACCAAAGATGCAGAGAACAGTGGGCATCCTGGAGACATTTTCGGAGGGAGATGATTGGGAAACCTTTGTGGAGAGACTCGACCAATACTTCGTGGCCAACGAGCTAGATGGGGAAGAGAGGCTGCCAAACAAAGATCGATCCACCTCACCAGTGGGGCACCAACGTACGGCCTCATGAAGAATCTGCTCACTCCAGCGAAACCCACGGAGAAATCGTACGACAATTTGTACACACTGGTCCAAGAGCATTTGAACCCGAAGGAAAGCGTTCTGATGCAGAGGTACTGGTTCAACACCTACAAAAGGACTGAAGGCTAGGAAGTGGCGAGTTATGTCGCCGAGCTAAGACGCCTTGCAGGACATTGCGAATTTGAAGGACATTTGGAGCACATGCTCAGAGACTTTTTCGTACTTGGCATTGGCCATAAAACCATACTTCGCAAACTTTTGACTGTAGAGACCCCAATCTTGAGTAGGGCCATAGCGATAGCCCAGGCGTTCATTGCCACCAGTGACAATACAAAGCAAATCTCTCAGCACACAAGTGCTGCTACAAGTACTGTGAACAAAATTATGTTGTTTTCGAATCGTAACATACAGGGCAGGTCACACGTACCTGCAGCTGCACGTCCGCAGATGTCTGAGTCCACCATCAAGGGTGATGAATGCAAAGCCATTAACACCTTGTTGGCGCTGCAGGGGGTAATTATCGTTTCCATTCATGTCGATTCAAAGAGTATGTTTGCAAGGGCTGTGGAACAATGGGACACCTCCAACGAGTGTGCAGGTGAGCTACTAAGCCTGTTAAGCCTGCAAACCACTATGTTGCAGAGGAGGACAGATCCCCGGAGGATCATGATGAATCAGAGCCTCAGATAGAGGAGGCAGAGGTACATGGGGTGTCCACATTCACCACGAATTGTCCTCCGATAATGCTGAATGTTGAACTAAATGGACTCCCAGTGTCAATGGAGCTGGACACGAGTGCGAGCCAGTCCATCATGGGCAAAAAGACTTTCGAAAGATTGTTGTGCAACATAGCTTCAAGGCCAGTCTTAACTCCAGTTCACATGAAACTAAGAACTTACATGAAAGAACTGACTCCTGTAATCGGCAGTACCCACCCAGGCATCGTAATGATGAAAGCGATAGCCAGATCCCATGTGTGGTGGCCCGGTATCGATGCGGACTTAGAGTCCTGCATTCACAGATTTAATACATGCTCGCAGTTAAGCAATGTACCCAGGGAGGCCCCGCTAAGTTTATGGTCTTGGCCCTCCAAACTGTGGTCTAGGGTAGACGTCGACTATGCAGGCCAGTTCTTGGGTAAAATGTTCTTGTGGTTGTAGACACGTACTCCAAATGGATTGAATGTGAGATAATGTCGGCTAGCATGTCCGCTGCCACTACTGAAAGCCTGCGGGCCATGTTTGCCACACATGGCTTACCCGATGTCCTGGTGAGCGACAACGGGCCATGTTTTACCAGTGCTGAGTTCAAAGAATTCATGACCCGTAATGGGATCAAACATGTCACATCTGCCCCGTTTAAACCAGCGTCCAATGGTCAGGCAGAGAGAGCAGTGCAAACCATCAAGCAAGGCTCACTCATTCACTGGGATCCCACCTGCTGAACTGCTCATGAAAAGAGCACTTAAGACAAGGCTCTCGTTAGTTCACCCTGATCTACATGAACAGGTAAAGAGCAGGTGGCTTCAACAAAGTGCATACCATGATAGCACAAATGTGTCACAGGAGATTGAAATCAATGATCCTGTATTTGTTTTAAATTATGGAAGTCCCAAGTGGCTTCCAGCACTGTCGCCAAAGAGGGAAGCAGGGTGTTTTGGGTCAAACTTTCAAATGGACTCATTCACCGGAAACACTTGTACCAAATCAAACTCAGATTCACGGACTATCCTGAGCAACCCACCTTGGACCCTAGCTTTTTTGATCCCCCAACATACACACCAGTGGCAACCGGCACCACGGTTGACCACAAAGCAGAACCCATCATCCACAGCAGCCAAGCAGGGCCCAACACACCAGGCAGCCCAGCAAGGCCAGCTGCATAGAAGCCCAACAAATGATTCAACAACACCAGCTTTCACACCAAGATGATCAACAAGGGCAAAAAGGGCCCCAGATCAAATCACATTGTAAATAGTTACACTGTTGACTTTGGGGAGGAGTGTTGTTATATATGTGGATTTGTATTTACTCTATACAGCCACCAGAGCACAGGTATTTAAGGAGGCTTCACAGGTTGGAGATGCACTCTGGAGACATGCAATAAAAGACTAAGGTCACACTTTACTTTGAGCTCACAGTGTTCAGTCTGACTCTTTCCCCATACACAACAATAAGCACCCGAAGGAAAGAAATTTGCGGGGTTACGGGGAAAGGATGGAGGGGTGGGAGTAGCTGAAATGCTCTTGCAGAGAGCTGGTATGGGCTCGATGGGTCGAATGGACTCCTTCTGTGCTGTAACCATTCTATGATTCTATGGACGAAATCCAGAAGTCATGAAACTGTCATTATTCACTTCATACCCAATAAAACTGTTAACAATCCGTGACCCACACACAATGCCCCATCTGTGGAAGGGCAGGGGAAGGTCAGAAGTTTGCTGATGGAGTCAGAAACTCAGTGGGAGGGAGGCCAAGAACTTGGAAGGGGGGATGGGAGAAGGTCGGGAACCCTGGGGATGGGAGGGGGAGAAGGTCAAGAACATAGTGAGGAGAGGAGAAGGTCATGAACTTGTTGGGAGGGGAATAGTCCTAACTTCCGAGGGTGAGCCCTGGCTGGTCTCTGTCAGGAACCTGGCAGTCAGAATGAATGGATTTAATTACATATTCCAGAAAAATTGCTGGGTGTGTCTTATCCTTCAAGAGGACCAATCAGAATTTTGGTGTTGCAAATACACACTGCCTTTTTTTCCTCAAAGTATTTATCCAATTCACCTATGAAGGCTATTATTGAATCTAAATCTATCAGCTTATCAGGTCGTGCATTCCAAATCCTGACCACTTGTTGCATCAAAAAGTTTTTCCTCATGTCACCCCTGACTTGCCAATCATCTTAAATCTGCGCCCTCTGGTTATCGACCCTTCAGCCATTGGAAACAGTTTCTTTTTAGTTACTCTATCTAAACCCTTCAGTATTTAAACACCTCTATTAAATCCCCTTTTCGCCTTTTCTGCTCAAAGCAGATCAAGCCCAGCTTCTCCAGTCTATCCAGATAACTGCAATCCCTCATCCCTGGAACCATTCTAGTAAATCTCTTCTGTGCCCTCTCCAAAGCCTTCATGTCCTTCCTAAAGTGTGATGCCCAGCATTGGACACAATACTCTAGCTGAGGCTGAGCTAGTGTTTTATATCGATTTATTATATTTTTATTTTATTCGTTCACGGGATGTGGGCATCATGACACAGCCAACATTTATCGCCCATCCCTACTTGCACTTGAGAAGGTGGTGGTGAGCCACCATTTAGAGGATAGTTGAGAATCAAACACATTGCTGTCGGTCTGGAGTCAGATATAGGCAAGACCGGGTAAGGATGGAAAATTTCCTTTCCAAAAGGAAATTAGTGAACCAAATCTGGTAGTTTCAAAGTCACACACCTCAAGTTGCTGGAGAAATATCACCAACGATGTCTCCGCAAGATTCTACAAATCCCCTGGGAGGACAGGCGCACCAACATCAGCATCCTCTTTCAGGCTAATATTTCCAGCACTGAAGCACTGACCACACTCTATCAGCTTCGCTGAGCAGGCCACATAATCCACATGCCAGACACGAGACTCCCAAAGCAAGTGCTGTACTCGGAGCCCCCTCACGGCAAACGAGCCAAAGATGGGCAGTGGAAACGCTATAAGGGCACCCCCAAAGCCTCCCTGATAAAGTACGACATCCCCACTGACACCTGGGAGTCCCTTGCCCAAGACCGCCCTAAGTGGAGGAAGTGCATCCGAGAGGGCGCTGAGCACCTCGAGTCTCAACGCCGAGAGCATGCAGAGATCAAGCACACAGACAGTGGAAAGAGCGTGCGGCAAACCAGTCCCACCCACCCCTTCCCTCAACGACTATCTGTCCCACCTGTGACAGAGTCTGTGGCTCTCATTTTGGACTGTTCAGCCACCAAAGAACTCACTTCAGGAGTGGAAGCAAGTCTTCCTCGATTCCGAGGGACTGCCTATGATGATGAAGTAAAGAATCTGGCTTTTATTCTTGACCGGTATCTACACTTCACCTTTCGCTAAAGATTGAATTTGTATGCCTTGGTTATTCCTTTGGCCAGGGAGGGAATACTACCAAAAATTGGAAGAATTGCCAAGAATTCTCTTCTTGCATTGCTCAAGTGTGCCCCCTAGCAACCTGATCAAGGAATAGCACTGGCGGAATCTATCAAAATATCTCTGGACTGGACAGTCTTGCAGTTGTCCAGAGAATGCGTTGGTAAAGCGTAGTTAAAACAATGGATCATATCGCAGAAGATCGTGAATGGGCAAGGTTGGAACCGGAGTGTTGTCATTTGTACCCATTTCCAAACATTTCTTTCTCTCTGATGTCTTTAGGGCAATAGGTCAAGAAATGGTTCACCCTACCCATATGTTCTCCACATGTCTGCCACCAAGCCAGCATAGAATTGGCCCAAGTGTTCTCCAAACTCCCCCCCTGCCCATTTCGCACAACTTTGCTGATATATGCATGCCTGAATTTGTGCACTCCACACATGCGCGAATGGCAACAAATTGCGTGATGCCAAATTGTCAGCTTTGACATGTGCACAGACTGTGCAGAGTTGTACATGCACACAATCACATTCCAGGGCAAAGCTGCAAAATGTTGATTTGAGTCTTGCCGCTGGGCATGCTGACAGGCCTGAGGAAACGCTTGTGTTTGGCATTGATGGTCAAGTCTTTCAATAGGTTGAGGAATAGGGTTATCACACAACTGTAACAAATTAAGTATAACTAGTTAGTACATATCTCCAAGTCTTTCAATAATTCTGATTATCCCTTCCATTTTAGACTGTTAAGGACAGGCACTCTGCCCAGTTGACCCAAATTTGAATTGATCCTGAAAATTGGATGCACCTTGCATTATCCTTAATGTTTGTATTAACACAGTGATGTTGTCCCGTTTTATTGTAATTTTTTTCAACACAAAGTGCATTTTTTATTTCTTTGAACAGAGACGTGTGTTTTATTTAGCAGTCAGAAGCCGAAAGAAGCAACCAAATATATTAATCAAATCCAAGAGATAGGACTAGTTTAAAGCAGGCTGTCTAAGAATGAGATGCTGTCAAAAACATAACAATGTATCTATGGGTTTCAATCTCCAACTTGCACTGTTGCCTTTGTGCAACTTGAAACGGGGGCTTAAAGCCAGAATGAATAAAACCCGTGACAAAGGGTGGCCTAGTTTCTCTCATGAAATCAAAAACTCACTGATGATTGCAGCAGAATATAGTTAGACTGTCATTCCTTTTCTCAGATAGGTCTTTTATGGAACTGGAAATCTTTGTTTACAACATAATATTAAGTGCTAAACTCATAGTTCATTGAATCAGAATAAACAATCACATATTCCAACAGAAATTGGTGTTTAGTGATTAGAGTAGAGTATTTATATCCATTTGATTAATATGTCTGAATCAGAAGCATCATCACTTCAAGTATCGATGTGCCATAATTTGCATTGAAGGAAGGCATCCATGCACAGACTCCATATGCTTTCAAGACATCTAGAAATTTCTGTATGCTCTCTTCAAAATAATTGCTTCAACTAAAAGGATTAATTAAGGTTTTAAACTCAACATTCAGGGCAGAGGTTGTTCGGCTGCTGTGCTAGTACAATGGGTCTTCATCCTTTCTAGAGGGCAGCAGAGATTAAGGCCAATTCAAAGGCATCTACCAAGTAATCTTTTCCTCTTGGACACATTGGTGAGAAATTGGTATGCATTGCACACATTTGTCAGTCATTAAACAGGTTCAATGTGTACCTATTTCTGGGTGGGAGGTCATGTGATCAATCTGCGGCGGTGGCATGGCTACTGCCTTATTGGTCCTCGTTTTTAGGCATCCCTGGCAGCTGCCAAAAAGCAGCGTTGTACCAATTTAAATATTATAAAGGATGGTCTTGTGCCTGTTTCAGGATCCTTTTGCAATATTCGTGTTAAACTAGGCAGAGCATGTGCTATGCATGCTTCGACTAGTTTTTCCAATTCTAACCGGTGGTTCTTAAAGGGACCACTGGGGGCTGTGGAAAAAGTTAGTTTTTATTTTGGTTTCTATTTAACATGATGTGGAGGCAGGAGAAGCAGGAATACTGCTCCTGGCTCCACAGCCACCCCGCAGGCCCCTGTTGACACGCGGTTGCCCACTCCCGTTTGCTTTCCCCAAACCCGGACTTACCTGTGGAAATTGGAAAGGCCTGGATCGGAAAGCTACTTGGTGGTGCCTGCAGCTCAAGTTCTCACGATCCTCGTGCTTCCGTCTTTGGGTGCAGGCACCGTGGCCTGCGTGAATTTGGAGGCCTGGAAACGGGCACAAACTAACTAACTTTTTATCTCTTGGAGCCTACCCAAAAGCAGAGCCTAAAACAAACATTCAAAACGCAGTTGTTCATTTGCAGCACGGAGGTAACTGTTGAATATTTCTGTGAAGATGCTGTGGACCCTTTCTGTCCAATTTTTACCCATCTCTCTCCTGACGGCAGTGACTTTCTGAGGTAAAGCCCCAATCGGTTTTGGCAACCCCTCCAGAACCTCAGCAGAATGACCATTCTTTATCTGTGAGACAGTGAATGTCAGCAAACTTTTCCACTACAGGGGACATATTACTGAACTTTCTAGTAAAGGTCACTGGATAACCATCAGGTAAGGGAACTCTGGCTGATTTTGTTTTTATATAGCTCCTCTCTTTGACAAGTCCAATTGCAATGCCCCACCTGCTGCTCTGGTTGAGATGGGCTAATTTAGTGTCGAGCAGAAATTGAACCTGTGATCTTCTGGTATACATAGCTCAGTATCCCACCACGCAGTGCATTTCACCACCAGGAGACTGCTTGGGCCATTGTGAGAGCTAAGGCAACATTAATTCACCTAAGAACGAATTCCAGACTATTTCTAAAGGAATTTCATTTCAAATCTGCAGAAATGCCGATTGTTATCGGCTGGTCCAAATATTCTATTCCTGTCAGAAAATGTAATTACTGCAATTAACTGATCTGTTTCTGATATTTTCATTAGGCACGGCAGGAGTTTGTTAATATGCTGTTTTTTTAATGGTTTTATGACAGGCATATTTGACAGAAGGGATGTCTGTATTGCATTTTTATTTAATTTGAACACACAGCAATTAACTATTTTCCTCGAAAAATTTTTACTTTCCATAGCAGTATAATTATGTGAAATTATTATGATAGTTTCATTGAAAAAAAAAGCATAGAAAAAATATGTTGACAGATAATCCATTGAAACCTTAGTTACAGCTAAGACTACAGGAGAAAATACAGCTGTATAATTAACATATTACCCTGATGCAGACAAGCAATTGATCCGTGACTCTGGTATACTTAGCTCAGTACCTCACGTAGTTTGGACATGGTTGTACTTGTTGCATTTTCTCTCAATAAAATAATTTTGGTTGGTAAGAACAATTAGCCCGAATCTTCTCAGCCCTGCGAATGCGGGTTTGGAGGTGGGATCACTGTCAAAATGGCCGTGATTGACAGTGGGTCGGGATCCCGCTCTGAACCCGCCTCCGTGTGAGTTTTTGATCTGTCAGATCTGCGTTCGGATAGCAGAACCGACAGCATGCGGCGGGGCAAGTAATTAACATCATTAAAAGGTACTTAAATGCTAGTTAAGAGGCTTAAAAGTAGGCAAGTACAATTTTACCAATCTTTTAACAGGTTTGCTGTCCCTTGGGTATCACGCCAGGTAAGTGCGTTGGCTGCTCAGTGACTCTCTATTGCTTTGATTAGTTGTCAGCTTCAGAAGTGGTATAAAAGCTACCATTTCACAGCTGTTCACTTTCCAATGTCAGAAGCTGAAGCCTTCAGATTTTGGAAGAGACTTTTGAGCTGTATGCACTTTGGAAGTGTTTGGAGTGACCTCTCCATTCACTGTCACCTCCTTAGAGTAACACCTCTCACCATTGACAGGTCACTTCTGTCATCTCAACCTCACCTGTCATCAAATGATGTCATCAGATCATCTTCTTCTTAATTAGCTGAGATGCCCACAGGGCGGGCTTAACAAGCACAATCAGGACGGATTCGGGACAGAGGGCAGGCTCGAGTCGGGAGTGGGCTTACCACACGCCACCAACTCCGGCCACATTGATCCTACCACGTGTGGCGAAATTGCAGCCTAGATGTGCATTAAGGTAAGCACCTTAAGATGCTGAAAGACCCATTTGTGTCTATTAAATATGCAATTATGCATTTCGTGTAGTGCGCTAAGGAGGAAGTGGAAAGCCCTGCATCTATTAGTCTGTTGAGTAATCTAGACACTTGTAATTTGCATAAATTAATGTCGGAAGCTATCTTAAATCATGCAGAAAGCAACCTACAATCAATTATTCTGTTTAAATTGTGATTGCTGATTATATGCATTCAGGCAAAGACCCTACAGGCAACAGACAAAACAGAAAAAGACAGGAAGGTAGTGCAAGGGCAGTGAAGGATTTTCATACTTAAAAGTTAAATGTGATAAAATGATTTATCTTTCACATACTGAAGAGTCTTTTCCACTCCTATAATATGCCCTTACTTTGATGTCATATATTTTAAAAAATGCTTTTTTTATGTGTCATGCTACATCACGTGTTTTCTAATCATTCTCTTTAAATCTTTCCACAGCCTCGATCCTCCCTATCTCTACGATCTCCTCCTGCTCTGTGTCCTTGCGGCACCCACCAATCCTCCAACACCAGTTAGTCCTTTGGCCATCTTACCCCCACCCACTGGAAGTCCCTCTTTCAGCATTTCTTACTTGTCATCTTCTTCCCTGTTTTTAACACCCTTTTTGCTCAACTGTGCTTTTCTCCTTTCCTCCGCTTCTTCCTTTGAGCCCTCTACTAAGTCCATTTCCTTTTGGTTCTTTCTCGCCCTCTTCCTCTCCCCTGTGTTGATGTCCCTACACTGTCACAAGAACAAAAGAAATAGGAGCAGGAGTAGACCATTTGACCCCCCGAGTCTGCTCCACCATTTAATAAGATCACGGTTGATCAGATCATGGACTCAGCTCCACTTCCCTGCCCGCTCCCCATAACCCTTTATTTCCTTATCACTCAAAAATCTGTCTATAGACGCCTTCACAGCTCTCTGGGACAAAGAATACTACAGATTTACAACTTCCGAGAGAAGCAATTCCTCCTCATCTCAGTTTTAAATGGGCGGTCCCTTATTCTGAGACTATGTCCCCTAGATTTAGTTTCCCCTATGAGTGGAAATATACTCTCTGCATCCAACTTGTCGAGTCCCCTCATTATCTTATATGTTTCGATAAGATCACCTCTCATTCTTCTGAATATAGATCCAACCTACTCAACCTATCTTCATAAGTCAACCCCCTCATCTCCGGAATCAACCTAGTGAACTTCTCTGAACAGCCTCCAATGCAAGTATATCCTTCCTTAAATACGGAGACCAAAACTGTACGCAGTACTCCAGGTGTGGCCTAATCAATACCCTGTACAGTTGTAGCAAGTCTTCTCTGCTTTTATACTCTATCCCCCTTGCAATAAAGGCCAACATTCCATTTGCCTTCCTGATTACTTGTTGTACCTGCATACTAACTTTTTGTGTTTCATGCTCAAGGACCCCCAGGTCCCTCTGCACTGAAGCATTTTGCCATTTTTTTTCCATTTAAATTATCATTTGCTTTTCTATTTCTTCTGCCAAAGTGGACAACCTCACATTTTTCTACATTATACTCCATCTGCCAAATTTTGCCCACTCACTTAGCCTGTCTATATCCCTTTGCAGATTATTTGTGTCCTCTTCACAATTTGCTTTCCCACCCATCTTTGTATCATCAACAAACTTGGCTACATTACACTCTGTCCCTTTATCCAAGTCATTAATATAGATTGTAAATAGTGGATGCCCCAGCACCGATCCCTGCGGCACCCCACTAGTTACTGTTTGCCAACTGGAAAATGACCCGTTTTATTCCGACACTCTGTTTTCTGTTAGTTAGTCAATCCTCAATCCATGCTAATATATACCCCAACCCTGTGAACTTTTATCTTGTGCAGTAACCTTTGATGTGGCACCTTATCGAATGCCTTCTGGAAATCCAAATACACAACATCCATTGATTCCCTCTTATCCACCCTGCTCATTACAAAGAACTCCAGCAAATTTGTCAAACATGATTTCCTTTTCATAAAACCATGCTGACTCTGTTTGATTGAATTATGCTTTTCCAAATGTCCTGCTACTGCTTCCTTAATAATGGACTCCAGCATTTTCCCAACAACAGATGTTATGCTAACCGGTCTATAGTTTCCTGCTTTCTGTCTGCCTCCTTTTTTAAATAGGGGCATTACATTTGCGATTTTCCAATTTGCTGGGGCTTCCCCAGAATCCAGGGAATTTTGGTAGATTACAACTAATACATCCATCTTTTAGGATGCAAGCCATCATGTCCAGGGGACTTGTCCACCTTTAGTCCCATTATTTTACCGAGTACTACTTCTTTACTAATAGTGATTGTATTAAGTTCCTCCCTATCTATAGCCCGTTGATTATCCCCTCTTGGGATGTTTTTAGTGTCTTCTACTGATACAAAATATTTGTTCAAAGCCTCTGGCATTTTCCTGTTCCCCATTATTAATTCCCCAATCTCATCCTTTAGGGGAGCAACATTTACTTTAGCCACTTTTTTCCTTTTTATGTACCTATATAAAGTCTTACTATCTGTTTTTATATTCCATGCTAGTTTACTTTCGTAATCTATCTTCCTTCTCTTTATTATTTTTTTAGTTGTTCTTTGCTGGCTTTTAAAAGTTTCCCAATCCTCTGGCCTCCCATTAGTTTTGCCCACATTGTATGCCCTTGTTTTCAATTTGATACCATCCCTTATTTTCTTAGTTAGCCACCGATGATTATCACTTCTATTATGTAGTCAAGGATAAGGGTTGTGAACTTAATCATCACAAATTGAACAATAATTTCCTTAGAAATTGTAACAATACATTAACTATGTTCAATTTAACACAGCATAACTCTGTTCCATATTGCACTACTGTAGCCTTAACTGGGTTCAATTGCATGTAACATATCAACCATGAATCATAGAATCATAGAAATGTACAGCACAGAAGGAGGCCATTCGACCCATCATGTCTGTGCCAGCCGAACAACAGCTATCCAGCCTATTCTCACTTTCCAGCTCATGGTCCGTAGCCCTGTAGGCTACAGCGCTTCAAGTGCCTATCCAAGTACTTTTTAAATGTGATGAGCACTTCTGCTTCTACCACCCTTTCACGCATTGAGTTCCAGACCCCAACCACCTTCTGGGTGAAAACAGTTCTCCTCAACTCCCCTCTAATCCTTCTACCAATTATCTTTAATCTATGCCCCCTGGTTATTGACACCTCTGCTAGGGGAAATAGGCCCTTCCCATCCACTCTATCTACACCCCTCATAATTTTATACACCTCATCTAAGTTTCCCCATAGCCTCCTCTGTTCCAGTGAAAACAACCCCAGCCTATCCAATCTTTCCTCACAGCTAAAATTCCTGGCAACATCCTCATAAATTTCCTCTGTACCCTCTATAGTGCGATCACATCTGTCCTGTAATGTGGGGACCAGAACAGTACATAGTACTCTAGCTGTGGCCTGCTTAAACAATTATATGCTTTGCAATGCTAGCCTTTTCAGTTTATGTAAGAAAACAACAGATGACACTAGTGCTCTTTTCGTTTATGTTTATGGCGGATCTTCAAGAGGCCCTGTGCCACTGGCTGGGCCTCACATGCATCAAGTGACTTAATGGAAAATTGTGGATACTTTGCCTGTGATTTTCCATCCATTGAATTTAATAAACTACCAGCTGCTTACAAGATCTAGCCTGTGGCACTGAGTCTTAGAAAAATCTTCCCTATATGTTGTACAATGTTAAAGCATGTAGGAACCGATTTTCATCAAGGCTTCCGTCCACCCAAATGCTGCCTAAAGTGCCGCCGATGGCCGCCAAGGTACTGGATGGTATTTTGGGCGGGATATTCATGGCCGAGGTCCCTCGAAGGTCGGCGGGCAGCAAATGGACGACCTACACCGCCAATCTGGGTGGCAGTTGCCGGGAGACCTAATTCTCGGCGGCAGAGGCACTTGCCGCCCAAGTGCCGCCGAGGATGGAGTCAGGCCCACGGAGGTTTGAAGACCTGAAAAGAAAATAACAGTAAAAAATAAATTAAATATCCGAAGACCTTCAGGGGACCCCATTCAGGTAAGTCGCTGTTGAAAAAAAATATTTAAATGTTCACTTACCTTTTTTTCAGGTTCTTCAGACTGACTGCCGGGGACAGACCAGCCTCCTCGCAGCGGTCCAGCCCCGTTCTGCCGCTGACTGCCGCCGACTCCCGCCTGCAAGAATCTGGGAGCTCGGCGGGCGGGAGGTCAGTTGCACCACTCGGCCATCCGCTGACGTCAGCGGGCTATTCCCGGCGGCTCTCCCCTCCCGCCGCTCCAGGCCACCCCGAAAGTGGCACTGGGCGAATCTTCAGGAAGACTGTCAGTGGCAGTGGGCAGTAGCGGCGGTGGGCTGATGAATTCTGGCCCCCAAGTTTTTATCTTTTTATCTTTGTACAATCATTGAGAGTTTTCCAAGAACAACAAAATCTGACCAAAAACCTTGTCAGTAAAATAGTTATGAAGAAATTATCCTTATAATGTTGTTAGCTACTATAACCCAATGTTGCCATCCACCATAGGCTAACATGCAATTACAATTTAGAATGATTGAATTCATGTGATCATAACATAGTTAGTCAAATTAGTAGATGGGGAGTAAAATCTGATTTTTTTTTGTAATAAAATCCAGTCCATTATATTTTATCATTATGAAACAAAACACCATATGAAATATTCACCCAGTGCCTGAAAGAAGGAACACTTGTCCAGTAAGGACAATGATCCACTCGAATAAAGAAAAACAAAGATGGAGAAAAGAGGCAGGGAGAGGAATATGAGAAGGGTAGCATTTCAGAGTAGCTAATGGAAGAGGGGAAGAGTGAGCCACATCTTTCTCACTACATGGATCAGTACTTTGTTCCCCCCCAATTAGGTTGTGCAGAGTTAAAATTACCCTGTTCCTGAGTCTCAGAGATTCTATCAGATGAATGAGCTCCAAATTTCCAAGTCTAGTTCAAGCTAAGTAAGCTTGGGCACTCCATGTGGCAGGCTTCCCTGCAGCAACAGCTCAGGGGGCGAGTCGTGCTGAATTTTCTTGGATAATCCTGAAGTAATAAGATGATTTGACTGTGGAAAGGAAAGTATAGGGATGATTGACATGGTTAGCCATTTATAGGGGTACCCAGCAGGCCCTCTTTATCCCCCCTGCTCTTTGCTCAGTAATTAAGCTCTAACTGTCCAGTGGGAGGCAATCTGGATATGAAAGGAGTAAATGTTAAAAGACAAAATAGCCCTACATACTGCTGGTGTACTCTTGTAAGTGATTAATTCTCGCTTCCCAAGTGATGGCAAATGATCTGTAAGTTTCAGCAATTCTTGAAATATGAGATCAACTAGGAGCGACGGTGATCAGGGAATTCCTCGGGGTTTCTTTAGGTTCTGATTGTCTTGCTGACAGTTATTAGCTGCTGATTTTAGACATTTCAATTAAATTCTGGACAATATCAAAACAAAACAATATGCTATAAATAAATTCTAAATTCCAAACTGCTATCAGAAAGAGTCAGAACAAAAAGGTAATATTCACAGAAGAAACTCAAATCTCTTAACCTGCCAACAGAAAAAAGCCCCAGAATAAAATACATGTTAGATTGGTTCATGCTGATGGCTATGCTATGATTGAGTAGATGTCACTCTTCAATAGGGGACTTCAAACCGATTACAGCACTTGGCTGTTGGATAATCCTTTTATCAGCTATCTATTCCCTATCCCAGTGTAGAGCCTTCTCAATCATATCCTATAACCTTGGGATAGCATCAAATACATTTTTTTTAAATCTTGAGACATTTTTATTTTAGCGCAATGGAATATGTAGTTAATGATCCACGGAAACACATTTTTGAGGAAGTAGGTTGAACTCAGGTAACATTTATTTTAATTGTCATACTGCTGCTGATTATTTTATTGCAATATCATCACCTACGTTTTTCTCAGACAACTTCAGGCACCAATACTGTCACATTGGACTGGATTTTAATAACCTCAGCGAGTCCATGGTGGGTGACGTGGGTGGCAGGTCCCGGCCTCACTGCTGGCTCCAGCCCGGTGTCCAAAATGAAGTTCCTCTGATTGGGCTTGTTAGCCCGCCCAGCGCATTTCCCGGCCAGTTGAAGGAAGCGGTCTGATGACATCATTTGATGACGCGTCATCAGCCGGTTTCCTTAAAGCGACCATGCGCAAATTAATTTTGACATTTGTGCTGTCAGTGTTCTACAGCATTGAGGTGCTGCAAACACTAACAGGCGTTGCACAAAGGTGCAGGGCTGCACCCAGGCTCTCCCATGACTCCCTCTATATGACATAAGAGGGGAAGAGTGGGCCATATGGAGGGAGTCATGGGAGGTTTTCTTCCCTTCCAATAGGTGGAAGAGATGCCCCTAGAAGACTAACGCTGCCTGGTTGCACATTGCACAGCAGGGCACAAGCAGGGATGTCGCCAGGAGGACCTGGCTGCAGTGGCGCAAACCTTTCAATGATCTCAGTAGATCATGAAATATTGCTGCAAAGCCACACTCAACCTCATCCTGCTGCGCCACTCATCACATCCCCATCACTCTGCCTTCCCTACCCTACTCCTGCACATCCTTACTCACACCAACCTACCTTGCACCTCCACCCATCCCTCTTTATCTACATTATCACTTCCCCATCTCATTTCCCTATCTCACTAGCCACCCCGCATAGTTACCCTCATCCTAGGGCAATCATACCAACTAGCAACACACACGGGTAGGTATTTGGGTGTTTTAGCCAATGTTTATGTGAAGTTTCTGCTAATATGTTATCAAACATTGAAACCTTTATATTGAACACTTTATGTTCTTGGACAGATTTGTGTGCACCCCGAAATGCTGATGAGTGTGACAGGAATTTGCTTGGGTATTGTAGGGATGCTTTATGTTGTCTGTGTGGAGTGGTGCCAACCTGGCTGCCAGGGTGTACAGCATCAAGTGAAGTAAATCTGGCCATGGTGAGGCCATCCCTGGTCTCTCAGGCAGCAATGTGTTTGGATGCTGATGCCCTCTGTGCTGTGCAGCATCCGTTCATTCCAGAGAAGTTTGGTTTTTGTTGGTGCTGCTGGTGTGCTGCTGGTTTTGGGGCTGATCGTGGTGGGATTCTGAGGTCTAAGGTTCAAGGGCATCAATGCAACTTTAATAGATGGCAGATGAACTTGAGATGACAGAAGTGATCTGTCAATGGTGAGAGAGGTTATTCCAATGAAGTGACACTGGATTGAGAGTTTGCTCCAAACACTTGTAACCTGCATAAAGCTCAATCTAGCTTTCAAATGCAGTAAGCAACAACTTCTGAGCTTGGAAAGTGAACAGCTGTGAAATGTGAGCTTTTATAGCACATTTATAGCTGTCAACATAGAAACATAGAAAATAGGTGCAGGAGTAGGCCATTCGGCCCTTCAAGCCTGCACCACCATTCAATAAGATCATGGCTGATTATTCACCTCCACACCCCTTTCCTACTTTCTCTCCATACCCCTTGATCCCTTTAGCTGCAAAGGCCACACCTAACTCCCTCTTGAATATATCCAACGAACTGGCATCAACAACTTTCTGAGGTAGGGAATTCTACAGGTTAACAACTCTCTGAGTGAAGAAGTTCCTTCTCATCTCAGTCCTAAATGGCTTACCCCTTATCCTTAGACTGTGTCCCCTGGTTCTGGACTTCCCCAACATCAGGAACATTCTTCCTGCATCTAACCTGTCCAGTCCCATCAGAATCTTATATGTTTCTATGAGATCCCCTCTTATCCTTCTAAACGGCAGTGAATACAGGCCCAGTCGATCCAGTCTCTCCTCATATGTCAGTCCAGCCATCCCGAGAATCAGTCTGGTGAACCTTCGCTTCACTCCCTCAATAGCAAGAACGTCCTTCCTCAGATTAGGAGACCAAAACTGAACACAATATTCCAGGTGAGGCCTCACCAAGGCCCTGTACAACTGCAGTAAGACCTCCCTGCTCCGATACTCAAAACCCCTAGCTATGAAGGCCAACATACCATTTTCCTTCTTCACCACCTGCTGTACCTGCATGGCAACTTTCAATGGCTGATGTACCATGACACCCAGGTCTCGTTGCACCTCCCCTTTTCCCAATCTGCCGCCATTCAGATAATATTCTGCCTTCGTGTTTTTGCCCCAAAAGTGGATAACCTCACATTTATCTACATTATACTGCATCTGCAATGCATTTGCCCACTCATCCAACCTGTCCAAGTCACCCTGCAGCCTCTTAGCGTCCTCATCACAGCTCACACTGCCACCCAGTTCAGTGTCATCTGCAAACTTGGCGATATTACACTCAATTCCTTCATCTAAATCATTAATGTATATTGTAACTAACTGGGGTCCCAGCACTGAGCCCTGCGGCACCCCAGTAGTCACTGCCTGCCATTCTGAAAAGGACCCGTTTATCCCGACTCTCAAGTAATGAGATGATTCCATAGCCATTCAACTCCCACCCTGCTTGCCTGACGTGATCCCCGAGAAGCGTGGACTCCGTGGATGACCTGGTAAGAACATAAGAACATAAGAAATAGGAGCAGGAGTAGGCCATACGGCCCCTCGAGCCTGCTCTGCCATTTAATACCATCATGGCTGATCCGATCATGGACTCAGGTCCACTGCCCTGCCCGCTCCCCATAACCCCTTATCCCCATATCATTTAAGAAATTGTCTATTTCTGTCTTAAATTTATTCAATGACCCAGCTTCCACAGTCTCTGAGGCAGCGAATTCCACAGATTTACAACCCTCTGAGAGAACAAATGTCTCCTCATCTCAGTTTTAAATGGGCAGCCCTTTATTCTAAGATTATGCCCCCTAGTTCTAGTCTCCCCTATCAGTGGAAACATCCTCTCTACATCCACCTTGTCAAGCCCCCTCATAATCTTATACGTTTCGATAAGATCACCTCTCATTCTTCTGAATTCCAATGAGTAGAGGCCCAACCTACTCAACCTTTCCTCATAAGTCAACGCCCTCATCTCCAGAATCAACCTAGTGAACCTTCTCTGAACTGCCTCGAAAGCAAGTATATCCTTTCATAAATATGGAAACCAAAACTGCACACAGTATTCCAGGTGTGGCCTCACCAATACCCTGTATAACTGCAACAAGACTTCACTGCTTTTGTACTCCATTCCCTTTGCAATAAAGGCCAAGATTCCATTGGCCTTCCTGATCACTTGCTGTACCTGCATACTATCCTTTTGTGTTTCATGCACAAGTACCCCCAGATCCCGCTGTACTGCAGCACTTTGTAATCTTTCTCCATTTAAATAATAACTTGCTCTTTGATTTTTTCTGCCAAAGTGCATGACCTCACACTTTCCAACATTATACTCCATCTGCAAAATTTTTGCCCACTCACTTTGCCTGTCTATGTCCTTTTGCAGATTTTTTGTGTCCTCACACATTGATTTCCCACTCATCTTTGTACTGTCAGCAAATTTGGCTATGTTACACTCAGTCCTTTCTTCCAAGTCATTAATATAGATTGTAAATAGTTGGGGTCCCAACACTGATCCCTGTGACACCCCACTAGTTACTGATTGCCAACCAGAGAATGAACCATTTATCCCAACTCTCTGCTTTCTGTTAGTTAGCCAATCCTCCACCCATGCTAATATATTACCCCTAACCCTGTGAACTTTTATCTTGTGCAGTAACCTTTTATGTGCACTTTGTCAAATGCCTTCTGTAAGTCCAAATACATCACATGCACTGGTTCCCCTTTATCCACCCTGTTCGTTACATCCTCAAAGAATTCCAGCACATTTGTCAAACATGACTTCCCCTTCATAAATCCATGCTGACTCTGCCTGACCAAATTTTGCTCTGTAGGCGAACTGAAATTAGTTGTTAATCCTCAGTTAACAAGGTCGTAATAATCTAAATTGCCTCCCCCACCGCTGCATGTCGAGTCTGCTCAGCGCTGACAGACCTGACATTTGGGAAAGGCACGTGGCGGCAGGTTGACAGCAGGGTCCCAACCCGCTGTCAAAAAAGAAAAAACATTTTCCCACCCAATCCGCCACTGATCGTGCCCACTGATCCCTCTGCAAAATTCCACCCATAGTGTTCTGCAATTTAAGGTCCAATATAAAGCTAAAGGCATTACCACGTAGCAGAGGTTCAAACATATTCTAGATCAGATCGGTGCTAAAATATCAAACATGAACATGCATTGTCATTCATGTACTTGTGCTGCAAAGAACATTTGTTGAAAGTGTTGCTTCTGGTCCTTTTTGACTCCAATCTCATGTCCTCTCAATCACAAGTCCGTCTGCTTTCACTTCTGTAGCATCACGCACCCCTTCCTCTACCTCAGTCCATCTGTCACTGAAACACTTGTCCATGCTTCATCACTTCTAGACTTGCCTATTTCAGTGATCTCATGGTCGCCCTCCCAACTTCTATTCTTTGTAAATTCAGCTCATCCAAAACTCTGCTGCCCTTATCCTATCCTGCACCAAGTACCACTCACTCATCACTGTAGTCCTCATTGATCTACATTGGTTCCTGCTCCCCCTAACATTTTTAATTTTCATCCTCATGTTTAAATCCCTTTCTCACTTTGCCATTCCTATCACTGTAACTTCCTCCAGCCCTCAACCCATCCGTAAAATCTCCCTTCCTTTGCCTTTGTCCTCTTATGCAATCCCTCACCTCACGGCCCAGATCGCTCCACCATTCATGTCATTAGCTGCATTGGAACCATTCTCTGCAATTCCCTCCCTAGACCCCTCTATTTTCCCAGCTCCTTCTCCTCCTTTAAGGCCCTCTTTAACACTCACCTCTTTTAGTCACCCCTCCTAAAATCTCCTTCTTTGGCTTGGCATCCATGTTTTGGATTATGTTTCTGTGAAGCAGGTTGGAATGTTTTTCCATACTAAAAGTACTATATGGATGGAAGTTTTTGCTGTTAATTTATGGTGGTCAAGTGAAATACTTTTCAGTAAATGCATGCGAAATACCTGAAAATAAATCACTTGGTTTAAATTAAAACATTCAAGCTAACAAATTGTTGCCTTTCTTTGCACAACTAAGAATATATTCCTGAAAAACAAGAGGTATGATATGATTAACACCTCACCTGTACTCAGAGGTGCACCTCATGGCCCAGGTGAGATCTGTAAGCCCATTGTCTAGCACAAATCTTGGGTTTTGAATTGAAGCCATATATAAAAAATATACTTACATTGATATAGTCTTTTTTGAAGTCTTTGCTGCACAATGAACGGGATATATGGTTTGTAATGTTCCCCCTAATTTTTGGGAGATGCGCCCCTTTAAGGGGCTGCACATCCCATTCACAGTTTCGCGCATGCGTGAAATTTGAAAAAGCTGGTCTGGGGCTGCCCGGGACTGGCAGAGAGCCGTGTGGCTGGATATTCTAGAGGGAATGTGGTTGTGCAGCACATTAATTTGGACGATTGTATATTATCTTTCATTTAAGGTGATTCACCTTCTTCCCTTGGAATTGGATAGAGTGCTGTTTTGATATTTATCAAAATTTCGAAATGATTTTTCCAGGGATACCCTTATTAATGCAAGATTATAGATTGCACCAGTGGATTGATGCCAGAAACACATGAAAAAACACTCTGTCCACTCCCACTACCCCTCCTGACCCCCTCCCAATGCCACTGACACAAAGCAGTTCTGCAAACAACCAACCACCCCTTACACATCCCTCCATTGGTCTCCATCAGTGCAATGTCAATTTTTACTCATTATGCTCGCACCTTGCCCCTGATAATATCTCTTCTCACCTTTATATAAGGATAAAAGACACGTTGCATTGATGGAGACCAATGGAGGGATGTGTAAGGGGTGGTTGGTTGTTTGCAGAACTGCTTTGTGTCAGTGGCATTGGGAGGGGGTCAGGAGGGGTAGTGGGGGTGGACAGAGTGTTTTTTCATGTGCTTCTGGCATCAATCCACTGGTGCAATCTAAGTGAACCTTGCATTAATAAGGGTATCCCTGGCATCCTGGGCGGCATTGTGAGCAGCTAGTGCTGCATTATCCTCATCACTTTCCTCCTCCTTGTCTTCCTCCTCCTCCTCGGAATCGTCTGCAGAGGATCTGTGCTCTTGTTCCTCCTGCAGATCCAAACCTCGCTGCTGCGCTATATTGTACAGAGCGCAGCACACCACGGCCATTCTGGAAATCCTGGCTGGTGTGTACTGAAGGGTTCCTCCAGATCTGTCTAGGTACCTGAAGCACATCTTCGGCATGCTGATGGCTTGTTCGATCACACATCCGGTGATCCTATGGCATTCATTGTACTGCTGTTGGGTTTCATTGGTCAGGTTTCTGACAGGTGTCATCAGCTAAATTTGAAGTGGGTACTCCTTGTCTCCTAGCAGCCACCCTTTAGTCTGCTTGCAGGTCCAAAGACACCATCGAGCCTGGACTGCGACAGGACAAAAGTATCATGGCAGCTTCCTGGGAATCTTACGCACACCTGCAGAAATATCTTTTTGTGGTTGCATACCAGATGCACGTTGATAGAGTGGACGCTTTTGCAGTTCACAAATACTCCTGGTTAATCTGGTTGGGGCGAAGGAGTGGCGAGAGATTGTAGAGCGACGTGATCGGGGCCCAGGAGAGGCGTGAGTTCGGGGCCTAGAAGAGGCGAAGGCCCGGGGCAGCACGGGCCAGCCCACACTGCGATATGTGTGTACACTAGGTCCATGAAGCAGAGCTGGTCTCCAGTTGTCTTGGTTAATCCTTGCCACTGGACCAAGACCTAGCTCTGTCAAGCCCGTGTGGTGGCTGGTGTGCAACGGCCACCACACACTAAAAAATCCACGCACAGGCATCTTCCACCCTTCAACATGTAGTTTGGGACCTGGAATATTAGGTCCTTCATTGAAACACCTGTGAACTCATCCCTTTTTGATGTGGAAGCAAGTCATCCTCGATATGAGGGACCACCTAAGAAGAAGCACCTGTGGGAAGCCAGCTAGAGATGCAGATGAACATCCGCTCATTCTGACTAGCATCATTGCAGGCAAACTTTATATAATTGCCGGCCCTGGCAAACAACCCATCAATCACGTTTTAAACCATTTACCTGAGGATTTACATATTGAAATTTGTGAGTAGCCAACTGGAAGATCCTGGATCTGCCTCTGGCATTGGCCTGGAAGGACCTGGAGGCAAAAATGTTAAGGGTGATGGTCACTTTGTCAGCCATTGTTAATGTGTGGCCACCATGTCCAGTAGGGGGCAGGTCTTCTTCTGGGAGGCTGCAGATATCTGCCACCACCTGATGTGACAACCTGAGCCCTCTAAAGCACAGCTATTCCAACATGTCATGCAAACCCAGCCTCTGTCCGGACACCCTGTGTCGTGGGTAGTGCCTCCTGTGAGCTGCACCTCTCTGCTGCTCCCCTCTCTGCGGTCCAGCTGCAGGTCTCTGAAAGGCAGGCTGCTGCTGCTTCTGCCAGTGCTGATCATATTGCTTCTTGTCCGAGGTCCAATCTAAAGCAGCCAAGGCACCACCCATTTTGATGTGATGCAGGAAAACTCCAAAATGTAGAATGTAAGCTCTCAGCAAAAGTACTGTAAGCAAATCCTATCCCACTAGTAGGTAAGAAAGCAGCTGTGAGTACTGAGTATTTACTGCAGTATCTCCATGAGTTTTAATCAGCTCCCTCAATTGCCGTTGTGTTCTCTCCTGGCTTTCAATGACGTGTTAAAGGAAGCCCGGGAAATCCATGGATGCGACGTTAAATTTAAAAGTATGATGAAATATCACATCAATTGAGCGACTACCATCTGTTAATAGGCAATCCCACCTCTCCCAAGGGGGTTGTGCCCAACCAACCAATGTGCTCGAGTTAAACGCGGAAGAAGGTGTTTTGGAGCTGGCTTCCTGACACACTCATATTTTGACCTGAAACGTCAACTCTGTTTTTCTCTCCACAGATGCTGCCTGACCCGCTGAGATTCCCAGCATTTTCTGTTTTTATTTCAGATTCCAGCATCTGCAATATTTTGCTTTTGTACGCTCATATTTATGCCGGTTTTACCCCCCCACACACACTCAAATTCACATGTTCCTTCAGGTTCAAATTCCCCCTATAATATCTTTATTCATTTGCAGTATTATGTGAAGAAACTGCAAATATTGTGTATATGTATGGATTAAAGTTAATTGTACATAAGTATTTGTTGCATAGTTAATTGTGTGTCGTAACGACACTGTTTCCATTATCAAACAGTTAAAGGCTCAAAAAAAGTGAAAACAGTTGTCTTTCCATTCATTCTTTTGGATTCAGGAAATAAAAACAATGTATTTCATCTGTCAGATTTCAATGTGCTTTTGCATTGTACCTGAATATATCATATATCTATAATTAATCTCTCATTTTATATCTTAAAGGAGGACTGGCAAAAAAAAATAACTAACTGCATAATCTTTTTTATTGCAAAACATTGTCAAGAAAAATTGAACCGCTGTAATAACCTGTTGCACGATGACTAAAAAACTGGTGTCAATATACTGCAAGCCTGTGTTTTTCTAAGCCAGTTTCAGGCAGCAGATGAGTGGGTGTCTGGAGTCTTATCTCATTCTGTTGATTCCCTTCCCTGGGGCTTGCTTGTCAGTAGTGGATTATCTTAAGTTTTCTTCTCAGCACAGACCTGTCAGTGTTCTGTCACGCAGCCATGGGCCAAACTCTGCTATTCAAGCTGCTGGAAAAGCAATGGGCCCAGAAATTGCAACCTCCTCTGGTCCATACACGGACCCAGGAAGGCAGTGCAAAAGCCGGTTTTCAGCACACAATGCGCATGCGCTGAAAACCGGCTTTTCCGATCTGTCAAGCTCCAGCTCAAGATCCTCCGCATCTCGGGAGCACGGACATTTGCAAGGGTAAGATTGCAATATTTACCCATATCTTGCCCAGCAAATGTCCTGAAAACTCTTGCGCCTGATAAAACCAGGCGCATGGCCTGCTTTTACAGGCATAAGAGTTTTAAAACACACAAAAATATATAAAATAAAATTTAAAAAACACATTTTATTGTTAAAAACCCTGCCCACTACAGTAAGTTTATTTTAAACTATAATTTAAAAAACTTCTTTAAAAAATCGGATTTTTTTTTCTTAAACATTTATTAACTTTAATTTCAATTAATTTTAATTATGTGAGGTGTGTTTTTTATTTTTGTGGTGTTTAGTGTGTTTGTTTTTTTCATTAATAGCAATGAGAACTCGTAGATACGGCGTTCTCATTGCTATTAATGAGAAAGCTGTGGAATACTGTACCTGATTGGCTGAGCAGTCACACGTGACTGCACCACCTGGAGGACAGGAGCGCGCTTCGTAGCGAGGGAAGGTAAGGCCTCCCCACCAGAATCCCAGGCTCCTCCGGGATCACCAGGTACTTTTGTAAAATTTCTCCGGTCAGAGGCGTTTGTCTGAAAGAAGCCTCCGACCGGAATTTGACACTTTATGCAATGTGTACATGGTAACTTCTTCCAGTATAGCTCCTATTCACCAACAATGCAAGTCTTAAGTCGTAAATTAAGTTATGTAGCTCCAACTGTTCACAGTGAATACTAAGATGAAAATGTTCCCATATATATTTCTACCATGATTCACCATGATTCACCCAGGGCATTCTGCGGGGAGAGGGTAAACAGCTAGAGGTCGTGCTCCGTATCGGGACCAATGACATAAGTAGAAAGAGGGATGAGGTCCTACAGGCAGAATTTAGGGAGCTAGGAAGAAAATTAAAGGGTAGGACCTCAAAGGTAGTAATCTCCAGGTTACTACCAGTGCCACATGCTAATGAGAACAAGAATAGAGAAGGTTAGAGAGGATGAATGCGTGACTGGAGAGTTGGTGTAGGAGGAAGGGCTTTAAATTCTTGAGGCATTGGGACCGTTTCTGGGGGAGATGTGACCTGTACAAACTGGACAAGTTGCACCTCAACAGTGCCGGGACCAATATCCTCGCGGGGAGTTTTGCTTGTGCTGTTGGGGAGAGTTTAAACTAGCTTGGCAGGGGGATGGGAACCTGAAAATAGATTCAATAGGGTAGGAAGTAAAGCAGAAATTGGATAGCAAGAATTTAGAAAGTGAATCTGTAAGACAGAGGAAACAAGGGTTAGTAGGTAGTAATCAAGGAGGTCTTCCTGTACTGAATGGTATATACTTTAATGCAAGGAGTATAGCGAATAAGGCGGATGAGCTAAAAGCACAGGTAGATACTTGGGAGTATAACATTATAGCCATTGCAGAAACATGGCTGAGAGGCAGGTTTGGCAGATAAATATTCCTGGTTACAGGATTTTTAGACAAGACAGAGAGGGGAGGTAAAAGTGGGGCGGGGGTGGGGGGGGGGGTTGCGGTATTGATTAAAGAAACTATTACAGCAGTGAGGAGGGATGATATGTTAGAGGAATCATCAAATGAATCAAATTCAAAAATAAAAAAGGGGCGATCACACTGCTGGGCGTGTATTACAGACCCCAAACAGTGGAAGGGAGACAGAGGAGCAAATATGTAGGCAAATTGCTGTGAAGTCCAAAAACAGGGTAGTAATAGTAGCGGATTTTAACTATCCAAATATTGATTGAGACAAATATAGTGTGAAGGGTATAGAGGGTACAGAATTCTTAAAATGCATTCAAGAGAACTTTTTTAGTCATTATATAACAAGCCCAACATGGGAGGGGGCGGTTTTGGATTTCGTTTTGGGGAATGAAGCTGGGCAGGTTGAAGGGGTATTAGTGGGAGAGCACTTGGGTGCCAGTGACCATAATACAGTCAAATTCAAATTAGTCATGGATAACGACAAGGATCGGCCTGGAATAAAAGTCCCAAATTGGGGAAAAGCTAACTTTACTAAGTTGAGGAGTGATTTGGCCACAGTAGACTGGAAACAGCTACTTGTGGGTAAATCAGTGTCGGAACAGTGGGAGGCATTTAAGGAGGAGATCCGGAAGGCTCAGGCCAAACATGTGCCCTTGAAGAAAAAGTGTGCGAATAACAATTCTAGAGCCCTCTGGATGTCTCGGAACTTACAGGGGAGGATAAAGAAAAAAAAGGGAAGCTTATGTCATATACCGACAGCTAAATACTATAGAATCTTTGGAGGAACATAGAAAGTTAAGAGGTAAAATTAAAAAGGATATTAGGAATGCTAAGAGAGAGCATGAAAAATTCTTGGCTAGTAAAATTAAGGAAAACCCAAAGATGTTCTATAAATATATATTCAGAGCAAGAGGGTAACCAAAGAAAGGGTAGGGCCTATTAGAGACCATGAGGGTAATCTTTGTGTGGAGGTGGAAAATGTTGGTATGGTTCTTAATGAATACTTTGCATCTGCTTTCATAAAAGAAAGGGGCAATACAGATACTGCTATCGAGGAGGAGTGTGAAATTCTGGATGAAATAAACATAGTGAGAGAGGAGGTATTAAGGGATTTAGCAGATTCGAAAGTAGATAAGTCCCCAGGCCTGGATGAAATGCATCCCAGGCTGTTGAGCGAAGTAAGAGTAAATAGCAGAGGGCTTGACCATCATTTTCCAGTCCTCTTTGGATCTGGGCATGGTGCCGGAGGACGGGAGGACTGCTAATGTGGCACTCTTGTTTAAGAAGGGAGAAAGGGATAGGCCGAGTAATTACAGGCCTGTCAGCCTAACCTCAATGGTGTGAAAATGATTGGAAAAAATCCTGAAAGACAGGATAAATCTACATTTGGAAAGGAAAGGATTAATTAGGGACAGTCAGCACGGATTTGTTAAGGGAAGATCGTGTTTGACTAACCTGATTGAATTTTTTGAGTAGGTAACCAAGAGGGTCGATGAGGGTAGTGCGTACGATGTAGTGTATATGGACTTTAGCAAAGCTTTTACTAAGTTCCCGCATGGTAGACTGGTCACGAAGGTTAAAGCTTATGAGATCCAGGGCAAAGTGGCAAGTTGGATCCAAAATTGGCTTAGAGGTAGGAAGCAAAGGATAATGATTGATGGATGTTTTTGTGACTGAAAGGATGTTTCCAGTGGAGTTCCGCCAGGGCTCAGTACTGAGTCCCTTGCTTTTTGAATATAGGGAGTATGATTAAGAAGTTTGCAGATGACACTAAAATTGGCTGTGTGGTTGATAATGAAGAGGAAAGTGATGGACTGCAGGAGGATATCAATCTAGGGTTGACTGGCAGAGCAGTGGTGAATGGAATTTAATTTGGAGACGTGTGAGGTAATGCCCTTTGGGAGGGCTAATAAGGAAAGGGCATAAATATTAAGCGGTAGGCCACTTAATAGTGTAGATGAACAAAGGGACCTTGGAGTGTTTGTCCACAGATCCCTAAAAGTAGCAGGCCAGGTGGATAAGGTGGTTAAGAAGGCATACAGAATGCTTGCCTTTATTGGCCAAGGCATAGACTGCAAGAGCAGGGAGGTTATGCTTAAATTGTATAATACTCTGGTTAGGCCACAGCTGGAGTACTGCGTGCAGTTCTGGTCACCGTATTATAGGAAGGACATGATTGCACTAGAGAGGGTCCAGAGGAGATTTACTAGAATGCTGCCTGGAATGGAGAATCTTAGCTGTGAGGACAGATTGGTATTTGTTCTCATTGGAACAGAGGAGGTTGAGAGGAGACCTCATTGAGGTGTACAAAATTTTGAGGGGCCTGGATACAGTGGATAGCAAGGGCCTATTTCCATTGATGGAGGGGTCAATTACGAGGGGGCATAGTTTTAAGGTGGTTGGTGGAAGGTTCAGAGGGGATTTGAGGGTAGGCTTCTTCACGCAGAGGGTTGTGGTGGTCTGGAACTCACTGCCTGGAAGGATGCAGAAACTCTAACCACATTTAAAAGGTACTTGGATGGGCACTTAAAGTGCCATAACCTGCAGGGTTACCGGCTTAGAGCTGGTAATCGGGATTAGACTGGATAACCTCTTGTTGGCTGGCGCAGATATGATGGTAAGTGGCCTGGGGTTTTTATCTGGTTTTTGCCTCTCCCAGGAGATCACATGGCTCCAGTTGGGGTGAAATGTAGAATGTTTCAGTGTAAGGGGTGTCGCAGTTGTGTGGGGTGGACTGGTTGGGCTGGGTGCTCTTTACCTTTCCGCCAGTTCATAGGTTTAAATGTAACCTTCAGAGCTGCTGACCGAGGGCCATGCGGCTCTTTGTCGGCCGGTGCGAACACGACAGTCCGAAATGGCCTCCTTCTGCGCTGTGAATTTCTATGTTTCTATATTAACCTTGTGCAAGGCTTGAAAAGTGCAGGCAAATATTGACCAGACAGTAATGAAGCAGACTCAGACTTCCCTGAAGCAAAGTACTGAGCCTGCAATTCTTGATATTTTCAGCATTGAATCTAATTTAAAACTGTATCAGCAAAGATTATGTATTCATGCAAATGATCAGATTAAGAGGTTTTCATGTATTTTTAGCCAATTAAATTAATTTAACCAACTTATAATCAGAAAAAAACTATTGTGCATCAATGTGTAACATTTAATTAAACAGTGTAGCAGGATTAGTTAAGAAAAGTTAATAGATTTTTACGTGAATTATGTACTTTCTGTGTTCAGGCTATATATTCAAATAGCAATATTCATAAAATTAGCATAATGTGGTGTAGTATTAATATTAATGTAGGACTTCTTGTAATACCAATAAAATGTATATTTTCTCCTGTGCACTTTCCGATGTATTTTCTGATCCTAGTGCTGAAGTGGCAAAACTGATCTGGAGCGCAGCGAGCTTTGTGCTCATTGAAATCCTGCACGACCAATCTTATGCAATTTCCTTATGTGAACCTAGCTAAATATTCATAGCAAGCTCCTGGCCTGACTGGGAATCAAAAAGTTGTGCCCGGCCATCAGGGGTGTGGCTAGAATAGGCGTGGATGAAGCTGCATCATCCGAAGACATCCACATGTACACTGACAACACCCAGCTCTACTTCACCATGACCTCTCTCGAACTCTCCACTACTTCTGGGTTGTCACGCTGCTTGTTCAACATCCAGCCCTGGTTGAGCAGCAAATTCCTATAGTTAAACATTGGGAAGATCGAAGCCACAAACACCACTCCCTAGCCACCAATTCCATCCCCCATTTGTCTGAGCTGGAATTAAACACAAACTTTACATAAAATGATAAAATGAGTATAGACAGAAAGTAAGATAATAAACAAACAGAATCTTCAAATACAGCACAGTCTCAGCCAGAATTTAAGTTAACATTAAGGGCTTTGAGGTAAATATAACACAGCGGTGAACAGCGGTATAATATTTTCTGATGAATCACATTGTCTGGTAGAACATATATTGCTATGGCACTCGCCCAGTAATAGATAAAAATGCATTTCAACAATAAACCTGATCTGTATATAATATGCTTTTGTGATGGTTCCAAAATACATTGTAGAGAACATTTACAGCAGTCATTTTTAAGAAATATGATTGTCAAGCTCTATGTTGTACTCTTCTATGGTGCCTTTTTATCATGCAACTAAAACTATGAATTCTATCTGATGGATAACCAGATTGGTGTATAGTGTCTAGTAGCTCAGTCTCAGCTCATTCACCCTCCAGGTGTTGCTGACCTTGCTGCTATCTTCCTCCTAAAAGGTGTGAGATTTTCAGGTAACATAGATATCTCTTATGGCTCAGGACCAACGTGCTCAGTAGGATCAGGTGATTAATAACCTCAAATTACACTTTCAAAAAGGTAACAAAACAATATTTTTGTTGTAATAACTTAACGAGATAGTCTCAGAATAAAGGGCCGCCCATTTAAAACTGAGATAAGGAGGAATTTCTTCTCTGAGGGTTGTAAATCAGTGGAATTCTCTGTCCCAGAGAGCTGTGGAGGCTGAGTCATTGAATATATTTAAGGCAGAGATAGACAGATTTTTGAGCGATGATCTTATTAAATGGCGGAGCAGGCTCGAGGGGCCAAATGGCCTATTCCTGCTCCTATTTCTTATGTTCTTATGACAAAGAAATACTCCTTTTTTCCTTTGAGCCGGAGCTGTACTTTGATTGCGTCACTGCAGGGTTTGGATACAAACTGCTGACAGGTGTATGCAAGGGATAACATAAGATAATAGAAATAAAAAAGGGCTACTCATCACCAGCTTTCTTCACCATTTAAGTCTGCATATACCCCACATATATTATATTCATATCAATGCTGGCTCAGTACCAAGTATGTATATCTCTACTCCCTGCTTAATCAGGAATCCATCCATTTCTTTCTTAATGCTTAAATTGAGTTGACATTCCCTCTGCTACCTGATCGTCTGTTCCATAAAGTAATAGCTTTAAGAATAAAGAAGTCATGAATATTTCAGCTATGTTTCGCTTGCTTCTTTATTTCATAATCCTCTTTTCACTGATGAATTATCTAAAGCCCAGGAACATTGTTCTTTAAATCCTTTCTGAACTAAAAATCATAGACTGCAGTATTAGTGGAAGAACACTGAATATGTTTCTATCACATTTTTACTGTCTATTATTTTAATGCAGGAGATGGCCCATCAGTTTGTTATTCCACGCACTCTAAGATTCTGCTTGTTATGCAATTACTGCTCTGTAACCGGACAATACCATTAACTGTCTCACCCAAATCTTTTCTAGTTCTATCTTCTTTAATGCCACACCATTCATTTGATCACAAATACAGGTTAATGCAGATTGTTAATATTAAATAGAATTAATGTTATAAATATAATTTGCTCTTCTTCTAGCCAGTTTCTAAGGGACAGAAATTGCGAAGCGCCCTGTTTGGGGTGGTAACTTTTGCGGGAGAGCGAAAGCATCGCCGGGTGCTACGCAATTGATTCCGACGGGAACTTCCACTTTAATGCTCCAGGAGGGAAGTGGAGCACTAAATCAAGCGCTATCACTTCCCTAGAGCACTAAAGGGAGCGAGAGGGCCGGTCCGTTCTGCACTGCCGGTCTCACAGGCTCCTTCCCTCCCGTAAAGGGAAGGGCCAATGCTGTGGTCATTGGAGGCTAAGGCTGGGAATGGTCAGTGATGGCTCCTGCTATACGCACTGACCAGCTCCAAGCACTCTGAGAGTGCAGGACTGGTCAATCACGGGCTGGAAATATTTTTTTAAAAACAGCACACTGGGGACATTATTAAATTTTGGCCTACCTTACCACCTGCCTTTAATTCACGCTCCCCAAGCGGTCGGCCGAGGTGCCAATGCCTCCTGTAGCTGCCGTTGTTAATGCCTGCCGATACTGCAGGGGGCAGAAGCAAATATTACATCCAGGACAATAACGGGGGGCTGCGCACCGGATGACATCACGATCTCCGGGGCGCAAGAGATCGAGGTAACTTTTAGCGCCAGCGCTAACCCACCATGGAAGTTCGCGTGGGTCGCTGATTTTGCCACGCTCGGTTGATAAGCCCTTAGCGTCTCGTTATCGCCCCCCGGAGGCACTAACGGAAGGGACGAAGGAGGCCAATTTCTCCCCCTAAGTATCTACAGATCTCTTTAAATAGCATTCACCTTGAAATGTCCTAAATTATCACTTGTGATTAGATTATCCCATTGAGCATGTTGGGGGGAGGGGGAGATCGGGCCATCTGTAAATTTACATTATATTTACAATATCTTGATCAAGGTCACTAATAAATAGTATAAGTTCCAGAGACTGCAAAACCGATCTCTGGAGATTCGGCTGGTCACAGTTGTCCAAGTGGAATTGCTAACATTGATAACACCTGTATGTTTCCTGATATTCCTATCAACTCATTATCCAATTTAATAACTACCTCTTTTAGTTTTCACTTTAGCACAAAGTCTCTGTCAGCTTTGGTACCCAATAGCATCTGCTGTTGAGAAGACATCTCAGCTTATGTGAATTTGATTGGCTCGATCAGCCTTAAATTGAGTGTTATTTATTTCAGATCTTTAGATTTATTTTACAATGGGGGGAAATTACATGTTTTGGTACGAATCTTGGATCTGAGAAAATTGTTCAGTTTGCCACTGATTTCTTGGAGGGGAAGCATTTTAATGTTTCTGATCAGGTTCCAAGTTGGGCTTAGATTCGTTTAATCAAAGTGACTCTATGAACTGAATCCAGATCATGCTTAGTTATCCCCTATTCCCAAGCTTACTTCAAAGAGAGATTCCGAAGGGAGCTTCAGTTCATGTTTATATAATGCTGTCAGTGTTTAGGCCATTTCCAGCAGAGAGTTATTTTGCTTAAGAATGAAAATGGCATTGAATTTTGGCAAATGCTTGCACAGGACTTATTTCCAGCATTAAGCGGCCAGGTCCTTATTGGAGTCGGGCAAAAGCGGAAGGAAATGAAGCTCTGATTTCGTGCTATGCATGTGCGGAAGAATGATGTTCTGCCTCATTACTTTGTGGGTACATTGTGCACCTCCCTTACTAAAAATTTATATAGCGCCTTTCACAACCACTGGACAACACAAAAAGGTTTACAGTCAGTTAAGTACTTTTTGAAGTGTAGTCACTGTTGTAATGTGGGAAACTAACAGCAGTGATGGGCTCAATGTTTGGAAGGAAGAAGATTCCAAAGGTAGCCTTTTTTTCTAAATTTTGGTTGTTTCCAGAGTGGTTGATTATGCATTTTTCTGAGATGTATCAGAGCAATTAGTTAGAGGTTTACCCTTAGATTACACAGTGTTATGAGGCCTAAAGCAATATTGCAAAGAGTTACTATTAACACTTAACTTATTTGGAAAATGTCATGAATTTAACAGAGCTCTTGATGTGCTATTAATCAATAGCTACTTATTTAAAATATTACTTGTCAAAATGCTTCTCCACCTCTCTTTAAAAATTAAACTTGAAACCACAACTCAGAATTTTCTCAGAGCTACTCCCACTCTGTTGAGTATGAATAAAGAGTCTGACTGGATACTGTGAGCTCAAAGTAAAGTGTGACCGTAGTCTTTTATTGCAGGTCTCCAGAGTGCCTCTCCAGCCTGTGAGGCCTCCTTAAGTACCTGTGCTCCCAAGGATTGTAGGATCCCTTAAGACTCCAGGGGATGAGCCCTCTGGTGGCTGTACAAGGTACCGGTATATACAAGTTTACATACATAACACTCCATCGCTGTAACTTCACCGGAAGTGCGGTGGAAACCCCATTTACACAAAATTACAGGTGTGCAGCAGGATGAGCTCCAAGAAAATTCTCAGCCTTTATTTAGTTTTCTTGATTTGTTGCACTTTTAGGGACTGACATTTTGATGTGTCATCTTCTTTCCTGGGCCGTTCCAGTGACATTGATTAAAGGGACTACATGCATGTTTCTCAAGTTAGTTACATCAACTTTAATGGGATCTGGTGCTTCAGACTGGTCTCAGTAGATGGGCAATGTTGGTAAATTTAATATTATCGTAGGTTCAGCATTATTGGTAACTCTAGTAAGGGAATCACGTGCCTCATTGAACGCAACAGTGCTGGCTAAATTACATCTGGAGCTTATTATTGCCCTCATCTGGAACTGAGTTAGAAGGTGCAAAAAAGATTTACTAGGGTGATGCCAGAACTGAGAGGTTGTACCTATCAGAAAAAGATTGAACAGGCGGGACTAGTTCTCTCAAAGAGAAGATCGAGGGCTGACCTGATAGAGGTCTTTAAAATTATGATAGGGTAGATGTAGTGAAGTTGTTTCCACTTGCAGGGGGAACAAGAACTAAGGGCCATAAATATAAGATAGTCATTAATGAATCCAATAGGAAATTCAAGAGAAACTTCTTTACACTTCAGACACTGACATGATGGGGAGTTAACCACCCTTGAAGGTGGTGTCATCAACAAAGAGAACATTGCTTTTGATGACATATACCATATCTTTGATCAAGACAAGAAACCAAGTGGCATCAAGCACACTTCGCTGAGGGACTCCTGCATAGCTGTTGCAATGAGAAGATTAATGCCCCTTTTATCATGATCTGGTGTTTCTGTTGTATGAGAAAATTAAATATCCAGGTTAGAAACTCACCCCATATACAACATATGCCATATTCTTTGGAAAGCCATAATTAATCAAAGACTCAAGAAATGTCAGAACTTTGTGCTGGACATCAAAAGAATCGATCCACTGCAAAATCATAAGATTCAGGGTCAACTCACCTGGTCTGATTCCAAGTGGATGACCAAACAGCAGGTTGTTGCCATTGTGATGTTGCAGCTGACTTAAGTGTCTTGTTTACTGTGACTTTTATGAGCTTTGATATGTTTGGAAGTATGTACAGTGCAGTTAGCTTGGATATGACTTTGATCCCAACTTGTTGATCAATGCAATTGTTCCTCCTTTCCATTTGGTTTGGAAATCATTAACTAAGGACATTTAAAATAGACTAGAGAAGGGAGTAGATAATTCCTCATCCAGAGCTGTGAAAAAAATACATATTTGCTGTTTGCATCAATAACTTTTCATGGATCAAAGTTTCTAAATAGATGTTTTACTTTCTTGTGCCTGATTTTTGTTTTATGTGGGTGAGTGGAAATAATTAGCATTTAAGCCCTTGAATAGCTGAATGTTAATCCATATAGATCAGAGGTTCCCAAATGGTGGGCCTGCCCTTCTAGTAGTGTCACAACAAGGTTATCAGGAAGGTGCAATAAGGCTGGACTGGCCTAAACTAATAAGTATGAGAGCCACTGAAGAGCCTTGAATAGCCAGAGGAGAAGCAGCATGAGTTTTTTTTCAGCCCAGCGTGGGATGTTTGAATCCCTGCCAAATTTAGGGGGCTGAAATTGCCCCTTTCTATAAGGGCCATGGCCGCCTCAAAGAATTGCCCCACAGGAGCAGATTGGCTGCCGGCCGGGGCCCTCGACAGCTTTTTCTGTCGGTACCCTTTTTGTGGCTGGGTGGCGCGGCCACCCTTAAAGGGGAGGTGGAGCTGCCAGAGACTCCATTTTATTTTTTATTGTCGACTGACTGCCAGGTCGGGCCGACAATTATGCCCGCAAGTTTGGTCAGGCCGCCAACAGGCAGCCTGGCACCCCCTCTTGGGTGCCAGGCCGTTGGCCCAGCCGAAACCCTCCCTGGTGGCCCAGTGTTTGCCACTAAAGTGGCTGCAGAGTTCACAGTGGCTCTCCCCTTTAACTGAAGGCAAGGGACATTGTGACACGTCAGCACGATGCGGCATATCCGCGTAGCGCTGACGTCATCAGTGTGGCGATGATGACTTGGAGCGTTGGCTGCTCCGACCCACCCCCACTTCCATCCCGCTAGTGGCGACCACTCCGACCCGACCGCGCTTCCGTCCCTCTCCCGGCACCAACACCGGTCTGACCGGAAACAGCTGAAAATCGGCGGAATGTCCCATGCATTGGGGCAGACGGAGCACCTAAAAACCGTAGGTGCGCCCCCTTTTGGGCAGAGGGCAATTTTGGCCCCTAGAAGTGGATGTTAAGCCTATCCGAGCTGCTTCATTTCAAACTTCAAATGAATACTCAATTATCTTGACAATCTCATTGAAACCATAGAGGCCATTGTCCATTTTTCCATATGACTAACGTGTATGCTAAATATGCTAGTAATTTTTTTTGGATCACTGCCATTCTATCCACATTAAAACCAGTAATAAATGATATAACTAAGCAGTCAAGTAGTACCAGATTCATCCTCACTTGGATATTAGTGTCATCCTTAAGGCAATGAGCTAACTTTATAACAATTCCTTTTAATTTTAAGCTAGCAATTTTAATTTGAAAGTACTTTTCAAATGCAGATTCTTTGATTTCAAAGGATCTATTTGTAAACTAGGCTGCTGTGGTCTATAGACTAAAGCTATAACATACAGGTCATATATACCTTGTTCATTGATCTGAAATTTCTAATCCCATATATGCTGTTTGAGATTGGCATCTATGCATCTTTAAGCAACAATTCTTTCATTTTTAACAATTGTGTTATTTTTTTCATTATAATAGTAGCACCTATTTTCCTGTTTACATGTTCTTTTGTTATCTGTCATGGGGGTCATGTTATAAAATATCTCTTTCATGGCAAATCAGGTTGACCTATTAAAAAAAAAAGAAACAGCAAATAGATTTGTTTAAACAAAGATCTCGGTTAAAAATGTTTTTTGCCATTCAGTCCTGTCTTTCCTTCTCTATTGTTTTCAAAGCAATTGAGGGAGTGCAGCGAAGGTTCACCAGATTGATTCCGGGGATGGCGGGACTGACATATGAGGAGAGACTGGATCAACTGGGCCTATATACACTGGAGTTTAGAAGGATGAGAGGGGATCTCATAGAAACTTACAATATTCTGACGGGACTGGACAGGTTAGATGCGGGAAGAATGTTCCTGATGATGGGGAAGTCCAGAACCAGGGGACACAGTCTTAGGATAAGGGGTAGGCCATGTAAGACTGAGATGAGGAGAAACTTCTTCACTCAGAGAATTGTTAACCTGTGGAATTCCCTACCGCAGAGAGTTGTTGATGCCAGTTCATTGGATATATTCAAGAGGGAGTTAGATATGGCCCTTACGACTAAAGGGTTCAAGGGGTATGGAGAGAAAGCAGGAAAGGGGTACTGAGGGAATGATCAGCCATGATCTTATTGAATGGTGGTGCAGGCTCGAAGGGCCGAATGGCCTACTCCTGCATCTATTTTCTATGTTTCTATGTTTACCCAGAGAGTGGTTAGAATGTGGAACCCGCTACCACAAGGAGTAGTTCAGGCGAATAGCACAGATGCATTTAAGAAGAAGCTAGTTAAACAGATGAATGAGAAAGCAGTAGAAGGATATGGTGATGGGGTTAGGTAAAGAGGGGTGGGAGGAGGCTCGTATGGAGCATAAACACTGGCATGGTCCAGTTGAGCTGTAAGGCCTGTTTCTGTGCTGTAAATTCTATGTAACTATGATATAGAGACACTTCCTTGCATTTATATAGTGCCTTTTATGAACTTAGGATGTCCCAAAGTGCTTTACACCCATTGATGTACTTTTGAAGTGTAGTCACTGTTGTAAGTTAGGAAACACGGCAGCCAAATTGTGTACAGCAAGTTCCCATACACAGCAATGTGGTAATGTATTGGTTGAAAGAGATATATTGGAAAGGACACTGGGGAGCTCTTTTTCATATTGTTATGTCTGTAACGCACTTATGAATGACTCCACGAGGCAATGTGCTGTATTCAAACTGTAGTGACCTTGGTCCTTTATTCGTAACTCCAGAGTGAGGCACAAGCATGGTGGGCAGCCTTTTATACTGGGCCCTGCACACCTACGCAGGTGACCCTCAGGTCTCCCACAGCAGGACCCGCAGTTGGACATCCTCTGCCACAGGTGCAGAAAACCCAGGTCTCCACCAGTTGCACCCTTTAGTGGTGCCAGCATGATATATGCACAGTGTAAACCTTATTGATAGTACATCAGGTAAAAAGTCTCCATCTTATGCAGCTATATAGTGACTACACAGCGAGTATACCTTATAGTCTGCATATATAACATCACTCTCCCCCAAGTCCTTTGTGCCGATTACCTTTGCACTATGTGCTCTGGCTTAGCTCTCCCCAGACTTAAGCGCCAATAGCCCTTGCACCTTGGCTGTGCTTTGGCTTGGCTCACCCCCTGTTAACCACCAAGTCCTTTTGCCACAACGTTGGGATGGTTCAATGATGCAGTGCAGGTTCCAGTGGGTTCTGGGTGTGCTCCATGTGTGTGTCCATGGCTACATACATCCATTCCCCCCTCCCCCCCCACAGCAGGCTGGTTATATTAACATACAGGATCAGACACAGTGCAAGTACAAAAAAAGGAAGTTACAGTTTGTATCGTGACACCTTGGTTCAGTTGCTTACATTCGTTACGTTTTGCGGTCGTGCGCCAGGATTGAGTTTGTCTTGTATTCAACCAGCATTGTAACCCATGTATAAACTGACCTAAGTTGTACACCGTGAGAACACTGACCACTAGGCCGGAGACACTCCTAACCTGGACCTTCAGGTATAAAAGGGGAAGCTCCACCCATCTTGATCACTTCAGTGCTAAGGAATAAAGGACAGGTCACAGACTGACCTCTCAAGCATGGGCCTCGTGTGCATTTATACTGTGTAGTAAGGACGTATCAATGGCGACAAGAAACTGGGATTTAAACCACGCAAGCATGGCCACTAGCAGAACAGACGAGAGGTACTGTGTTAAGGAATGGTTGGGACAGAGATTCAACATTGTTAAAGCAGCACACAGTTCTCCAGGCAGACAAGGGCAGTCAAGCATGCCCCAACACGTAGTCGAACCCAGAGGGGGAGTTCGACAGAGACAATGGCAAGCTGAACAGCGATTCACGCCATTGCAAGGGACAATGCAGCCAGTAATGGGGCCATCAACACCTGTTAATGGTGCACTCAAGGACAATAACAGGGGCAGTCAGGGACGATCGACTGGCAAGGGACCTTTTGTTTCAAACCGCAACTCATGCTAGAGGCGTGGAGGCATACATTCAGCCGGAGTTTGCAGAGATGAGCAAAATACCTGCAGAAATGGACACTGGGGGAAATCGCTGGAAGCTGAAGTTCAGCGAGTTCATGTGGAGCACGTGTACAATTCATACACCAGGACGCCACCGATAATGATGAAAGTGCTCCTCAATGGCATCCCAGTATCAATGGTGTTAGACACGGGTGCCAGCCAATCCCTGATGGGTATCAAACAGTTCGAAAAGTTGTGGGCATCCAAGGCCAGAAGGCCAAAATTATCGCCGATTGACGCACAGCTACAGACTTACACAAAGCAGATCATTCCGGTGCTAGGCAGCGCCACGGTAGTCGTGACCCACAAAGATTCGGAGAACAGGTTGCCACTCTGGATTGTCCCAGGGGATGGTCCCGCACTACTGGGGAGGAGTTGGCTTGCTGTCATGAACTGGAAATGGGGCGATGTCAATGCAATTTCCTCTGTGGAGCGAATATCATGCTCACAGGTCCTGGACAAATTTGACTCATTATTTCAACCCGGCATTGGCACTTTCATGGGGGCCAAGGTAGTGATTCACATAAACCCGGACGCCAGACCAGTACACCACAAGGCCAGAGCGGTGCCGTACGTGATGCGGGAAAAGATAGAAGGCGAATTGGACCACCTGTTGAGGGAAGGCATCATCTCGCCAGTCGAATTCAGTGACTGGGCGAGCCCGATTGTGCCGGTGCTCAAGGCGGATGGGTCGGTCAGGATATGTGGCGATTACAAGGCCACCATCAATCGGGTGTCACTCCAAGACCAGTACCCGCTACTGAGAGTGGAGGACCTTTTTGCGACACTATCCGGTGGCAAACTTTTTTCAAAATTGGACCTGACCTCAGCTTACATGACCCAGGAGCTGGCGAGTGAGTCAAAGAAGCTGACCACCATCACGACACACAAGGGGTTGTTTGAGTACAACAGATGTCCGTTCGGGATTCGCTCGGCCACCGCGATCTTCCAACGAAATATGGAAAGCCTCCTCAAGTCGATTCCAGGGACGGTGGTTTTTCAGGACGACATCCTCATTACGGGTTACGATACTGAAGAACACCTCCACAACCTGGAGGAGGTGCTACGCAGACTGGACCGGGTAGGTCTGCGACTGAAAAAGGCGAAGTGCGTCTTCCTAGCTCCAGAGGTAGAATTCCTGGGGATGAGGGTAGCAGCAGACGGGATCAGCCCTACTGCATCCAAGACGGAAGCGATCCAGAGAGCACCCAGACCCCGTAACACGACGGAGCTGCGTTCGTTCCTGGGGCTCCTGAACTATTTTGGTAACTTTCTTCCCAAATTGAGCACGCTGCTAGAGCCGCTACACGTGCTCCTACGCAAAGGTCGCGAATGGGTCTGGGGGGACAGCCATGAAAGGGCTTTTAATAGAGCACGCAATTTGTTATGTTCCAACAATCTGTTAACGCTATATGACCCATGTAAGAAACTTGTGTTAACGTGCGATGCGTCGTCCTATGGTGTCGGGTGTGTGTTGCAGCATGTCAATGCCAAGGGTCAGTTACAGCCGGTAGCTTATGCCTCCAGGAGTCTGTCTCAGGCAGAAAGGGGCTACGGGATGGTAGAAAAGGAGGCGCTCGCATGTGTATATGCGGTAAAGAAAATGCACCAGTACCTGTTTGGCAGGAAATTTGAGCTGGAGACAGATCATAAACCCCTAATGTCCCTTTTGGCCGACAACAAGGCCATAAATGCAAACGCATCGGCCCGCATACAGAGGTGGGCACTCACGTTAGCTGCCTATGACTACACAATTCGGCACAGACCGGGCACCGAAAACTGCGCCGATGCACTCAGCAGGCTCCCACTAGCCACCACTGAGGGGGCTACCGAGCATGATGCTGAGATGGTCATGGCTGTTGAAGCTTTCGGAAGCGAAGGCTCACCCATGACAGCCCATCAGATTAAAGTCTGGACAAATAGAGACCCGCTATTGTCTCTAGTCAAGAAATGTGTCCTGAATGGGGACTGGGCAGCCACGTACAGGGCATGCCCTGAGAAATTTAAACCATTTCACAGGTGCAAGGATGAACTCTCGATTCAGGCCGATTGCCTACTGTGGGGAAACCGCGTAGTCATGCCCCATATGGGCAGAGAGGTGTTCATCAGAGAACTCTACAATGGGCACCCGGGCATTGTCACGATGAAGGCAATTGCCAGGTCACACGTTTGGTGGCCAGGGATAGACGCAGATCTGGAACTTTGTGTTCGCAGGTGCAACACGTGTGCCCAGCTGGGCCATGCGCCCAAGGAAGCCCCCCTTAGCTCCTGGCCATGGCCCGCCGATCTTTGGTCACACATCCATGTGGACTATGCAGGTCCTTTCATGGGGAAAATGTTTTTGGTTGTAGTAGACGCCTACTCCAAATGGATCGAGTGTGACATTTTAAATTCAAGCACATCCTCTGCCACGGTAGAAAGTCTACGGGCAATGTTTGCCGCCCACGGTCTACCGGACATCTTGGTCAGCGACAATGGCCCATGCTTCACAAGCACTGAATTCCAGGACTTCATGGCAGGCAATGGAATTAACCATGTTAGAACGGCACCGTTCAAGCCGGCCTCAAACGGCCAGGCAGAACGAGCAGTGCAGATAATCAAACAAGGGATGCTTAGATTCCAAGGGGGTTCCCTACAAACCCGCTTATCACGCCTCCTGTTGGCCTATAGATCCCGACCACACTCGCTCACAAGGGTTCCACCCGCAGAGCTACTAATGAAAAGGACGCTCAAAACCCAATTATCCCTTATACACCCCACCATGAAAGAAATTGTCGAGAGCAGGCGCCAGTCACAATATCACTACCATGGCAGGAATGCGAGGGCGCGATGTATTGATGTAAATGATCCTGTTTTTGTCGTCAACTACACTGCAGGGCCCAAATGGCTCGCAGGCACTGTGGTTGCCAAAGAGGGAAATAGGATTCTGGTAGTTAAACTTACCAATGGACAAATCTGCCGCAAACATGTGGATCAAACAAAAAGGAGGTTCAGCAACCCCATAGAAGAAGCAGAGGAAGAACACGATATAGAGTTCACTCCACCACAGGTGACCGAACACCGGAACCAAAGGGAGGAGAGCCCAGTCACTGTGGGCAGTCCGGACAGGCCTGAGGCACTGCAAACAGCAGACACTCAGGCCAGCGCCCAACAACCAGAGCCCCAACTCAGGCGCTCTACAAGGGAGCATAAACCACCCGAAAGACTCAACCTGTGATCCCAATAAGACTTTGGGGAGGGAGGTGATGTCATGTATTCAACCAGCATTGTAACCCATGTATAAACTGACCTAAGTTGTACACCATGAGAACACTGACCACTAGGTGGGAGACACTCCTAACCTGGACCTTCAGGTATAAAAGGGGAAGCTCACTTGATCACTTGAGTGCTAAGGAATAAAGGACAGGTCACAGACTGACCTCTCAAGCATGGGCCTCGTGTGCATTTATACTGTGTAGTAAGGATGTATCAGAGTAGATTGCATTCATGGTTCAGTCATGGTAAGCACTGAGGTAGCAGTACAGGTATGCGAGGACACAGGTTCCAGAGCAACCGGACGGGGTCCTAGTCATCTGCTAGCGGGGTGAGTTTGGTTCGCTCACCTAGCCAGGACTCGGGGCCTTTGCCGTTGCCTAGTGGTGGGCAGAGTCACAGATGTGTGTGGCCTCCCTGTCCTCCTTTGAGGGTTGCAGAATCTTCTGCCTGCACTCTAACGGTGTTGGGAACCTGGCTGTTCCAGGTCCCGTTTGGGGAACTCGTTGGTTCTGACCTTTTGCTCCCGGACATGGCCGAGGTAGTGACTGGGTCTGGGGGCTGCACCGTCTCCACCCGGGTGGTGGGCAACGACGGCTGACTGTGTATTGGCGCCATTTTCGTTTCCAAGTCCATGGCGAATAGTGCCATTGGGTACCTAACCCCATCACCATATCCTTCTACTCCTTTCTCATTCATCTGTTTAACTAGCTTCTTCTTAAATGCATCTGTGCTATTCGCCTGAACTACTCCTTGTGGTAGCGGGTTCCACATTCTAACCACTCTCTGGGTAAAGAAGTTTCTCCTGAATTTTCTATTGGATTTATTAATGACTATCTTATATTTATGGCCCTTAGTTCTAGTTCCTCCTGCAAGTGGAAACAACTTCTCTACATCTACCCTATCATAATTTTAAAGACCTCTATCAGGTCAGCCCTCGGTCTTCTCTTTTCGAGAGAACTAGTCCCGCCTGTTCAATCTTTTTCTGATAGTTACAACCACTCAGTTCTGGCATCACCCTGGTAAATAGGGTGGGGATAGGCCTGGGGCAGGGTATCAGGATCAATGCCTTCACTCTCATGAGGTTGCTGGCCTATGACTTGTGGGGACACCTGGGGCCGGGCATCAGGATCAGCGTCTTTACCCTCCTGAATTTGCTCGCTTGCTACTTTTGGGGACACTCTATTCCTGACATCTCGCAACAACATTTTGTTCTTTACATTAGGACGGGTACCGACATCTCGCAACAACATTTTGTTCACAATCTTAATCGATTCGTTACATTGATTGCCATGCATACAATGTCTCTAAGTTCAGTTAGTTGTAGGTCTCCTTTAAGAGAACCCTGCTGGCTTTACCCCAATTAAATCCTTTGTTAGACACCACGTGTTGGTCCCTCAGCATTACACCTCGTGATATGGCCATGGCCATCTTTTTTTCAGCCGCACTGCATCGCTGTAGCAGGAACGCCATCTTGCCTCTGTCCTCGAGATCGACTGCCTTGATCCTTCTCTCCCGCGATTCTGCCACAAAAGCTGGAAGCGTGCCTGTGAATTCGATCTTCTTCCCCAGGAGTCCTGCCACTGGAGCCGGGAAGGTACTTTTAGGTCATTCTGGTCGGATCATTGCCACGCAGTCGTGATGGACGGTCTGTGCCTCAGGTGCTGCGCTGGTCTGTTCTCTGGTGCCTGGCCCAAGTGAAGGTGAGGTTTTGCTCTACCTCTGAGCATGGGGAACATCGATTGCTAGAGGTCTTCCCATTTCGACTGGATCTTCTCCATCCACCTTCTTCCGAGTAGCATTGGACCATCACCTGCAACAATCCACAGAAGTAACTTGTGCACTACGCCATTATGGATTACACTTACATCAGCACTACCAAGGACTGGGATCAGTTCCTTGGTGTAGGTACGCAACTTTTCCTGTACTGGAACCAGCTCGGGTCATTTTTCGTTCCATAGCCTCTCAAAGGCATCCTGGCTCATCACTGACTGGCTCGCTCCCATGTCCACTTCCATGAAGACTGGAATGCCGTTTATCTCGACTTCCATCTTCACTGGAGGACAATCGGTGGTGCAGGTATACACTCCATACACTTCTTCTTGGGGGTGAGCAGCCTCTCTGGCCAAATCATCATACTCCCCGCTGGATTCAAAGTTATCTGCCGACTCTTCTGCTAGACGGTGAGTCATATTTCTTTTACACATATGCTGTAGGTGGCCCTTTGTGTTACAGGCTTTGCATACGTACTCGGCAAACCGACACTGGTGAGCCCTATGGTTTCCTCCACAATGCCAGCATGGTGCTACTCAATTAGCATCTCTCGACGGACTCTGAGTTCTGGAACCCTGAGGTCTGTGCTCTCTGCCCTGGGCAGAGCCACGTTCTACAGTCTTGCCTGTGAAAGGCACCATTCTGTGTGCAGTACTTGCCGGGTTTGAGTCCATAGGATGAATAGTTTGCTTAGTACTGCAGGTCGAAGTCATGAACGCCTGACTGATGCTGATGGCCTTCTGCAGGTTGACTGTGGTGTCGGCAGATAATAGCTTGTGAAGGAGGCCCTCGTGGCCAATTCCCATAATGAAGATGTCTCGCAATGCTTTGTTGAGGTGCGTGCCAAAATCACACGATGCCGCAAGTCTCCTGAGGTCGGCAGCATATTTTGCAATCTCCTGGCCCTCAGGTCTGCGGTGAGTGTAGAATCTGTGCCTGGCCGTAAGGATGCTCTGTTTTGGTTTTATTTGGTCACGAATTAGTTCAGTCAGCTCATCGTATGTCTTATCGTTGGCCTTCGTGGGTGCCAGCAAGTCCCTGGCGAGGCGATGGTCCTCGGGCCCACAACTGGTCAGCAGTATAGCCTTGCGCTTCTCCACCAATGTGTTCGTCTCCCCTGCCAGGTCATTATTGCTCAAACCTTTCCGTGAAGGCATCCCAATCATCACCCTCCGTGAAGTCTTTTAGTGTGCCAAAGGTAGCCATAATCACGTGAAAGTCCGTATTCTCGTCGCCAGTTGTTATGTCTGTAATGCACTTATGAATGACTCCACGAGGCAATGTGTTGTACTCAAACTGTAGTGACCTTGGTCCATTATTCATAACTCCAGAGTGAGGCACAACATGGTGAGCAGCCTTTTATACTGGGCCCTGCACACCTATGCAGGTGACCCTCAGGTCTCCCACCGCAGGGTCCTCTGGTGGACAGCCTCTGCCACAGGGGCAGGAAACCCCGGTCTCCACCAGTTGCACCCTCTAGTGGTGCCAGCATGGTATATACACAGTCTAAACCTTATTGATAGTACATCAGGTAACAAGTCCCCATCTTATGCAACTATACAGTGACTACACAAAGAGTATATCTATAGTCTGCATATATAACACGTACAGTGCCATGGGATTTTTACGTCCATCTGAGAGGGCAACCGGGGCCTCAGTTTAATGACTTGTCTGAATGACGGCACTTCCTACAATGTAGCACTCCCTCCATACTGCACTGGAAAGATGGCCTGGATTACATGCTTGTGTCTCTGTTGGTATATTTTCTTTTAAGAAATGCCCTTTGTGATCCTGTTTGAATCCCTTACTAGCTGATTTTAGCAATATAAAATATCTTAAAAATTCAGCAGAGCAAAAAAATATATATTTTTGTCACACCCTTCTTCAGCTGAGTATGTAGCAATTGTTGAGATCATGTGGCTCCACAAAGGCACAAACTGTTCATTTGTGGACCTTTATTTATCAACGTACAATACACAAACGGGCAACAGTAAACAAGGAAAACATTCTAGGATTTTGAGGTTGGTCAGGTCCTGCCAACTTTAACGGCAGGACCTGATTAACATTTTTTGTCTCCCTTTCCCACCTACCACTGGCCAGATTGAAAGGCTGGCTGTTGGGCGGGTAGGCCTTCAGCACCAAGCTGCAGCCAGGGAGCAGAAACAAGAGATCAGAGGCCTCGAGGGGAGATCAGAAGGGTCGGTGTCGGGGGGGAGATTGGTAGGGCCTGGGGGGGGGGGGGCGAGGGGTAGATCGGAAGAGCCCCAAGGAAAGATTTGAAAGGGCCTTGGGGAGGGGAGATGGGGTGGGGGAGATGGGAAGAATCGGGGGGATGGCCGATCGCTGGGGGGGGTGGGGGGAGGGGGTGGTTGGTGGGAGAAGCAGGTACACTAGATCCAGCTTGTAAGTGGAAACGCACTTGCCTCCTGGAAAAGCAGTCCACGCCTCCCTTTAGCTGATCGTTTTTCCCGAGAAACCTGGCTGGCCAGGGTCAAATTTAAAATGGTGGTTAATTCTGAGGCTGGCAGCCTCATTATAATATTCCTGCGAGTGGGTTCATTACCCGCATCGCCCCCCCACTGTCCCGTATCCGTTACCAGAAGTAGGTGGGTTGTGGCCGGGTTTCAGATTTTTTACATGCCACTAGACTCAAACCCACCCATTTTTGAGGGTTAAAATCCCCCTCCCCCTCCCCACCCCCCACCCATTGTGCTTGTGAGTAAATTACTAAAATGTTTAATTTTTGAATAGGATAAAGTGTCTCTAAGATTGGTAGCAAACCTATAAGTGGAATCACTCATTGTGTTTCTTTCTTTATTCCCACCTCCCCGCTCCAGTAATGAAGACTTTGACATCTTCAATGTGTGTACTATAGTTGCTGCCCGGGTAAAGTTGTTTTAAGGCTCCCCTGATGGCTTGGCTGCTAAAAGCTGCACATAGTTGATCCATCAGACCAGAAGATTTCAGGTTTGACTCCTGGTCTGTGCTGAGTTAATTGATCTCAGCAAGATGGCAGTAGGGATACTACAGTTGGCTCCGGCACCCCTGGTTAGAAAGGAAAACATTTCCATTTCTATTGCCTCCTGTTGAAAAGTGCTTGTGTGTATGTGTACATCAGGTGAGGTTACGATATAGCTTGGCTGTTATGGCCTCCTCCCCATGGATAATAGCTTGCCAACACTAATTGTCCAGGCTCACGCATGAAGAATGATCACTTGGGGAAGTACTGAAGTGTGGCTAGATCTAATAAAGAGTCATATCATCAGATTAAAAAAGGACATGTTAAACCACCAATCATCTCCAACTATAATTGCATGCTTTTTTTCCTTGAAGTGCATTAGGAGTGCAGAATTGTTTAATGTACCCTTATATTTGTCTATCATGCTCATTCTATGGGAAATAATGGACTTACCATTATTTTATGTATGCTTTTAAAAATACATATATTTTCTTCTTTCCTTATGTTTCCTGATGTCATACACAGCTGGATTGCATGAGGAAGAGAGTATTTGAAGACCAGGACCTCAAACCCAGCACCAAGCTCATGGTCTACAGAGCAGTAGTGATTCCCGCCCTTCTATATGGCTCAGAGACATGGACTATGTACAGCAGGCACCGCAAAGCACCAGATAAGTAACACCAGTGCTGCCTCTGCAAGATCCTGCGAATCCATTGGCAGGGTAGGCGCACCAATGTCAGCGTTCTCGCTCAGGCCAACATCCCCAGGATCGAAGCACTGACCAGGGCGGCCCACGTCGTCCACATGCCCATTACAAGACTCCTAAAACAAGTGCTCTACTCGGAGCTCCGACACGGCAAGCGAGCCCCATGAGGGCAGAGGAAACACTTCAAGGACACCCTCAAAGCATCCTTGAAAAAGTGCAACATCCCCACCGACACCTGGGAATCCCTGGCCAAAGACTGCACAAGGTGGAGGAAAAACATCCGGGAAGGCACCGAACACCTGCAGTCTCTACGCCGAGAGCAAGCTGAAACCAAACGTAAACTGTGGAAGGAACACACGGCATCCCAAGCACCATACCCACCCGTTTCTTCAACCACTGTCTGCCCCACCTGTGACGGAGACTGTACGTCCAGAATAGGACTCATTAGTCACATGAGAACTCATTTGTAGTGTGGCAGCAAGTCATCCTCGATTCTGAGGGACTGCCTAAGAAGAGAAGAAGCATGGCAGATAACCTGCTTCCAGTGCTCTGCCAAAAATAGTCTTGAATCAGCCTCTATGATGCCCATAAGAACAGCCTAGAGTTAATCGCCCAGCTAATTGGCAATGTTTAGCCTCCACTCACTCCTCATTAGCATGTCTAAGATAAAAATACCACCAAGGCCAAATTACCAAAGTGATTCTCCATCCTGCCATCTCATGTCATGGTGCATTTGAACAGCAAGCCATTGATTTACCATCTAAATTGAATCTGAACATCTATTTGCCTGTAATCATATGCACATATATAATGGCCACCAGTAACTGGCAGAATAATAAAGTGACTGTTACGGTAACCATCAATGTTTCTTTGATTTTTGAGAATTGAAGGGTAGAAATTACTGTTAACAATACAGGTGGTGAAAGCTGAACATGTCTGTTTTTGTAATTAGTTTAATGACTCCATGTGCACAGTATCTACTATGGATACCAATAGTAATTTCTAACCTCACACGCCGTAATGATATTGTATGTAAAGTATGAAGAAGTTTGAACTGGTAAATTTGAATTGTAGCATCTGCCCTTAAATATTATAGGACAACTGTGAATACAGTGTCTATGATTGCGAGCTTTACATTTCATTGAGTCCTGCCTCGTCTCTTCTAAGTCTGAATCATAAATTACTGCTATTAGTTACAAGCAGAGGAAAGCAAAATGAACATTAATACATTTCTTTTAATTCTAAATACCCCTGTCTAGATTTGCAATGAGACTATAATTTCAGCAATTTGTCTTGGGATCTATTACCTAATTTACAAAAGTTGTCACTCCAACAACACTGGATTGCAAATTATTACTTCTCATATTTTAATTACATTTATAAGCACCACAGGTAATTAGATATGAATGTACTTTATATCATAAGTCTTATAATAAAGTCTATGAACCATATTTTTTTAACTCCATACTGATTAGGACAATAGGATATGAATTTGCACCCCCACAAAAAGCTTCACCACAGGGGGTGTATGTTGATAATTTAGGTGTGGGGGTCAGTGAGCACCACAGGGAAAATGTCCAAATTGTCAATATGTGCTCCCAGCGTGGCATTTCATGGGCTAAGAGTGAATAAAGCCTATCCTAATAATTCAGTCTCTGGGTTCTGCTGATATAACTAAGCTGTTCAAGCCTACCTGTTTGGTCTTTGATGTGATATAAAATGCTTGATTGAATTACGGTCTCATAACTCACTGCCAGGCATTGGTGATAACAGAAAAATCACCAAACTGCCCATGTGCAGAGGGATCTCTCAGCAATGTGGCATCAATATATTAGGATCTTTACGACTGTCTAAAGATTTTAATAATTGCTTAGCAATCTTTAGATATTACCTGGTAAAGCTGACTGATCTTGTTGCATGTGCAACTGCTTTTTGTTTTGTTGAGGAGGTGGCACCATTATATAGCTATGCCTCATCTCATACATTACTCCCTGATAGAGGAAAAAACTATTCAAACTGTCTAAAATGATTTGTATTGTAACATTATCTTCCCCAAATAAAAATTGATTCTTACTGTCTTAAATTGGCAGCTCAGTTAATGTGTTTCATCATAGTTTAACGACCATGTTCTTGAAGTGTGTCAGTGATCATTAGCAATGCTGTACTGGGATTGGTCTCGAACATTTGCTTCAGTGGCTTCTCATACAAGCGTGTAATAGTCGATGTAAGAATCTCCAGTCTGCCTGTTATCGGGACAAGAACTTTCTTGCCTATAAAACTGAGCCTTGCATTGCCTCACCAGATGACCAGCATCATTTGAAATAGTGTTCAAATCCTTCTATAGCCTCATCCTTTCCGATCTCTGTAACGTCCTCCAGCCATACAACACCCCCAAGATCTATGTGCTCCTTCAATTCTGGCATCCCTGATTTCCTTTGCTCCACCATTGGTGACCCTGCCGTCAGCTCTGGAAATTCCCTGCCTAAACCTCTCTGCCTCTCTACCTCTGTCTCCTTCTTTAAGTTGCTCCTTAAAACCTACATCTTTGACGAAGCTTTTGGTCACCTTTCCGAATATCTCTTTATTTAACTCTATGTCAAATTTTGTCCAATAACATTCCTGTGAAATGCCTTGAGACGTTTTACTATGTTAAAGGTGCCATATAAATGCAAGTTGTTGTTGTTGTATCCCAGGGAATAGTAGCATAGTGGTTATGTTACTGGGCGAGTAATCCAGAGGCCTGGACTATTGATCCAGAGACGTAAGTTCAAATCCCACCATGGCAGCTGGAGAATTTAAAATTCACATAATTAAATAAATCAGTAATTGTGACCATGGGCTCAATTTTCCCTAGTATTTGCGCCGTTTGTTTTGGAGCAGGCTGTTTTTTCTGGCCTAACTTAAAAATCCCCTGTTTCCCCAATCAATTTGCACCAGCGTAACTCAGTTAGTTACAAATTTTTTAAGTCAGTTTTTTTTTCAGCCAAAGGGGGCATAACCAGCCACCTACGCCACTTCTGGCCAATTAGGGAGATTTGGCCAGTGGAGAGTTACTCCAGTTCTGAATAGGCCAGGGTATGTGGCCTGTCCTGAAAACCCTTACCTAGAGTTAAGGAAATCAGCGCAGGCAAGGAAAGCAGCGCAGCAGATGGTTGGACACAGTGAAAGAATTGAGAAACACAGAGCAGCAACTTACCTCCAACCCCGTCCGAAGGCTGTCCGGTTCGGTTCACACACACAGGAAGGCTGTCCGGTTCCATTCTCAGTCCCCGTGAGATCCTGCTGATTACCACCTACCGCCCTCCCTCAGCTGATGAATCAGTACTCTTCCATGTTGAACACCACTTGGAAGAAGCAAGGGCACAGAATATACTCTGGGTAGGGGGACTTCAATGTCCATCACCAAGCGTGGCTCGGTAGCACCACTACTGACCGAACTGGCCAAGTCCTGAAGGACATAGCTGTCAGACTGGGCCTGCGACAGGTGGTGAGAGAATCAACATGAGGGAAAAACCTTCTTGACCTCGTCTTCACCAATCTATCTGTTGCAGATGCATCTGTCCATGACAGCATTGGTGGCAGTGACCACCGCACAGTCATTGTGGAAACAAAGTCCCGTCATCACACTGAGGACACCCAACATCGTGATGTGTGGTACTACCACCATGCTAAATGAGATAGATTCAGAACAGATCTATTAGCTAGGAATCCATGAGGCGCTGTATCAGCAACAGCAGAATTGTATTCCAACACAATCTGTTACCTCACAGCCTGGCATATCCCTCACTCTACCATCATTACCACCAAGTCTAGTTCAATAAGGAGTGCAGAAGAGCATGGCAGGAGCAGCACCAGGCATACCTAAAAATGAGGTGCCAACCAGGGAAAGCTGCAACACAGGACTACATGCATGCTAAACAGCGGAGGCAGCATGCTATAGATAGAGCTAAGCGATCCCACAAACAACGGATCAGATCAAAGCTCTGCAGTCCTGTCACAATCCTTTGTGAATAGTGATGGACAATTAACCAACTAATGGGAGGGGGAGGCTCCGTGACTATCCCGGAGCCCTGCATGTGAGTGCAAAAGACAAGGCTGAAGTGTTTGCAACCATCTTCAGTCACAAGTGCCAAGTGGATGATCCATATCGGCCTCCTCCTGAAGTCGCCACCATTACAGAAGCCAGTCTTCAGCCAATTCGATTCACTCCATGTGATAACAAGAAAGGGCTGAGCGCCCTGTATACAACAAAACCTATAGGCCCCGACAACATCTCAGCTGTCATGCTAAAGACTTGTGCTCCAGAACTAGCCACACCTTGAGCCAAGCTGTTCCAATACAGCTACAACACTGGCATCTATCCGACAATGTGGAAAACTGCCCAGGTATGTCCTGTCCACAAAAAGCAGGACAAATCCAATCTGGCCAATTAACACCCTATCAGTCTACTCTCAACCATCAGCAAAATGATGGAAGGTATCATCGACAGTGCTACTTACTCACCAATAACCTTCTCACCAATGCTCAGTATGGGTTCCGCCAGGATCACTTGGCTCCAGACCTCATTACAGCCTTGGTCCAAACATGCACAAAAGAGCTGAATTCCAGAGGTGAGGTGAGAGTGACTGCCCTTGACATCAAGGCACCATTTGACCGAGTGTGGCATCAAGGAGCCCTAGTAAAATTGAAGTCAATGGGAATCGGGGAAAATTCTCCACTCGAGTCATACCTAGCACAAAGGAAGATGGTTGTGGTCATTGGAGGTCAATCATCACAGCCCCAGGACATCACTGTAGGGGTTCCTCAGGGCAGTGCCACAGGTTCAACCATCTTCAGCTGCTTCATCAATTACCTTCCTTTCATCATAAGGTCAGAAGTGGGGATGTTTGCTGATGACTGCACAGTGTTCTGTGCCATTCGCAACTCCTCAGGTAATGAAGCAGTCCGTGCCCACATGCAATAAGACCTGGATGACATTCAGGTTTAGGCTGATAAGTGGCAATTAACATTCGCACCACGAATGTGCCAGGCAATGACTATCTCCAACAAGCGAGAGTCTAACCACTGTCCCATGACATTCAACGGCATTACCATCTGAATCCCCCACCATCAACATCCTGGGGGTCACCATTGAACAGAAACGTAACTGCAGCAGCCACATAAATACTGTGGCAACAAGAGCAGGTCAGAGGCTGGGTATTCTACAGTGAGTGTCTCACCTCCTGACTCCCCAAAGCCTTTCCACCATCTACAAGGCACAAGTCAGGAGTGTGATGGAATACTCTCCACTTGCCTGGATGAGTGCAGTTCCAACAACACTCAAGAAGCTAGACACCATCCAGGACAAAGCAGCCCGCTTAATTGGCACCCCATCCACCGCCTTAAAAATCCACTCCCTCCACCACCGGCATACCGTGGCTGCAGTGTGTACCATCTACAGATGCACTGCAGCAACTCACCAAGGCTTCTTCGGCTGCACCTCACAAACCCACGACCTAGAAGGACAAGGGCAGCGGGCGCATGGGAACACCATCACCTCCAAGTTGCACACCATCCTGACTTGGAGGTATATCGCCGTTCCTTCATCATTGCTGGGTCAAAATCCTGGAACTCCCTCTTTAACAGCACTGTGGACCGCACTGACTGCAGCTGTTCAAGAAGGCAGCTCACCACCACCTTCTCAAGGGCAATTGGGGATGGGCATGTCCCATGAACGAATAAAAAACAAAATAGACGTAATGGTTTGATTATGTAAATATCAGCAGCCAGCTTGAATAATGTTCAATGTGCACAGCAAATGTTGAAGTTTATTGCAGGTGAAGAGGTGACTTATCTAATTTATGAAGTGGATAATAAAGTATAGGAACTCGTTCAGCTCAGTGAGTCTAAGACTGAACTATGCATCTGTCGGTTAATGATGTCATAGTTGTGATGAGGTATGTAATGGGGCCAAAAAGTACAATAAAATCATGGCAGAAATTTGCCTTTTCTGAGGACTTCATCTATAAAATTAATATTTACGTTAAATGCAATTTTACACCTATGTGGAATTTAATGTGAACGGAACATTGTCCTAACTGTGCTGCAATGGCACCCTAACAGTGTTTATGACAAGCTCTGGTCCACTGATTCACTATGATTTCCAACAGGACTGAACTTTAGCCAAATAACTTGTTTCTGTGTTTGATATTCTAGGATTAATATTTAGATCACTGGAGTACTGCTCATAATAAAGATATACTTTGTAATGTTAATGTGATTTTTGTGATTACGTTAGACCTTAAGGAGACGAAAGTTTGTATACCTCAGTTTTTGTCAACAAATGTAAAACATTATAAACAAATGGAAACACTTAAGTTTCCTCTCAGCATACATGTGCTGCCCACTATGCATTGGGCCATAATTTGCGGCCTCTAGGGGCGCACACGTGCCCGTAGGGGACGCACAATTTCCAAGTTCAGGCAGGCGCTAAAACCCACAACTTGTGATCTGTCAAGAATCTTCTTGACAGATCGCATGCATTCCCGGGAAAAGAGCCTCCATAGGTGGAGAGTTGTGCTATTTGCTAAATGCAACAGTGATTTGCCCAGCACTGTAAATTAGCCGCAGCATTATATCCTTACTGAATTGAGATAAAAAATAATTCCACCTTACCGATAAAAAGAAAAAGAAGGTCTTGCATTTATATAGCGCCTTTCACGACCTCAGGACGTCTCAAAGCGGTTTACAGCCAATGAAGTACTTTTTTGGTGTAGGAAATGCGGCAGTCAATTTACACACAGTAAGCTCCCACAAACAACAATGAGATAAATGATCAGATCATGTTTCATGTGTTGGTTGAGGGACAAATTTTGTCCAGAACACCGGGAGACCTCCCTGCTCTTCTTCGAATAGTTGCATCGGAACTTTTACATCCACCTCATCTGAAAGACGGCACCCAGAGCAATAAGGCACTCCTTCAGTACTACATTGAAGTGTCAGCCTGGATTTTGTGCTCAAATCTCTGGAGTGGGACTTGAACCTGCAACCTTCCGAGGCGAGAGTGCCTTCATTGAGCCAAGGCTTGTGCTGAAAGATACAAGGTTCATTTTTGGTCTGGGCACAGTTCAAGAGGGAGGTGGGTGTAACAGGTTTTGCACCTTCCAAACCCCACTGGAACTTCTGGAATCAGCTTCATTTTAACCATTTTAGCAAACTTCCATATTGGGCCTGGCTGAAGCTCAGCAGAGAGAGAGCTGCTAACAAAGACTGCTAAGAAAATGTAAAGGGTTGTAGCTGTTATATATGTATAATTGTATGTACTCTGTACAGCTACCAGAGGGTTCATCCCCTGGAGTCCCAAGGAATCCCATAATCCCTTGGGAGCACAGGTATTTAAGGAGGCTTCACAGGTTGGAGAGGCACTCTGAAGACCTGCAACAAAAGACTACGGTCACACTTTACTTTGAGCTCACAGTGTTCAGTCTGACTCTTTTTCCATAGTCAACAACTGGCGACAAGATACAGGTAGCGAATCCAAAGATGCAGAGAACAGTGGGCATCCTGGAGACATTTTCAGAGGGAGATGATTGGGAAACTTTGGTCACGCAGTATTGGTCGAGTCGCTCCACAAATGAGCTAGATGGGGAAGGGAGCACTGCCAAATGAAGGGCGATCCTCCTCAACGTCTGTGGAGCACCTACGTATGGCCTCATGAAGAATCTGCTCACTGCAGCTAAACCCACGGAGAAATCGTACGACGATTTGTGCACACTGGTCCGAGAGCATTTGAACCCGAAGAAAAGCGTTCTGATGGCGAGGTTCTACACCTACAAAAGATCTGAAGGCCAGGAAGTGGCGAGTTATGTAGCCGAGCTCAGACGTCTTGCAGGACATTGCAAATTTGAAGGACATTTGGAGCACATGCTCAGAGACTTTTTCATACTTGGCATTGGCCACGAAACCATACTTCGCAAACTTTTGACTGTAGAGACCCCAACCTTGAATAGGGCCATAGCGATAGACCAGACATTCATTGCCACCAGTGACAATACGAAGCAAATCTCTCAGCACACAAGTGCTGCAACAAATACTGTGAACAAAGTGATGTTGTTTTCGAATTGTAACGTACAGGTCATGTCACACATACCTGCAGCTACACGTCCGCAGATGTCTGAGTCCACCATCAACGGTGAGGAATGCAAGGCTATTAACACCTTGTTGGCGCTGCGGGGGTGATCATCATTTGCTTTCATGCCAGTTCAAAGGATACGTTTGCAAGGGCTGTGGAACAATGGGACACCTCGAGTGTGCAGGCGAGCTGCAAAGCCTGGTAAACCTGTAAACCACCATGTTGCAGAGGAAGACAGATCCACGGAGGATCACGACGAAACAGAGCCTCAGATCGAGGAGGCAGAGGTACATTGGGTGCACACATTCACCACGAATTGTCCCCCGATAATGCTGAATGTTGAACTAAATGGACTCCCGGTGTCAATGGAGCTGAACACGGGTGCGAGCCAGTCCATCATGGGCAAAAAGACTTTCGAAACGGTTTGGTGCAACAAGGCCTCAAGGTCAGACTTCACTCCAGTTTGCACGAAACTAAGAACTTACACGAAAGAACTGATTCCTGTAATCAGTAGTGCTACCATAAAGGTCTCCTATGATGGAGCAGTGCACAAGCTACCACTCTGGGTGGTACCGGGCGATGGTCCCATGCTGCTCGGCAGGAGCTGGCTGGGAAAGATACGCTGGAACTGGGACATCGTCCAAGTGCTATCGCCCGCTGACGACACTTTGTGTGCCCAGGTCTTAAACAAATTTCCATCGCTGTTCGAAGCAGGCATCGGGAAATTACAAGGAGAAAAGTGCAGATCCACCTAATTCCGGGGCCGTGACCCATCCATCACAAGACGAGAGCAGTACCGTACATTGTCATGTATCTTACATTATTATATATAACTGTATCCTAACATGCTATACATGACTGTAATAAGATATGACCTGTAACCACCAGCATATCTTACCACCAGGGGTGCACTTGCAAGAGACAGGTATATAAGGACAGCTCTCAAGCAAGTGCAGCATTCCAGAGCTGTGAAATAAAGGTGCAGGTCCAGAGTGACCTTGACTTCACTACATGCCTCATGTGAATCTGTACTGAGGGGACAGGACTTTACAGTGGCGACGAGTTACGGGATTACAGAATCCACAGAATGGCGAACAACGGATCAGATGAAAAGTACAATGCGGGAGACAATTGGGAGGACTTTATAGAAAGGCTCCAGCAAAGCTTTGTGACCAAAGACTGGTTAGGCGACGATAAGGCAGACAAGAGAAGAGCCCATCTCTTGACCAGCTGTGGCTCGAAAACATACGCTTTAATGAAGGATCTGTTGGCACCCGAGAAACCAGCAAGCAAGTCGTTTGAAGAATTGAGCACACTGGTAAGAGACCACCTGAAGCCAGCGAGCAGCCTACACATGGCCAGACACAGGTTCTACAACTACAGACGCTGTGTGGGCCAGAGCATACCCGACTTTGTGGCGGAACTTCAGAGGTTGGCTAGTTTATGTGAGTTCTCCAATGAACTGAGGAGAGAAATGCTGAGAGACTTTTTCATTGAAGGAATAGGCCACGCAGGCATATTCCGAAAGCTCATAGAGACCAAGAAGCTGACCTTAGAGGCAGCAGCACTGATTGCACAGACATTCTTGGTAGGGGAAGAAGAAACGAGGTTGATTTACAATGCAGGTACGACAACTTACGAAATATTGGAACATGAAGTTCACAGCACTAAACAAGCTGCTACCTCCACACACAGACAAAACCGGGAGAACAGGCTCTCGACAGCAGGCAGAAGCCATCAAGGGCCACAGGAACGGCTGTTCACACCTCATCAATCCACAATGCGAGCAATCAACTACAAACTGAGAGAAGCTCAAGAGAGATCAGCCAGACGCAACTCATTCTTTGGGAACACTTTGAACAATGGAACCGGTCTGTGCTGGAGGTGTGGGGGTGGGCACTCGTCAAGGGGATGTCGATTTCAGCAGGCTGTTTGCAGAAGCTGTGAATATACAGGGCATTTGGCCCGCATGTGCAAAGAAACGGCAGCTCGGCTGGTATACAAATCGGATGGGTCGGAAAGCGGACCAGAAGACGGTGGGGACAGTACCCGGGACACCGATGTACAGCGGGTCAACACGATCAATGGCCACTGCTCCTCCAATAATGATGAGGGTCCTACTCAACGGGATACCTGTCAACATGGAGCTGGATACGGGAGCGAGTCAATCTCTCATGGGCGCTCAACAATTTGAACAACTGTGGCCGCATAAAAGAGACAGACCAAAACTCACAAGGGTCGACACCAAACTAAGGACCTATACCAAAGAAATCATACCAGTCCTCGGCAGCGCCATGCTCTCCGTCACACACAAAGGGACAGTGAACCGACTTCCCCTGTGGATTGTCCCCGGAGACCCCCCAGCACTGCTGGGGAGAAGCTGGCTGGCAAAACTAAACTGGAAATGGGATGATGTCCATGCCATGTCATTAGAGGAACGGACCTCCTGCTCAACAGTTATAAAGCTATTTGAACATCTCTTTCAGCCAGGTGTGGGCACTTTCAAAGGGGCCAAAGTCAAAATCTATATCACACAGGATGCTAGACCGGTCCATCACAAGGCCAGAGCTGTACCCTATGCGATGAGGGAAAAGATTGAACACGAACTCGACAGGCTTCTGCGGGAAGGCATTATAATCACCTGTGGAATTTAGCGACTGGGCAAGTCCCATCGTCCCAGCCATGAAGCCTGATAGACCCATACGAATCTGTGGGGACTATAAATCTACCATAAACAGAGTCTCCCTACAGGACCAGTACCCGCTGCCCAGAGCAGAGGACTTATTTGCCACATTGGCTGGAGGTAAACTTTTCTCAAAATTAGACCTCACATCTGCGTATATGACGCAAGAATTGACCGAGGAATCCAAGCTACTCACCACCATCAACACACATCGAGGCCTTTTCATGTACAATCGATGCCCATTCAGCATCAGGTCGGCAGCTGCCATATTCCAGCGCAATATGGAGAGTCTGCTCAAGTCCATCCTGGGGACGGTTGTATTTCAAGACGACCTACTTATCACGGGCAGGGACACCAACTCCCATCTCCGTAATTTGGAGGAAGTACTAAAGTGGTTGGATCGGGTAGGCCTACGAGTCAAGAAATCCAAATGTCTGTTTCTTGCACCTGAGGTTGAATTTTTGGGCAGAAAGATTGCCGCTGATGGAATCTGCCCAACAGAATCCAAAACCGAAGCAATTCGTCTGGCACCCAGGCCCCTGAATGTCTCGGAACTGCGCGCCTTTCTCGGGCTACTCAATTACTTTGGGAACTTTATGCAGAACTTGAGTACGCTGCTGGAGCTTCTCCACGTGCTACTCAGGAAGGGGTGCGATTGGTTTTGGGGGGACGCCCAGGAATGTGCCTTCAATAAGGCACGCAACCTTCTGTGTTCCAACAGTGTTTTGACTTTCTTTGATCCAGGTAAAAAGCTAGTTCTCACATGCGATGCGTCAGCGTATGGGGTCGGGTGCATTTTACAACATGTCAATAGTGCGGGCAAATTATAACCCATAGCTTATGCCTTCAGGTCACTTCGCGGGCGGAGCGCGGGTACGGAATGGTAGAGAAGGAGGCGTTCACGTGCGTGTACGGTGTCAAAAAGATGCACCAATACCTTTTCGGGACCAAGTTCGCATTAGAAACCGACCACAAGCCCCTCACATCCCTCCTATCCGAGAGTAAGGTAATAAACGCCAACGCCTCGGCGCGAATTCAACGGTGGACACTCATGCTGGCGTCCTACGCCTATACCATAAGGCACAGACCAGGCACAAACAAGTGTGCCGACGCGCTCAGCAGGCTACCCCTGGCGAACACGGAAGGGTCTGACGAACAGGACTGTGAGATAGTCATGGCAATCAATGTCTTTGAGTCCACAGGTTCACCCATGACGGCTCACCAAATCAGAGCCTCGACGGCCAGCGACCCCATGTTATCCTTAGTAAAAAGATGTGTCCTAACCGGTGACTGGGCAGAGGCTCGCGATGCCTGCCCCGAGGAATTAAAACCCTTTCACAGACGCATGCATGAGCTGTCCCTACAAGCAGACTGCCTGATGTGGGGCAGCTGAGTAGTCATGCCTCTGTGAGGCAGAGAGGCATTTGTCCGGGAGCTCCACCGCGAGCACCCGGGGATCGTTCTCATGAAGGCCATAGCCAGATCCCACGTCTGGTGGCCTGGCATTGATGCGGACTTGGAGCTCTGCGTCCGAAGGTGCACCATTTGTGCCCAACTCAGCAATGCCCCCCGGGGAGGCTCTCCTGAGCCCCTGGCCCTGGCCTACCAAACCGTGGTCGCGGGTGCACGTAGACTATGCGGGCCCATTCATGGGGAAAATGTTCCTCGTAGTTGTAGATGCATTTTCAAAGTGGATCGAATGCACCATTTTAAACTCGAGCACAACCTCCACCACTGTGGAGAGCCTCGCAACCATGTTTGCAACGCATGGAATCCCTGACATATTGGTCAGTGACAATGGTCCGTGCTTCACCAGCGCAGAATGCCAAGACTTTATAATTGACCACGGCATAAATCACGTCAAGACGGCACCGTTCTAGCCGGCCTCCAACGGCCAGGCGGAGAGAGCAGTGCAAATCATTAAACAAGGCATGCTTAAACTCCAAGGTCCCATGCTGCAGGGTCGCCTGTGGCGACTGCTGCTGGCATACAGATCTCGTCCGCACTCACTGACTGGGATCACCCCCCGCGCAACTGTTGATGAAAAGGACTTTCAAAACAAGGCTCTCATTAATCCTCCCAGACATGCACGAAATCATTGAGGCAAAGCGCCGTAAGCTGACTGAGTACCATGACAGAAATTCGAGGGGGAGATGGAATGAGATAGGGGACAAAGTGTTTGTACTGAACTATGGCAGGGGTCCCAAATGGCTTGCAGGGACAGTAACGGGCAAGGAAGGAAACAGGCTACTGGTAGTACAAATGGACAATGGCAAAACCTGCCGGAGGCATGTAGACCAAGTCAAAAGCAGATTTACCAACAACACTGTGGAACCAGAGGCAAACTACAATGTGGAACTCGCACCACACCTGGTGGATAGAGAGACGGAACAACCTGAGGAAAGGGCAATCCCAACAGATAGCCCAGGCGAGTCAACAACAATCACACCAATCGAAACAGACAGCCCAGGCGAGATACCAAAAACCACACCCAAAGAAAAACAGACACCAAGGCAAACAACTGAACCACAACTCAGACGCTCCACGCGAGAGCGTAGACCACCTGAGAGACTGAACCTATAAAGACAATAAGACCTTGGGGGAGGGTGATGTCATGTATCTTACATTATTATATATAACTGTATCCTAACATGCTATACATGACTGTAATAAGATATGACTGTAAGCACCAGCATATCTTACCACCAGGGGTGCACTTGCAAGAGACAGGTATATAAGGATAGGTCTCAGGCAAATGCAGCATTCCAGAGCTGTGAAATAAAGGTGCAGGTCCAGAGTGACCTTGACTTCACTACATACCTCATGTGAATCTGTACTGAGGGAACAGGACTTTACATACATGATGAGAGAAAGGGTAGCAATTGAGCTAGACTGACTGCAAAGAGAGGGCATCATTTCCCTGATCACGTTCAACGAGTGGGCCAGTCCTATTGTCCCAGTCCACAGGGGAGATGGCACCGTCAGAATCTGTGGTGATTACAGAGTAACTATCAATCGTTTCTCCCTGCAGGACCAATACCCACTACCAAAGGCCGACGACCTCTTTGCAACGCTGGCGGGAGGAAAGGCGTTCATGAAGCTGGATCTGACTTCAGCCTACATGACGAAGGAACTGGAGGAATCATCGAAGGCCCTCACCTGCATCAAGACACACAAAGGTCTTTTTGTTTATAACAGATGCCCATTTGGAATCCGATCGGTGGCGGCGATATTCCAGAGAAACATGGAAAGCTTACTGAAGACGGTCCCACACACCACGGTCTTCCAGGACGACATCTTGATAACAGGTCGGAACACAGTCGAGCATCTGCAGAACCTGGAGGAGGTTCTTAGTCGACTCAACCACGTGGGGCTCAGGTTAAAATGCTCGAAGCGCGTTTTCCTGGCGCTTGAAGTGGAGTTCCTGAGAAGGATTGCAGCGGACGGCATCAGGCCCACCAACGCAAAGACGGAGGCAATCGAGAATGCATTGAGGCCACAGAACGTGACGGAGCTGCGGTCGTTTATGGGACTCCTGAACTACTTTGGTAACTTCTTACCGGGTCTCAGCACCCTGCTAGAACCACTACATGTCTTACTATGAAAAGGGGACAAATGGGTTTGGGGCAAAAGCCAAGAAAATACCTTTGTGAAAGCGAGAAAATTGTTATGCTCAAACAAATTGCTGTGTTGTATGATCCATGTCAGCATTTGGTACTAGCATGTGATGTGTCGTCATATGGCGTCGGGTGTGTATTGCAACAAGCTAATGATTTCGGGAAACTGCAACCAGTTGCTTATGCATCCAGGAGTCTGTCTAAGGCTGAGAGAGTCCACAGCATGATTGAGAAAGAAGCGTTAGCATTTGTCTATGGGGTAAGGAAAATGCATCAATACCTGTTTGGGCTAAAATTCGAATTGGAAACTGACCACAAGCCACTTATATCCTTGTTCTCCGAGAGTAAAGGGATAAATACCAATGCATTGGCCCGCATCTAGAGATGGGCGCTCACATTGTCCACATACGACTACGCCATCCTCCAACGGCCAGGCACAGAAAACTGCGCCGATGCTCTCAGTTGGCTGTCATTGCCCACCACGGGGGTGGAAATGGCACAGCCCACAGATCTAGCCATGGTTATGGAAGCATTTGAGAATGAGCAATCACCCGTCACTACCCGGCAGATCAAAACCTGGACAAGCCAGATCTCCTTATTATCTCTAGTCAAAAGCTGCGTGCTTCACGGGTCCAGTGTCCCAGTGGAAATGCAGGAAGAGATAAAGCCGTTCCAGCGGCACAAAGATGAAATGTCTATACAGGCAGACTGCCTTCTGTGGGGCAATCTAGTAGTGGTCCCCAAGAAGGGCAGAGACACCTTCATCAATGACCTCCACAGTACCCACCCAGGCATCGTAATGATGAAAGCAATAGCCAGATCTCATGTGTGGTGGCCTGGTATCGATGCGCACTTAGAGTCCTGCGTTCACAGATGCAATACATGCTCACAGTTAAGCAATGTACCCAGGGAGGCCCCGCTTAGTTTATGGTCTTGGCCCTCCAAACCATGGTCTACGGCACACATCGACTATGCAGGTCCGTTCTTGGGTAAAATGTTCCTTGTGGTTGTCGATGCGTACTCCAAGTGGATTGAATGTGAGATAATGTCAGCTAGCACGTCCGCTGCCACCACTGAAAGCCTGCAGGCCATGTTTGCCACACACAGCCTACCCGATGTCCTGGTGAGCGACAATGGGCCATGTTTTACCAGTGCTGAGTTCAAAGAATTCATGACCTGTAACGGAATCAAACATGTCACGTTTAAACCAGCGTCCAATGGTCAGGCAGAGAGAGCAGTGCCAACCATCAAGAAGGCTTGAAGTTGGTAACTGAAGGCTCACTGCAGACTCACCTATCCCGAGTCCTGCTTAGCTACCGCACAAGTCCCCACTCACTCACTGGGATCCCACCTGCTGAACTGCTCATAAAAAGAGCACTTAAGACAAGGCTCTCGTTAGTACACCGTGATCTACATGAACAGGTAGAGAGCAGGTAGCTTCAACAAAGTGCATAGCATGATAGCGCAAATGTGTCAAGGGAGATTGAAATCAATGATCTTGTATTTGTATTAAATTATGGACAAGGTCCCAAGTGGCTTCCCAGCACTGTCATGACCAAAGTTTCGGGTCAAACTTTCAAATGGACTCATTCACCGGAAACACTTGGACCAAATCAAACTCAGATTCATGGACTATCCTGAGCAACCCACCTTGGACCTTACCTTTTTTGATCCCCCAACATACACACCAGTGGCAACTGGCACCACGGTTGACCATGAAGCAAAACCCATCATCCACAGCAGCCCAGCAGGGCCCAACACACCAGGCAGCCCAGCAAGGCCAACTGCACAGCAGCCCAGCGAGGGCCCAACAAATGATTCAACAACACCAGCTTTCACACCGAGACGATCAACCAGGGCAAGAAGGGCCCCAGATCGACTCAAATTGTAAATAGTTACACTATTAACTTTGAAGGGGTGTGTTGTTATATATGTATACTTGTATTTACTCTGTACAGCCACCAGAGGGCTCATCCCCTGGAGTCCCAAGGGATCCCATAATCCCTTGGGAGCACAGGTATTTAAGGAGGCTTCACAGGTTGGAGAGGCACTCTGGAGACCTGCAATAAAAGACTACGGTCACACTTTGAGCTCACAGTGTTCAGTCTGACTCTTTCTCCATACTCAACAGTAGCCATTTAGAGGTAAATGACCACGTACAGGGGTAAACAGTTTGTTAGTCATTCCAAAGGTTGTCTGGGCCAACAACAAAAAAAAAGTCACAGGCATGTGATAGATAACTCCCTGTTTGATGGCCTGCTGAAGTGAAGATGCTACTGTATGAGGTAGGTGCAGCAAGGTGTGCCCTATTTGTCACTCTAGAGTATCCTCTCTCCAAGGGTCAGCAGTGCAGTACGTCTCCCAGGAGGAAGAAGCATTGGTTGAGGCATTGGTAACCTTGTCTGCCACTGGCGGTGTCAATCATATGGTGCAGGTTGGCAGCAGGTGTCCTTGCAGCAGAAACTGGCATCCTGCTGACAGGAAGACTTTGAAGCCACTACCAAATGTCACTGCCAGGGCCTGCAGATACGGTTGATGGCACAATGGCAAGAGCAGCCAGTTTGGCTGCTCTCCTGATCATGCTTTTTTCCCTCATCGACCAAACATTGCATGAAATACTGTGACTGATGTGCTTCCAACACCTCCAACCCTCAGCAATCAGTGGCTTGCTAAATGGCGGCACGTATAGCGCTGCTTCCAGTTTGGTGCCACAGTGCCCCTTTAGATGGAATGAGCATTGGCATGGTGGGAGACACTTTACAGATGCCATCTTCTTTCAGAAACATCTTTCTCTGAAGCACTCTTGAGAAAAGCTTCTGTAGTCAGTCTCTCTGTGACACTGCTAACCATCTGTGGCATCTCTCAATGCATGAGTAATCCCGACATGCTCACCTGAAAAGAAAAATAAACTTCATACACTTAGCAGCTTCAAAATAAATCAGTTCTTAAATGTATCCGTGGAACGTTAGCAAAACAATAAGAATGATTGGAGAAAAAAGATACATTAAAAATGGTTTTAAAAATTGTTTCCTTCCATCAGCTTTTCACAGACGTGCTGGCCTGCTGGCCAGGATTCCGAACAGTGGAAAACAAGATAAGGGACCTTGTTAGCATGCAGGGTGCATGGTTAATTAGAATCCGGCTCAATATGAGAAGTAAAGAACACAGTGGAAAACCTGGAAGGAAAAATTCGAAAGCTGGTGAAAAATCAACTCTAATATTTAAAATACTATTTAATTATCAATTTACAACATTTGTTTAAGATGCAAATATCTTTCCTTGCTCTTCCCTGCCCAAAACTTCCTGGGGGGAATGTTAATGCCTCCGGTTCAGAGCTTTGCATGACAGACAAATACTTCTGGAATTTGAGCATGGAGGCCAGCATGACTGATTCGCAGCATGGTCAATGTTCCATTCATTAAGATTAACAAGACAGAAAATTGTGTGGGCTGTAAACTTGGCACACATCTAATTTCTTGTTATGTGCTCCTGTCACATGTGCCAAGGCTGCTAAATCTTGAAGGCGGTGGGGTGGGGATGGGGGCGTTAACAGGAAGGGGGAGCGATCGGGTTGAAAGGTAGCGATGGCTATGGGGGCTGGTAGCGGTGGCCAGTGGAGGTAATGTCAGTATCTCGGTGGGAGGGGGGGGGGGGGTGGTTAGGCAGCAGTGACGTGACGCACTTCCGGCACGTAGTGAGCGTGTATTTCCTGCCCATCATATTAGAGGCTTATGGTGGAAAATGGGCTCTGTATGGCCGAATTTCTAGGCAATTTTTTTCTGTCCTTTACTTCCTTTAGTCCTGGCACAAACCTCAGTTCTTCTCAGTGACACAACAAAAACCTAATCCCAAACAGCACCTTTAGGTTAGAATTTTTATTTTATTGCTTAAACTGTATTAAAAAGCTCCCGCCTCCCAGTTGAAATTTGTAAATATTTTTCTTGGTTGTCACAGTGTATTCTAAATACTCTAGTTCCATAGGAGCAAGATGAAAAGTACAACTCCCATTATCTCTCTCTCTCTCACACACCACACACACACAATTTGTCAACAGAACGTAGATCTACCTAGCAACCAAAACTCTGATGAAATTTCCAACAAAATTCCTAGACCCCAGATAAAACGGCAGGATTTTCCATCAGCCAAATACTCTACTTGCTCCACTGGCACAATGACAGGAGCACATAATTGTCCGTATTGTCACATGGCAACATGTTTGCGCTTGACTTATAGACGACAGGTCCACTGCTTCCTTAAGTCTGCGGAAATTGCAATATGGCTGCCTTAACTGGATCAACAGTTATTTGGTGACCTCAGTTTTCCCTTGCCTATATGCCAATCTGTTTCTTGGAAACAGGCATAAAAACTTGTGACATTCCTTCGGCAGACAAACGTGGCTGCTCAATAGTCATGTCATGTTTTAATTTTATAAAATTCCTCCCAGAAGCAACTTTCAAAAATAAAATATGTAAACTTGAATAATAATTTGAATTTAAAGCCCGAAAATATTCACAAACATCAAGTGGAATTGTTTAAAAAATATTTGACTTGCTAATATTTAGTTTAGATGGGATTATTCAAAAACTAGTAGACCATAGATAATATTTGTCATTCGTTCAGGAAAAGAGCCCTGATTTTGCTGTAGAAATAACAGAGAGGCTATCAGCACTCATCGTTTATTAGGGAGTAAATTGGACAGCAACATCCACGTTTGCACACGCGCAGTTAAATGGGGGAAAGCAGGAAGCTGTTGTCCTATATACTCTGCTCCTCCACAAGCTCCGCTACACCCATAGCTCGCAGAGAGACTCAGCATTCACATACGTGCAATGGCGTGAAGTTGCAGTTCTTATACACTATTTAACCACCAAACAAAGCCAGAAAAAGTTAGGGTTTGGCCATTCAAGTGTCAGTGAATTTTTAACACAGTAATAATTCTCAATTACAACAAAAACCTCTCTGGCCCTAAATATTTAATTTTACAAACGTGGAGTCTCATTCCTTCAGATCTTAATTATTGTTCGAGATTTCTTTTTTAATTCCAAATTAAAATAAAACTTTTTTTTAACATTGTCTTGCTGTCTCTTATCTCTCTCTCGTAATCCCATCTGTTTATTTCGCTTTCTGTGCATGATTTTACACTGAATTAAATATTCTAACTTGCGCTTCCTGGTTTAGACTCTGCGTGCCTTCAATCTGATTGCTTGTCCTGCAGACACAGGTCCCAGATTTCCTTTAGAGGGCGCACTGTTTTGGACTCCCGATGACTGACTGTAAGTTGCCATGCAAAAGCCCATGAAAACATTGTGGGCAACTGTAAGCGTAATGAAGGGCGAGCACCGTTCCTTCACTGCTGACTGCAAAATCTGGGCCAATATGTTTTGTCGATGAATTGAACAGGAATGATCTTCTTGGGTGGATGCACTAATTTTACATTGAGTAGCAACTTTTATTCCAGGTTGATTTCAATAAATATAACTATTTCTCGCATTTTTTTATTCTGCCTTGTGCTCTTGTTACTGACCATTTAGTAGCAGGTATTTAGTATAAAGTATCACCTAACCATGATTGATGGTTGAACAAGAAAAACAAGTCTTCATTATTTGGCAGTCATGTGCTACTATCATCAATTTATTGATTATTTATTTTATGTATATACTTTGTATAAATTGAGACATTCTGATTATAAAATGAATCTCGAAAAAACAGTTATGCCCTTATAGCAAATCATTCAAGGGTCTAGTAAATCCAACTATTCTTCAAGATCGCCGGCAAGAAATGGGCAGTTATTGGTTATTGATATCAATCATTTCAATTGAATGAAGGTCATCAGTAGAATCCAATGGTGCTTCTGCTTCTTTCAATATCTTTATTAAATGGTTTTAAACAATAAAATGAATATCTTCTTAACCATTTAGTATTTTCAGACACAGACATTGTTGCATATCAGACACAGCTTCTGTAGAATTGGACAATCGTAACTAGTTTTATTTTAAACATAGAAACTAAGGGGGAAAAATTTGTGTACTTTGCACTTCCCGTTAGTGCCCGTGTGGGGGGGGGATGCTAATGGGAGTTTTCCCCCCTAAGACTAAAAGATTGAGCTCTCTCACCCTCAGAGTAGCCAAGAAGTTTGAATTTGAGCTTCTATTATTACATTGCATACGTATGATGATTCTTCAGTTGGAAACATCAGACTTCAGGTGGCTGCAACTGGAAAAGAAGGAAGGCTATCACATTCTCCTTTTTCAATGAAAAGTAAGAGCCTGGATTTGGGGATTTTAATGATGGCAAGACTGTCAGTGCTCGCCATCATTACCCTGCAAAACTGACAGCAACTTCTGGTGTCCACACGTACGCAGTTAAACATGCAAATGTAGAAGTTGCTGCCATTGTTCACCTGCTCCTCTGTTGAAGACCCCGCAGACGGCAATCTGCACTGAATCAGTGGTTTGACGTGAACTTCAACTTTTACACAGTAATATCTCTTTTAGAACCCCCCAAAAGAGTTAAGCCTTGTTCGGTCTGTAACCTTATTTTAATGAGAAGTTAATAATCAAGAGTCAAAAGCAATGAGAGACTGTATTGCCAGTATGTGTTGTAAGAGGTTTGTAACAATTGATGGCTGTGAATTTTGAATAAACATGCTTTGTTCTAATGAGAGATTTACAATGACAGATTGTTACCATAAGAAGATTGCAGTTACAGAATTTATTATAATAGCAGCCTTTTAATGTTGGATTCCACTTTAGAGTCACGTTTATCTGCATAAAAGAGAGACAAAGAAAGGTCCCCAGTGTTCCTGTTGAATTTACCCAGAAATTAACTATCTGTCAGGTTCCCAGCACAAAAATAAATGCTTTGATTTAGACAACTTTAAAGATTGTCACAATGTTAAAATAAATATTGCTCCATTATTTGTTGTTTTGAAGATTTGAGTAGCTGCCAAGCCTAGTTAGTTTACTATAAATGTAAGTGTGATGTACTCCTGTCGGCTCGTAACTTATATCTGCATGAAGCTTTGGTCTGTGTTTTTTAATGAATGTTTGATACTGCCTTGTCTTCTATAAATCATACAAATCAGCAATCTCCTTTCTTTCCTCAATGGCGAAGAGTCAGGAAATGAAAGGAGCACCGCCCCACCCGATCCCAGATTCACATATGCACAACAAAGATGCGTTCCTGGGCTCCCTGGGGTACTACGCTGTGCACAACCCTTTGGCGTTTGAAAGTAAGTTCTCGAAGGGGTTTCACATGAGGTAAGTGCAGATTTCCTTTAGATATCGATGGTGTACTCCTTAGCTATGGATTTGGGTCCATATTTTTTTTAATATAGTAAAAATTTTGATTTTTTTTTAAAGTTTATTTATGATATTTCAGCTTCTACCTTAATTCCATACGTATGTCCCAATCTTTATTTCGCTCTCTATAAAATGATTAAAAAGTGAAGGATAAGCAGTGCTTTTTACTTCCTGGTTTGCTGCCTGTGAGAATTCTTCAATATGATTGGCTGCTTAGCCTGCTTGATGACATCACTGTTACTGAATGCTAGAGATTGCCTAGACTTGGCACCAGAATCAAATGAACATTGGGAAAGGTGAACAGAGAATTTTGTGGACAGCTTTCTCCGAAGTCAGTGACAAGCGCCATCACTTTGCCACTGAACGCAAAATCCAGGACAATATTCCGCTGATCATACAAAGCGCCTTAGAAACCTTGTTTAAAAACAACTGTCTACAATGTTTCCTACACAATATAACTTTGAATTGATCTTTCGTGCCAAATGTAAAGTTGGAACTTGGGCAAATAAAGGTTATTACGTCCTAAAGGTGAGGAATCTGCAGTGTCACTGGATATCGCCACAGATAGTCAGACATGACAGTTGTCAAGTCATTAACAAAGCATCGTAAGGAGGCAGGGCCATCTGCCAACCCTAACCTGAAAACATTCATTATCAGGCAACAAGGACTCAGTATCACATTCACCTGCAGCCATAAAAGAAAATGAGATGAGTCTGGCGCTGAAGGATAATGAATGTGTTATGTTAATTATATCCCCATGTTGTCCATCCTGGAACCTACAAGGCATGTCCTGTGAAACCTGTGTGATTGTGCTGTCAAGCTGTCTTTTTCAGAGTAGTTAGAGTTCACTGCAATTACTGGGCATGCTGTGCTGGCTGCTGAATCATTGAGACAGTTGTTCTCTAACTCCGTGAATGTGACATTAGCACAGTCAAGTTCTGTTCATGTCCTTCTTCCTTTTTGTTTTGACTTGCTGTGTGACCTGATTCTTCAAAAACATATGACTGTTACTGTTACTGTTGAGATTTACCTGGCACTTTAGATAGTTAAATAGTAGATAGTTCTACAATCTGATTTGTAAGCATTTAAGACATAATTCATCAATATTTGGACCTGTACTTTTGTTAGGAAGAACTCAGTTAATATGAATTTAGTTGCTAATAACTGCTTGCGTGTTTACATTTGTATTTATGCCCATAATAAGGAATATTAATCTTAAATATTTGGTTAACAAATTCCAATATTAATGGGAGTATTGTAATTAGTTTTATTTAATATCATTAGTTTATAACTCTCATTTTATTTTATTCCACTATTATATACATGTGTTGATCTATAACAGTTACAGCTCACAGGTAATAGAAAACCCAGTCTGGCTGTACAACTAAAAAATATTTGGTCTTTGTTAATAATGTTGTCGCAGTGAGCAAGTCTGTCTGACTGCCGGTTCTACAGCAAGCTTTGAAAAGCGCATTGTGCAAATCCCTTAATTCAGTGAGGAAAAACTTTCATTTATTTTACTTCTAAATATTTTTACCCTCAATGTACTTTGTGTCTGGTAAGCACTTTAAGAATTACCCTATGATTATTCACCCATGCAGGGTGGTAAGAATCAGATTAGATTCTACAACATATTTTTCCACATGCATATTTTTTAGGACTTCACTTTCTCACAAAATATACACATACAACAGGAAAGATCTGTACAAAAACAGTCTTGCAGTTTATTGGCAACTGCAAATGAACAATGAATTAGTCCCAAAGCAGCACGAATGAAATGTATTATCTTGTACATTTTTGCATTAAGCCATGTTTATTATTGCTAAGGAAACATATACTTTTGCATTGCAGCCAGGAATTATAATAGACGGAGAGACTGTGAGAAAGATGTTGGCACATGGGGTTTGGGTTCAAGTTGTGCCTATCTGCAAGAAAAGAAACTTCACTTTTCCGTACATTGATAGCCAAAAGCAGTCTGTTTGATTCTCAGTGTCACTATATGTAATGGGTTGGCTTTCCCAACAGTCTTAACAACATTTTGAGCTGGCTCCAGCAATGTGCAAAATCAATGTCTTCTCACTAGAGTTACATAATTCTAGTGCACTGGAAAGCCATGTGTATGTATCATTTTGATCATTTTAGTACTCATTAGTACTACAAAATAATATATTTTTCTGTTTTTGGCACCCACTATTAACATCATGCAGTTTCCTATCAGGCATAACAGAATTAGATACAGTGTAACATTGCCTCTATATTTGGTCTCAATAACAGACCAGCTCTAAATTTAAGAGCATCCCTACTGCACAAATGTTATATTCCCATTTCTCAGGCTATTCTTTTTTCTAATCTCTCTAAGTGTGATTATTAACTTAGTGATGATTACTGCTGAAAACACATTTAAACTAAGTACTGTTTTTTGATTTGCTGGTGTAAAATGGGACTTTGTGCTGCCAAATGTTAATGTACTTTGGAATTATGCCACACTATGCCAGTGTACAATGAATCAGAGCTGGCATCATCATATGCAGTGCAAATAAAATTCTGCACAAACTGTTTAAAATTTAGGGATTTATTTTGATCCAGTGCTCGTCAACAAAAGTAGCTTTTAGGAAATCCAGACTGACAATTCACTTGTGAGGATGTTATGGTGCAAAAAATGGTGGACACCTTGCAATTCAAACCAACCAGATTTAAAGGGTAGAGTTATCAAGGTGAATCAATGCAGGTAAGTGGAATTGAGGTATAGATCATGCCATGATCTGATTGAATGGCTGAAGGGGCACGAGGGGCTGAATGGCCCATTCCTCTTCCTCTGCTCCTATGTTCCATTCCTTTAATTTTGTAGAACTAAATAAATCAAATTAGGTTGAATGAAGCAAGTGCTAGAAATTACCTTTGGCGATTTTATGCGGACAATGCTTAAGCTGTACACAGAATAAGATAAGTATTCTTTAGCCATATTGTGCAATTTCTAGTCGACTTAGTTTTGGAAACAACTCAGGTGCATCCTTATTGACTGTTGCCAATAAGTTTTGGTGTAGCGGATGCTATAAGTATTACATTGTGGACTTCTGCAATGTGGTTTTTTTTCAAATTTCAGAAAGGTTTATACCAACAGATATAATCTGCAGTGCAGTGCTATCATCACATAACTTATCATATCATTGTGTTTGCCCCTGTTTATAAGCAGTGGTTTTGACAATAAAATCTTTCTAATGAGGTGAGTGGTAAAATAACGCATTTAAAACTATTCACCTAATTAATTCCACTTTAATGATGATTAATGTGAGCTTACCCATTAGCCCGGTATTTAACAGCATTTAAATCTTTTGGTTCAAACATTTAAGTCACAGAAATAAAAACTTCAGTTTGTGTCTGAAGAAGAGTTTGACTGCAGGTTTTGTAGTTACAGATGGGAATAATTCAGCTTCATCTGTTTTCTAGGAGTCAGAGAAGATTTCATTTTTTAAATAGGGGCGTTACATTTGTGGCTTTCCAATCCGCTGGGACCTCCCCAGAATCCAGGGAATTTTGTTAGATTACAACCACTATCTCTGCAGCCACTTCTTTTAAGACCCTAGGATGTATGCCATCAGGTTCAGGGGACTTGTCCGCCTTTAGTCCCATTATTTTACCGAGTACTACTTCGGTTGTGATCGTGATTGTATTAAGTTCCTCCCTCCCTACAGCCTCTTGATTATCCACTATTGGAATGTTTTTAGTGTCTTCTACCGTGAAGACTGATACAAAATATTTGTTCAATGACTCTGTCATTATTTGTTCAATGTTTCTGCCATTTATCAATTCTCCAGTCTCATTCTCTAGATGACCAACATTTACTTGAGCCAGTCTTTTTCTTTTTATGTACCTGTAGAAACTCTTACTATCTGTTTTTATATTTTGTGCTAGTTTATTTTCATAATCTATTTTCCCTCTTGTTGAGTATGGAGAAAAAGTTAGACTGAACACTGTAACCCCAATTAAAGTGTGACCTTAGTCTTTTATTGTAGGTCTCCAGAGTGCCTCTTCAACCTGTGAAGCCTCCTTAAATACCTGTGCTCCCAAGGGATTATGGGATCCCTTGGGACTACAGGGGATGAGCCCTCTGGTGGCTGTATAGAGTAAATCCACATATATAACAACACTCCCCCCAATGTCAATAGTGTAACTATTTACAATGTGAGTCGATCTGGGGCCCTTCTTGCCCTGATTGATTGTCTCAGTGTGAAAGCTGGTATTGTTGAATCATTTGTTGGGCCCTCGCTGGGCTGCTGTGCAGCTGGCCTTGCTGGGCTGCCTGGTGTGTTGGGCCCTGCTGGCCTGCTATGGATGATGGGTTCTGCTTCATGGTCAACTGTGGTGCCGGTTGCCACTGGTGTGTGTGTTGGGGAATCAAAAAAGGTATGGTCCAAGGTGGGTTGTTCAGGATAGTCCGTGAATCTGAGTTTGATTTGGTCCAAGTGTTTCCGGTGAATGAGTCCATTTGAAAGTTTAACCCGAAACACACTGCTCCCCTCTTTGGTCATGACAGTGCCGGGAAGTCACTTGGGACCTTGTCCATAATTTAATACAAATACAGGATCATTGCTTTCAATCTCCCGTGACACATTTGCGCTATCATGCTATGCACTTTGTTGAAGCCACCTGCTCTCTACCTGTTTATGTAGATCAGGGTGAACTAACGAGAGCCTTGTCTTAAGTGCTCTTTTTATGAGCAGTTCAGCCGGTGGGATCCCTGTGAGTGAGTGGGGTCTCGTGCGATAGCTAAGCAGAACTTGGGATAGGCGAGTCTGCAGTGAGCCTTCAGTTACCCTTTTCAAGCCTTGCTTGATGGTTGGCACTGCTCTCTCTGCCTGACCATTGGACGCTGGTTTAAACAGGGCAAATGTGACATGTTTGATCCCGTTACGGGTCATGAATTCTTTGAACTCAGCACTGGTAAAACATGGCCTGTTGTCGGTCACCAGGACATCGGGTCGGCCGTGTGTGGCAAACATGACCCGCAGGCTTTCGGTAGTGGCAGCGGACGTGCTAGCCGACATTATCTCACATTCAATCCACTTGGAGTACGTGTCTACAACCACAAGGAACATTTTACCCAAGAACGAGCCTGCATAGTCGACGTCTACCCTAGACCACGGTTTGGAGGGCCAAGACCATAAACTTAGCGGGGCCTCCCTGGGTACATTGCTTAACTGCAAACATGTATTACATCTGTGAACGCAGGACTCGAAGGCCGCATCGATACCGGGCCACCACACGTGGGATCTGGCTACCGCTTTCATCATTACAATGCCTGGGTGGGTATTGTGGAGGTCATTGATGAAGGTGTCTCTGTCTTTCTTGGGAACCACTACTCGATTGCTCCACAGAAGGCAGTCTGCCTTTATAGACATTTCATCTTTGTGCCGCTGGAATGGCTTTATCTCTTCCTGCATTTCCACTGGGACACTGGACCAGCTCCCATGAAGCACACAGCTTTTGACTAGAGATAATAAGGGGTCCTGGCTTTTCCAGGTTTTGATCTGCCGGGCAGTGATGGTGATTGCTCACTCTCAAATGCTTTCATAATCATGGCTAGATCTGCGGGCTACGCCATTTCCATCCCCATGGTGGGTAATAGCAGCCTACTGAGAGCATCGGCGCAGTTTTCTGTGCCTGTCCTGTGGTGGATGGCATAGTTGAATGCAATCAACGTGAGCGCCCATCTCTGAATGCGGGCCGATGCGTTGGTATTTATCCCTTTACTCGCGGAGAAAAGGGATATAAGTGGCTTATGGTCAGTTTCCAATTCGAATTTTAGCCCAAACAGGTATTGATGCATTTTCTTTACGCCATAGATACATGCTAACGCTTCTTTCTCAATCATGCTTTAGGCTCTCTCAACCTTAGACAGACTCCTGGATGCATAAACAACCGGTTGCAGTTTCCCGAAATCATTAGCTTGTTGCAATATACACCTGACGCCATATGACGACGCATCTCATGCTAGTACCAAACGCTTACATGGATCATGCAACACAAGCAATTTGTTTGAGCATAACAATTTTCTCGCTTTCACAAAGGCATTTTCTTGGCTTTTGCCCCAAACCCATTCGTCCCCTTTTCATAGTAAGACATGCAGTGGTTCAAACAGTGTGCTGAGACCCGGTAAGAAGTTACCAAAGTAGTTCAGGAGTCCCAGAAACGACCGCAGCTCCGTCACGTTCTGTGGCCTCAGTGCATTCTCGATTTCCTCCGTCTTCGTGTTGGTGGGCCTGATGCCGTCTGCCGCAATCCTGCTTCGCAGGAACTCCACTTCAGGCACCAAGAAAACGTACTTTGTGCGTTTTAACCTGAGCCCCAACCTTAGTTGAGTCGACTAAGAACCTCCTCCAGGTTCTGCAGATGCTCAACTGTGCTCCAACCTGTGACCAAGATGTCGTTCTGGAAGACCACGGTGTGCGGGACTGACTTCAGTAAACTTTCCATGTTTCTCTGGAATATCGCCGCTGCCGATCGGATTCCAAACGGGCATCTGTTATAAACAAAAAGACCTTTGTGCATGTTGATGCAGGTGAGGACCTTCGATGATTCCTCCAGTTCCTGCGTCATGTCGGCTGAAGTCAGATCCAGCTTCTTGAACGTTTTTCTTCCCGCCAGCGTTGCCGTAGGCCTTTGGTAGTGGATATTGGTCCTGCAAGGAGAAATGATTGATAGTTACTTTGTAATCACCACAGATTCTGACGGTGCTGTCTCCCTTGAGGACTGGGACAATAGGGCTGGCCCACTCGTTGAACGCGATTGGGGAAATGGTGCCCTCTCTTTGCAGCCGGTCTAGCTCGATCTCTATCCTTTCTCACATCATGTACTGTATTGCTCTCGCCTTGTGATGGATGGGTCGCGCCCCCAGAATTAGGTGGATCTGCACTTTTGCTCCTTGGAATTTCCCGATGCCTGGTTCAAACAGCGAAGGAAGTTTGTTTAAGACCTGGGCACACAAAGTGTCAGCGGGCGATAGTGCTCGGACGTCGTCCCAGTTCCAGCGTATCTTTCCCAGCCAGCTCCTGCCGAGCAGCGTTAGACCATTGCCCGGTACCACCCAGAGTGGTAGCTTGTGCACCACTCCATTGTAGGAGACCTTTACGGTAGCACTGCCTATTACAGGAATCAGTTCTTTTGTATAAGTTCTTAGTTTCGTGCAAACTGGAATTAAGATTGGCCTTGAAGCCTTGTTGCACCACAACCTTTCGAAAGTCTTTTTGCCCATGATGGACTGGCTCGCACCCGTGTCCAGCTCCATTGACACCGGGAGTCCATTTAGTTCAACATTCAGCATTATCTGGGGACAATTCGTGGTGAATGTGTGCACCCCATGTACCTCTGCCTCCTCAATCTGAGACTCTGATTTGTCGTGTACCTCTGTGGATCTGTCCTCCTCTACAACATGGTGGTTTGCAGGTTTCACAGGCTTTGCAGCTCGCCTGCACACTCGTTGGAGGTGTCCCATTGTTCCACAGCCCTTGCAAATGTACTCTTTGAATCGGCATGAATGGAAACGATGATCAGCCCCGCAGCATCAACAAGGTGTTAATGGCCTTGCATTCATCACCCTTGATGGTGGACTCTGAGACATCTGCGGACGTGTAGCTGCAGCTATGTGTGACCTGTCCTGTACGTTATGATTCGAAAACAACATCACTTTGTTCACAATACTTGTAGCAGCACTTGTGTGCTGAGAGATTTGCTTTGTATTGTCATTGGTGGCAATGAACGCCTGGCTATCGCTATGGTCTTATTCAGGTTGGGGTCTCTACAGTCAAAAGTTTGTGAAGTATGGTTTCGTGGCAACTGCCAAGTACGAAAATGTCTCTGAGCATGTGCTCCAAATGTCTTCAAATACGCAATGTCCTACAAGGCGTCTTAGCTCGGCAACATAACTCGCCACTTCCTGGCCTTCCGACCTTTTGTAGGTGTAAAACCAGTACCTCGCCATCAGAACACTTTCCTTCGGGTTCAAATGCTCTCGGACCAGTGTGCACAAAACGTCGTGTGATTTCTCTGTGGGTTTCGCTGGAGTGAGCAGATTCTTCATGAGGCCATACGTTGGTGCCCCACAGATGGTGAGTAGGATCGCACTTCATTTGGTAGTGCTCTCTTCCCCATCCAGCTCGTTGGCCAAGAAGTATTGGTCAAGTCACTCCACAAAAGTTTCCCAATCATCTCCCTCCGTGAATTTCTCTAGGATGCCCATGTTCTCTGCATCTTTGGGTTCGCTATCTGTATCTCGTCGCCAGTTGTTGTGTATAGAGCAAGAGTCAGACTCAACACTGTGAGCTCAAAATAAAGTGTGACCGTAATCTTTTATTGCAGGTCTCCAGAATGCCTCTCCAACCTGTGAAGCCTCCTTAAATACCTGTGCTCCCAAGGGATTATGGTATCCCTTGGGACTCCAGGGGATGAGTCTGGCTGTACAGAGTAAATACAAGTAAACATATATAACACCTCTCTTTATTATTTTTTTTAGTCGTTTTTTGCTGGCATTTAAAAGCTTCCCAATCCTCTGGCCTCCCACTAGTCTTGGCCACGTTGTATGCCCTTGTTTTCAATTTGATACCATCCCTTATTTCCTTAGTTAGCCACGGATAATTATCCCTTCTCTTATCTCACAGCGACCTCAGAACCTTCCTGGATGAAACTGAATAAAGGCGAAATAGACTATTTTGTCTTAATGACAGGAAACCACAGAAGAAAGTGTGTAATGCCATGTGGAAGGAAGTGGTACTGGCACTGAATGCCAATTCTCTCACCTCCAGAACTGCAGACCATGGGCAATTGCCTGACCTGGCAAGATAACCCACTGGCCCCTCTCTCTTTGGACACCCTGGGTACTGGCACACTCATCTCCCTCTAAAATTAACACTGCACTTCAAACCACACTGTAAGGCAGGCATTAACTCAGGATCTTAATGTACGTGTTGCCATCTCTCCTAATAGTAACTATTTTGCATGCACAATTATAAAACCTCTTCCTCAATATTAATGAGATGATACTACCACCTCCCTGGTGTCCACTGTCCAGTGCCACCTGGAAGACAATCCTCAATGGCTAGCTTTCATCTAATTCATCCAATCCTCTCACAGGACAAATTTACACACAATGACACAACCCTGACATCAAAGAACTTACCGCATAAGGAGCAGGCCATGGAGTTATCATGAGGTCAGGGACATAGTGCCAGTGCCAGGTTAGTGTCTGTACAGCTACACAGTTGCCACGACTTCACTGTGAAATGCCATACAGGTCACAAGCTTCCACTCCCTTCTTTGCCTCCTTAATCCCAAGACATTAGTGCTCACCCATTCTTTGCTTGGAACCTCCTTTCCTGCGGCTATACCACAACAGTGGGGGAAGGTTGGGCGGGGAGCAGACAATGAGGAAGCAGGAGAAGATAATAAGGAAGGAGAGAAAAGGGACGAGGGATGGGTCCTCTTCCTCGTGGATTATGAACGCGAGAGGGTGGTGATGGAGAGGACATCGAGGAGAAGTCCACTTAGGAATTCCTGCATCAGCATCCTGCCCCATGTTCCTGTGCCGGAACCCCCTTAATCTCATAATCTGTGAGACTTTCGGCACCAGTTCAGATATTTTTACCCGAGGAAATTAATGTTAATGAGGATGTAGCAACGGGTCACTCACAGGGAACCAGTGGAGTGGGAAGTGGGTGAAAATATCCCACTAACCCAACGGAGGCTGAGGAGAAGGGTACCCATGACTTCAGTCTCTGCGTGTGGCAACTTCATTGGAATATGCAGCAGACCCCTACCTAAGAGGCAGCCAGGGACAAGCCAATACCTCTACCTCCACAGAAGCGCTGACTGCTGCCCCAGTGGTAATAGGGGCAAAAATAAACAGCACCCCGCATCGCGGCTTCCAGAGCCTTGGTGGCCAGTATACAGACAGTCTCAGGGTTTTCACAATCTGATAGCTACCATTACACCAGCCAGCCCAGTTAAAGGGAAAGAGGTAGAAAAACTACACACAGCTTTGACTGATATTGCATCTTGGCATTAGCAGCAATCCATTGATCTGAAGTGACTTTTTAAATTAGGCAAAGTGGCTCTTGTTCAAAAGAGTTGGCACACGTCCATCAAAGTTGACTGCTTCCAAATCTGGGGAGATTATCCAAGCACCTGTTTTACATTCTGGAGAAGATGCAAGAAAAGGTTTGCTGTCCCATAAGTGAACATTCTCTTGTTTCAAGTCCCATTTCAAGATTGCTGTTTCCATTGCAATCTTTGCTCTCTCTATGTTATTGATATTTACAATGGCCAATGCTTCCCTGAATATTCTATTCTCCAGTAACGATTTCTTTGTTGCTGCATCCTCATTGTATTAAAATTGAGACATAGTAATGCCTAATGGTAGCCCATTAATTTTAATCAACGAATGTTGGCATTACAATCAGGAAACTTAGGCTATTGCAGCATCTCTTATTCGGTTATTCTTTCCCAGAATTTCAACACTCAGAGACTCCTTACCTCTATTTTTCCTTTCCTTCTACAATGCACCGGCTTTTAAAGACAAAGCTTGAAATCACATGATCATTATTTTTCTACTTTATCCTACTCTTTTCAATCTTGGTGATGCCCTACCCTATGGCTTTGGCCTTTCATCTAGGTGCTCAATAAAAGTATAATGTTTGCATTTAGGTACACTGGATTCATAGTTCAGGCTACATCTACATTCAAAGCCTTGAAGGAACCAGCAAAAACATTTTGTGATCCATCTGATTAAGCATGCCACATGAATAAGTTTGCAGAATGTCATATAGAGGTGTTCGCTATCTATATGGCCAACAATATGTGTCCAGACAATAGGTGTCCTTTATACTATGTTATAGACGAGCCTGATTCAATCTGGTACTGTGTTCCCATCATCCCTTTTATTATTTAATAACTCCTGCTTTCCATCCTTTCACAGACCTTCCGTTATGTTCTTTCCTCCACCCCCACCTTCTTTCCCTGCCGCTGTACTTGCCACTGTACTTGTTACATCTCTAACTTCTTCCAGTTCTGACGAAGGGTCATCGATCTGAAACAATGGCCCAGATTTTGCGGTCAGCGAAGGAACACGGCTCACCGTTCATCTCGCTGTCAGCTGCCCACTAAGTTTTCACAGGCTTTAGAGCGGAGGCTCTCTCTAATCTGTGTCTGAACCAGCACGGCGCCCTCTACAGGGCATCAGTGCCCTCGGAGAGCAGGTAACGCAACAGCGAGGCACTTCGACCAATCAGCTTGAAGAATTTGCAGTGAGACATGCAGGGGAGAATTTTAACCACCAAGATCTGGTGGATTTGGGTCTGGTGGCATGTAAGAATGTAAAATTGAAGCCAGACCCCAAACTGCCCGTTCTGATTTAAAATAAAATCTCCAACACCAGTTAACTTCTGAAAAAATGAGACTCGACACTTGTAAAATTATATTTTCAGAGCCAGAGGGGTTGTTTGGCAGTAATGATCAATTATCACTGTTAAAAATTCAATTACTCCTGAATGCACCAGCCCTAAATTTTTATGGCATCTCTAGTGGGGAACTAGTGGGCAAGTACCTCAAGTTCACACCATTGCATTGATTTCAGTACTGAGTTTATCAGCGAGGACTGTTACAGTGCAGCCTGTGGAGCAGCGGGGTATCCCTGACAGCAACCTCTGGATTTCTGTGCTTAACTGTGCTTGTGTGGACATCAGAAGTTGCTGTTCAGTTTAATCCATAATATCGGTGAGCGCTGTTAGCCTCATCTTTATTATTAATGCGAAATCCGGGCCATTAACTCTGTTTCCCTTTCCACAGATGCTGCCTGATTTTGCGTATTTCCAGCATTTTCTGTTTTAATTTTAGATTTCCAGCATGTTCACTCCCAATCTGAAACAAGAGGCCTGTACTTTAGTCTAACACGCTCACAAAACTATAAGGAAATATATTTCACACAGTGAAAACAGGTTTAACTAGAACCATCTCTTAAACTCTATTTGACAACAAACCAGTTCAGATCCACTAATTATGTGATGGATGAGAGTTATCCATTGCTTCTTGCTGTTTGTTCGTTATTCCATAACATGGAGGACAGAGATAGATGGAGGTTAACAAACGATTCATCTGCAAGCAGCAGATAGAGTATCTTTCATATCAATATATCATTACCCCACTAAACAGCCATGGAAACAATCCACATCGATCTGCCCAGGTGACATTTTATTAGCAATGTGTAGTCATTGTAATGCCTGTAGCTCATGTACTGTGCTCTCATTGAATATCTCAATGTACACACAGGTGAACCCATAATTGCTATTTGTTGTGGGGGATGATATTTTGTCTGGAACAGGATTACGAATGTCAGTTACAAAGAATACAGCACTCCTGCTCGTATACAGGACAACCGGATGAAGTTATTCTGTTTGATCTGTACACTTCTCCGAACAAGATGCTTTCATCCAAATCTCAGAAGTTCATTCCTCCCCATTGCACCAATGGAAATTTCCCACACTAAACACCCTTTTGATTTCTCATACTGAAACTTCCAATCTGTGTTAGATTGTGGACAATTTTGTACCATGCACTCATACCCAATTGAATATTGGCTTCAAGCTGCCAATACTCATTTTAACAAGAACCCACCCAGTTAGGGGAGTGACAGAGACAGAGATAAACTTTGGATGTAACTATTTGTACTAACTGAATGGCAGCCGTTTCTCTGATTGGCTCTCCATTATCACATGACCTATTGCTGATTGGTCCCCTTTGAGGACAAGCCACACCCTGAAGTTTCTCTGGAATGTGTAAATGCAACCGCCCAGCCTAACTTTGCACATTGCAACATGATCCATTTTGACTTCAGAAGTCAGAGAGATGCATCCCCCAGCCAAAGTTCCTTACCCAACCTTACCCTCCCCGCCCGCCATAAACGTGACATTATATGTGGATTGTTAACAGGTTTATTGGGTATGGTGAATAGTGACAGTGTTGTGACTTCTGGATGTCATCCACTCCAACGATGTCCCTTGTAACACACGCACCGAGCTTTCCGGGAAATCGGGCGTGGGTGTAAAGAGCATTGGAAGAACATGATCTGTCTTCCCCGAGTTTCCTCTCTCCCCTCCAATCCCGCCCCCCTGCCCCGCAACCTGTGTCTCTCTCTTTCCCCCCCACCCCGTCTCTCTCTCTCTCCGCCCCACCCCCCCAAACCCTTCAGGCTCTCTCTCTGCCCCATCCCAGGCTCTCTCTCTCCCCAACCGCCCTCCCCCCCGCCAGGCTCTCTCTTTCCCCCCCCAATGTCTCTCTCTTCCACCCCCCCCCCCCCAAGGCTCTCTCTCTCTCTCTCTCTCTCCCCGCCAAGGCTCTCTCTCTCACTCACCCCCCAAGGCTCGCTCTCTCTCACCCCTCCCCCCCAAGGCTCTCTCTCTCTCTCTCCCTCTCTCACTCACCCCCCCCTCAAAAGCTCTCTCTCTCTCTCTCCCCACTGCCCCCCCACCCCTCCAGGTGCTCTCTCTCACCCCCCCGCCCCCCACACCCCCACCAGGCGCTCTCCCCCGCATGTCTCTCTCTTCTGCCTCAAGGCTCTCTCTCTCTCTCTCTCTCACACACACCCGCCCCCACCCACAAAGCTCTCTCTCTCCCCACCACCACCCCCCATCTCCTCCAGGCCCTCTCTCTCCCCCCGCCCCCCCCCAAGGCTCTCTCCCCACCGCGCCCCCACCCAAGGCCCTCTCTCTCTCTCCCCACCGCCCCCACCCCCCCAAGGCTCTCTCTTTCCACCCCCCTTCCCCCAGGGCTCTCTCTCTCTCTCTCTCTCTCTCTCTCTCTCTTCCTCCCGCCCAAGGCTCTCTCGCTCCACCTCACTCCCCCCCAGGGCTCTCTCTCCCTCTCTCCTTCTCCCCCCAAGGATCTCTCTCTCTCACTCTCTCTCCCTCCCCCCCCTCCCCCCCACCCAAGGCTCTCTCTCTCTCTCTCTCTCTCTCCACTGCCCCCACCCCCCATCCCCAGGCTCTCTCTCTCTCCCCCTCCACCCCACCTCAGGCTTTCTCTCCCCCCCTCTCCTGCCTCAGCTCTCTCTCTCTCTCTCTCTCTCTCACGCCCCCCTTTCCCTCAGGCTCTCGCTCTCACTCTCTCTCCCCCTCCCCCACCCCTCCTCAGACACTCTTCCTCCCCCCCCCCCCCGCCTACCCTCCCTCAGGCTCTCCCTCTCTCTCTCCTCCCCCCCACCCCCGCCCCCTCAGGCTCTCTCTCTCTCCCTCCTCCCCGCCCCCTCAGGCTCTCTCTCCCCCCCCCCCCGCCCCCCTCAGGCTCTCGCTGCCCTACGCTCCCCCCCCCTCAGGCTCTCTCTCTCTCTCCCCCCGTTCCCCGCTCCCTCAGGCTCTCTCTCTCTCCACGCCCTCCCTCGGGCTTTCTCTTCCACCCCCCCTCCCGCCCCAGGCTCTCTCTTTCTCTCTCCGCCCTTCCCCCCCCCACCCGGCTTTCTCTCTCTCTCTCTCCCCTGCCCCCAGCTCTCACCACCCCCCACCGGCTCTCTCTATCCCCACCGCTCCCAGCTCTCTTCCTCCCCCCCGCTCTTTCTATCCCCCACGCCCCTGCTCCCCCCACCAAAGGCTCTCTCTCCCCCAAGGCTCTCTTTCTCTCTCACCTCTCACGCTCCCGCCACCCGCCACCATCTCCGCTCTTCCCCCAGCCCACCGAGGCCCGGTCGGAGGTCTCAGGGCTTAGTCGGAATGAACGTGTTCGGGGCCCCACTTATGGTCCCGGAGTCGGGAGGATGCATACGCAGAAGCAGTTAATACAAATAGTTACTCCGATAAACTTTTGTCTTCACTGCATGGGTGGTAATCTGGCAGAGCGGATTGCCTGTGCATTATAGAAGCCGTCCAATTTTCATTCCATTGGGTAGTTCCCAGCTGCTGTGGGAATTCTACTCTTTACACTCTACATAGGTCTCAAGAGAACTCATGCCAGCTAGAAGTTGGTGTGCCTCTCGCTGAGGACCTTAAGAGGCCCCAAAACTTTACTAGGGAAAGGTAATCCATCCCAGAGCGGTTGATTAACTTCCCCAAGAGGCCCACGTGTTCCATTGGAGTGGGAGAAAATTTGAGCCTTTGCCAAGCCTCCTCTCTTCCATTGGAACAGCTCCAACTTTCTGGCTGACGGTTTGGGGCAATCGCTGCTCCCACTCCAGCCACAAATATAAGGTCAGAAGTGGGGATATTCGCTGATGATTGCACAGTGTACAGTGCCATTCGCAACTCCTCAGAAAATGAAGCAGTCCGTGCCCGCATACAGCAAGACCTGGACGACATTCAGGCTTGGGTTGATAAGTGACAAGTAACATTTGTGCCACAGAAGTGCTAGGCAATGACTATCTCTAACAAGCGAGAGTCTAATCACCGCCCCTTGACATTCAACGGCATTACCATCACCGAATCCCCCACCATCAACATATTGTGGGTCGCCATTGACCAGAAACTTAACTGGACCGGCCACATAAATCATGTGACCACAAGAGCAGTTCAGAGGCTGGGTATTTTGTGGCAAGTGTCTCATCTCCTGACTCCTATCTACAGGGCACAAGTCAGGAGTGTGATAGAATACTCTTCACTTGCCTGGATGAGTACAGCTCCAACAACACTCAAGAAGCTCAACACTATCCACGACAAGACAGCCCACTTGATTGGCACCCCATCCACATAAAGATTCACTCCCTCCACCACCGACGTACCATGGCTGCAGTGTGTACCATCGACAGGATGCACTGCAGCAACTCGCTAAGGCCAACTCGGCAGCACCTCCCAAACCCGCGTCCTCTACCATCTAGAAGGACAACGGCAGTAGGCACATGGGAGCACCATCACCTGCAAGTTTCCCTCCAATTTACACACCATCCTGACTTGGAAATATATCGCTGTTCTTTCATCGTCGCTGGGTCAAAATCCTGGAACTCCCTCACTAACAGCATTGTGGGAGTACCTTCACCACATGGACTGCAGCAGTTCAAGAAGGCAGCTCACCGCCATCTTCTCAAGGGCAATTAGGGATGGGCAATAAATGCTGGCCTTGCCAGCGACGCCCATATCTGAATTAAAAAATGATCCCATTCTGATATTTGGTACAAGTCTCCAACGTGGGAGAAAGAAAGACTTGAATTTATATAGGGCTGTTCATGACCACCGGATGTCTCAAAGCACTTTACAGCCAATGGAGTTCTTTTGGAGCGTAGTCACTGTTGGAATATAGGAAACGCAGCAGTAAATTGCGCACAAGCAAGCTCCCACAAACAGCAATGTGATAATGACCAGATAATCTGTTTTTGTTATGTTGATTGAGAGATAAATATTGGTCAGGACACCGGGGATATCTCTCTGGTTCTTCTTCGAAATAGTGTCATGAGATCTTTTACGTCCACCTGAGAGACCAAATGGGGCCTCGGCTTAAACGTCTCATCCAAAAGACGGCACCTCCAACAGTGCAGCACTCCCTCAGCACTGCACTGGAGGTCAGCCTAGATTTATGTGCTCAAGTCCCTGGAGTGGAACTTAATCCCACAACCTTCTGACTCAGAGGCGAGTGTGCTACCCACTGAGCCACAGCTGACACTTATAATACATAGGTAGGTAGGTAGGATAGGTAGATAGGGTTCCACTTTGCCGCATTTATGCGAGTGCATGGCTCCCCATGAATTTCGGACTCTGTATCTCCTAGTGTGAATAAAGTACTGGTGAGTCCAGTGCTTGGTGTTAATTGACAGATATATTAACTGGTTGTGCTTGGTTCGTTGGCACATTAAAACATATATTATAAGTCTTCCTCGATTTCAAGGGACAGCCTATGATGATGATGACGACTATAAGATTATGGGGGTAAAATTTCATCCAGGCCCGTTTTTGTCCAACAGGAGAATTTAATTTAGAGCCATCTACCTTGCCATCGACAGCCCTCAGATTTATCTTGGGAGAGGGTTGAAGCAGACTTCTGGGAGGCGGAGGTGCTAATTGCGATGCCGGCGGAGTTGGGGGAGCAGTCCTACTCCTGGCTCCACGGGAAGGTTTTTTTTAATAAGTTGGCAGCGGCGGGAATATGCCCCAAACATCAAGAAGTCATTTCTCCAAGGAGCTATCAACAGATATTAGGTCCATAATTAACATATTCAAGGTGCCGAATGACTGTTTTAGGCATCCACCCGGATCACCTAAAAAAGGGCTTCCACGAATTTAGCAGATTGGTTGCCAAACCGGTATGCTCGGCATATGTTCTACACTCGAAAAATAAGCACAACACATAACAATTTCTATACCATATTATTGTAATGTTAAATGGAGAAAACCCAATGCTGAGTTGTTCACCATACTAGGGGATTCAGTTATAATGGACAGGTAGGTAGCTATGATAGGTAGGTAGGGTTCCACTTCGCTGCATTTATGCCGATTGCACAGTTCCCCAGGTACATTGAATACACAGAGCATCAGGTCCATGGGGTTAATCCCCATGCAATGCACAAATTGCACATTTCACCACTCTGGCAGCATCTAAGGCGCTCATGCTGCCTTCGCCATGCGTGAGACCTACACTAATTCTGCTGATTCCTGGAGGTGAGTTTCATATTGTCATTTTCAAGCCCAGTGCAAAATTGGCAAAACCAGCTGTCCTTCTGTTTGACTTTTTACATTCAGTTTGCAGCTGACTGTGTGAGACCTGCAACTTCTGGGAACTGTGGGCCTTGCACAATGTAAAAGGAGCTTTGGATGCTGGACTCAGAGCTCTGCAAAGCCAACTGGTGAAGGAGCTGAGATCAGTTGAGTTAATACCCTTGTATTTCACACTTTCCACACCTCACATGCCAAGCAACATTGAAGATTTAGAGCTTCTGCAATGGCAGTTAATTAAGAAGCTGAAATCAATGGAATTAATCCCTTTGCATTTCATGCTTTGTAGATTTCACCTGCTTGTGCAAGGTGTGAAATGCAAGGGGAAACAGTAGCACACTTCTCATATGGATGGCCGCTCAGAAGTTTCAGACAGCCCACTCTGGGGGAACTCGATGCTGTAATTCAATCACATCCTGTGCTGATAAACAGCCGCACATAGGAAACCATAGGCTTCTGAAAACCATTGGCAAAGGAAACTTCGCCACGGTGAAGCTGGCTAGAAATATGCTCACTGGAAGAGGGGTTGCAATAAAAATTACCAACAAAAACCAGCTCAACCCCAACATTTTGTAAAAGATGCTGCCTGACCTGCTGAGTATTTCCAGCATTTTCTATTTTTAGATGATTTGTTTCTGGCTGGAGCAGGGATCACCTCTTACAGAAGGCGCTGCAGGAAATTCAAGGCCAGAGTGATCTCTTGGATTAGTTTTGATCGTCTATGGGTCAGAGAGGAATTTCCCAGGCATTTTATCCCTGTGTTTTTTATCTGTTTTTTTGCCTCTCAGAGGAGATTACATGATTTCAGGTGGGGTGGAGTGCAAGTGTTATATGCAAGGTATCGCAATTGTGTGGGATAGGCTCGATGGACTAGGTGGTCTTTACCTGTCCGTCATTGTTCATATGTTCGGAAATTTATGGCATTAGAATATTGACACCATTTGGATTTGGAACATCAGGTGGTTATTCCAATAAAATGAAGGAAAAAAAAGTTCTGGAGAGGTTTCCACAGATATGGAATGGTGGTGTACTTGGGGCTCTGAACATATCTGACACTGCTTGTGTTCAATTGAACTACTGTTAATCAAGAGTTGTCACATAAGAGTGTCATACAGCTCATTCTTCCTGTATAGGTCCCCTAGTTATCAACAAAATATTGTCTATTTAGTGAATGGAAGCAAAGGTCATTCTGGGTCACACTAGAGGTATGTGTGCTAGGAGCTTGGCATTGATAAAGTTAAATGCGGAATTCCCAACATAAATGTTGACTTGAAATGTTGAGAAATTTTTACCTAAAAGCTTTTCTCTAAAGTTATGACAATAGGAAGTTATGTTTTTGAAACAAGAAGTGCATGCGTAGACAAGATATATATATATCACACACAAAGGCTGGAATTGTCCCAGTCCTGCGAGTGCAGGTTTGGAGGACGCTGTCAAAATGGTCCTGATTGATAGCGGGTCGGAAGACCACACTGAACCCGCCTCCTTGTCAGTTTCTCAAGCGTTGGGCCTGCCTGCAGATCCCGGACTCGACACCAAGTGGCGGGCCAGCCAATTAAGATCGTTAAGAGGAACTTTAAAGGTAATTCAAATTAATTTTACCAGGCACTTAACATTTTACCAAGTTTTTAACGAGTTTGCCGTCCTTCGGGTTTCATGCCATATAAATGGAGTCGGGTTCTCAGTGACTCTCCATTGCTTTAACTAGTTGACAGCTGCAGAACTGGTATAAAAGCTACCATTTCACAACTGTTCACTTTCCAATCTCAGAAACTGGAGCCTTCAGGATTTGGAAAATACTTTTAAGCTATATGCAATTTGGAAGAGTTTGCAGTGAACTCTCTATCCACGGTCACCTCCTTGAGCAACCTCTCTCACCATTGACAGATCACTTCTGTCATCTCAACTTCAGTTGTCATCTATTCCAGTTGTCATCTATTCCAGCAGCATCGATGCCCCTGAAAAAAATCCCATCTTGGTCCTCAGAATCCCACCACGATCAGCCTCAACACCAACATCACTAAACACTTCAGTATCACCAACCTAATCCGCAATCACCTGATGCTGCACAGGACACAGGGCATCAACATCCAACCACACTGCTGCCCGGGATGCTAGGGATAGCCTCACCATGGTCAGATTTACTTCACTTGACGCTGAACACCCTGGCTGCCACAGGATGTTGGCACCACCACACTAGCACCATAAAGCATCCCCACAATGCCCAAGTCATTTTGTTCACCATTGTGGAGAGTACCCTTATGTCTGACCATTCACTACAACTCACTAAGCCACTTCCAAAGGTGCACACAAAATGCCCAAGAACACACGGTTTTGAAAATAAAGAGTTCAATGTTTCACAACACACTAGCAGAAACTCTACCTGAACATTGGCTAAAAAACTCAAGTGCCTAACTTTGTGTTTTGTTAGTTGATATGCTTGCTCTAGGATGAGGGTGAGTGTGAGCGGTGGCTAGTGAGATGGGGATGTGATAATGTCATATGATAGAGAGAGAGATAGGTGGAGATGCAAGGTAAGTTGATGTGAGTAAGGATGTGCAGAAGTAGGGTAGGGAAGGCAGAGTGATGGGGATGTGATGAGTGGCACAGCAGGATGAGGTTGAGTGTGGCTTTGCTGTAACTTTTCATGTTCTGCTGAGATTATTGAAAGGTTTGTGCCACTGCAGCCAGTTCCTCTTGACAACATTCCTGCTTGTGCCCTCCTGCACTGGTGTCCTGGGGAGGTCTCTTCTGCCCATTGGAAGGGATGAGAACCTCCCTGTGTGCTATTACACCCTCCATAAGCATCTGGAGGGAGTCACTGGAGAGCCTGGGTGCAGCCGTGCACCTTTGTGCAGTGCTTGTCAGTGTCTGCAGCACCTCAATGCTGCACAACACTGACAGAACAACTGTCAAAATAAAGTTGGTTATGGTCTCTTTAAGGAAACCGGCTAATGACACATCATCAGATGATGTCATCAGATCCGCTTCCTGTTAATTGTCCGGGAACTTTGCAGGATGGGCTTAACAAACCCAATCAGGGAAGATTGTTGTGAGAGGGCGGGCTGGAGCCGGGAGCGCCTTCCCCACAAGCCACCATTGCTGGCCGCCCGGGACTCGCCACCATTGGCAAAATCATGGCCAACATGTATATTACATTCTTCAGAGAGGTCTTCAAGATTATGTAGGGTTAAAATAAGGTAAATAGTGATAGAATACTTCCAGTGGTTTGTCCCATTCCCATGCCCTTTCCACATACACATTTAATTTTTTTTCTGATGGAGGAAAATTGTAACCAAATTCGCCCAAAACAAGCGGCAAGCTGGCAAAACGGTTGAACTGCACGCCGGTTCGTGCAGGTCTGAGCCAAATTCAGCACGGGCCTCATTTGAATGCAAGCAGAGAGCTGTGGGTGCCAAACATCCCACCGAGCTGGCCGCTGAGAGGCAGAGCAGGGAGGTGAAGCCCTGGGGACAAACCTGGGCCAGTAACTCCTGCTCTTCTGGCTCCACAAAAATATAACTTTGAACAGGTTTTGTGGCCATTCAGAAGGGAACAAAAACTTAGCAGAGGTTAATACACAAGTAGGTCTATACTGTATGATAAAGGGATGTTCGTTTGTAAAGGTGGAAAAGCAAGAAGATTTAAATGAGTAGTTTTCTGGATTTTTCTTTTTGATTTATCTTTGGGAAGGGGCAAGGAGAAACATTGTAGAATATTTTCCTAAGAAATTAAATAGATTAAGTACAGGCCATGATAGAGTGTCTTGTGCATGGTTTGCGGAACAAGTAAGGTTGATAAGCCAAATGGCCAGTACTTGTTCAATGGTTTTGTACATTCTGATATGTTCACTAATCTTTACAGTGTGAGGACTAATAATCAATTGGAGCTCAAAGAATAAGGAATGCCATATGACTGAAATAAGTCATTTATGGGAAACATTAATGCTCTAAATTCTTCCATTTCACTGCTGAGAACCGGGCTCAAGATCAGTTAAGACTTATAGAAGTAACATACCTCTCCCTAATGGCTGTTTAAGCATTCATGAAGTAGTTTGTCTGGTTTCAATGGACAGGAATTCATAACAGAGCTGGTAACTAATAGGACAATCTCACATAAAATTGGCACTAAAAAGCCTTGTCTAGGAAATAGTCTCATCCTCTTGATTCAATAGAAGATGTTCTTTTTAATCAGGGTTGGGAAAGTGTTAAATGAGCTCTAAGCTGTGTCTAACCTTAGCTATCTCTGCTGCTTAATTCAAAAGTAAAAAACAATGTTTTGTTTTCAGACCTATTGTCCCTCAGCATAATGGGCATCAAATTCACAAAAACAAGAAATGCAAACTTTACTAATTACAAACCCACAAACGTGAAGTTATTTGCACATTGGGTAATTATCGTGATAATGATATAATTAAGCTTTAAATGATTAATGGCCTGACAACAAGCCTTCGAATAGATGTTCTGCAAATCCATTAATATAATGCCTTTGTAGGTAAGCATAATGACTTAAGACATTTCCTGGTGTAAACTTTTGACATAAATTTACTGTTTTTTTTAATTTTCCACTTGCTGTACCACGTTGAAAAAGCTCAACTGTCTTGTTTCTTTTAGTGAAATAATTATCTTGATAGAGCCTTTCTAGACAAGCAGCAGTAAAGAATCTGGGTCAGCATATTCTTTCCCAAATAACTCCCTCTTGCATTCTCAGCACTGCATTTTTATAACCTGTAGATTCTAAATTCCATTGCTGATTCACAAGATGGCCTTGTAAATTGGTGGGCTGATTGTGCAGAACAGCTCGAGCAGGCTCAATTTATCATTTGATTCTGCAGTTTGCATTAAATTACTGAAAATCCCAGGGTTGAATGCTCCATGGCAAATAGTTCCAAGTGACAAAATGTAAATGAGACAGGAACAATAATTTATCAAGAAACACTTTTGTAATACAATTTTTACTGGTATATTCAGGTATACTCATTCTATGGCCATTTCAATTCATCAAGGCACTATTTAAGACAATAAATGATTGTGTTAAGCAGAACATACTAAAGTACAATCATGCTGTTCTTGCAGTTACAGATCAATCATTCCAATTAATTTAAAACGCAATATTTCAGGCTTGTGAATGTGTCCTATAACCTTAATCCATTGCTGTCCCTTAGAGCTCTGACCTTGGCCTACTTCTTTATACACTATACATAAATCCTCCTAATGTTTTTTTTCATAGCCACGGTCTTTTGGTGTAGTTGCCAAAGATGGCTTCAATGGTATGCCTTTATCAGTTGAACCTGGCATTTTCGCAAGTGTAATGTCTTCAGTTTCGCAGGTGCAAGCTCATTACCAACTTACACTTAACTGGAATAACTTACTAACTTCAATTTGCCTCATGAAGAAAAAGCTTTTTTCTGATTGAGGAAGGTTTTATGCTGGATCCATATCTTCCATGAAACATCTTTAAGTACTACTTGAAAATAATTCCCTGCATAATTATACAGGCATGAAAAAGCTTCAGAGAATCATTTGAAACAAGCTTGATTTTTCATTTACAATGTTTCAATCACTGAACTTCAATTATCATCCTTAATTAGATAGCTTCACTACAATAGCATTTTTCATTTTTAAATTTTGACTTAATTTTATGTTCAAGTTTATACAAAATGTCGGTGCTAAAGAATGGAACATTTTCAACAGATTAGGGATAGATTAGCATAGAGGGTGGAAAAAGGTGAAACGCCCTCCATGTTCTACCCACAATATGTCTTGATTCAAATCTCAGATCAGCATCAATTATTGTTATTCCTATTTCCCACTTCGGTCATCTTTGTGGTCTCTCAAACTGAAGTGTTCCTATTCCTACAGGGACTTGTATTTTACAGTCCTTTGAACTAAAGGTAAATTGAAACAAGCCTGTAAATATACTAACTGACAATAAATGCTGGAAATACACAGCAGGTCAGTCAGTATCTGTAAAGAGAAAAGATAGGTTAATGCCTTGGGTAGGAAAAAAACTGGAAATGCTAAAAATCTGAAATAAGAGCAGAAGATGCTGGCAAGCAGATTAGTCAGCATCTGTTAAGAAGATTGATTCTTAAATGTGCAAACAAGCTAGTTTATCATTTATCCTACTTGTCATACTATTAGCCATTGTATTATTTTGTTTGTTCAATGTATTTTACTGTTATTAACAAATGCAGAGCAGGTTGATGAGCATCTGACAAAGAAACAAGAATAACATGTTCTACAACGAGAGTAACAGTTTGTTACGAGAGTATTATTTTGTTACAAGAGGTAATAGTTTGTAATGAGAATAACAGTTTTGTTACGAGAGTAACGTGGTCTTTGATCAGCAGCTTTAATGAAAGGTTACACGTGAAGTGATAAACTTCCTTTCTCTTTCAGGCACTGATTGACCTGGTTTGTATTTGCAGTAGATTTGCAGCTTTTCTTTATCGCTATTTTATTGTTTCTTTATCACTATTTTATTGTAAATGTTTTTGTTCGCAATGTTATTTTAACAATCATGTTCTTTATGCTTTTGTAAACATAACCTTATTACAAGACAGCTGTTTACAGATAAATGGAATCACCTAGGCAAAAAGATTGCAAAGAAATATATGTGTTTGGCATCCACAGAATTGCGTTTGATGATGTTACTATCGTACTGTAACTGGTTTCAGAAAGCTGCCCCCTATTATGGGGCTGATAATGTGATGCTCAGTGCTATAGCCACAGGTGCTTGAAACTTGCTGTGTGCACATTACATAAGAACATAAGAACTAGGAGCAGGGGTAGGCCATACAGCCCCTCGAGCTTGCTCCACCATTCAATAAGACCATGTCTGATCTGATGATGGACTCAGCTCCACTTCCCCACCGCTCCCCATAACCCCTTATCCCCTTATCGTTTAAGAAACTGTCTATTTCTGTCTTAAATTTATTCAATGTCCCAGCTTCCACAGCTCTCTGAGGCAGCGAATGCCACAGATTTACAACCCTCTGAGAGAAGAAATTTCTCCTCATCTCAGTTTTAAATGTGCGGCCCTTATTCTAAGATCATGCCCTCTAGTTCTAGTCTTCCCCATCAGTGGAAACATCCTCTCTGCATCCAACTTGTCAAGCCCCCTCATAATCTTATACGTTTCAATAAGATTACCTCTCATTCTTCTGAATTCCAATGAGTAGAGGCCAAACCTACTCAAACTTTCCTCATAAGTCAACCCTCTCATCCCGGAATCAACCTAGTGAACCTTCTCTGAACCGCCTCCAAAGCAAGTATATCCTTTCGTAAATATGGAAACCAAAATTGCACACAGTATTCCAAGTGTGGCCTCACCAATACCTTATATAACTATAGCAAGACTTCCCTGCTTTTATACTCCATCCCCTTTGCAATAAAGGCCAAGATACCATTGGCCTTCCTGATCACTTGCTGTACCTATCCTTTGTGTTTCATGCATAAGTACCCCCATGTCCCGCTGTACTGCGGCACTTTGCAATCTTTCTCCATTTAAATAATAACTTGCTCTTTGATTTTCTCTGCCAAAGCGCTTGACCTCACACTTTCCAACATTATACTCCATCTGCCAAACTTTTGCCCACTCACTTAGCCTGTCTATGTCCTTTTGCAGATTTTGTGTGTCCTCCTCACACATTGCTTTTCCTTCCATCTTTGTATCGTCAGCAAACCTGGCTACGTTACACTCAGGCCCTTCTTCCAAGTCGTTAATATAGATTGTAAAAAGTTGGGGTCCCAGCACTGATCCCTGCGGCACCCCACTAGTTACTGGTTGCCAACCAGAGAATGAACCATTTATCCTGACTCTCTGTTTTCTGTTAGTTAGCCAATCCTCTATCCATGCCAATATATTACCCCCAACCCCGTGAACTTTTATCTTGTGCAGTAGCCTTTTATGTGGCATCTTGTCAAATGCCTTCTGGAAGTCCAAATACATCACATCCACTGGTTCCTCTTTATCCACCCTGTTCATTACATCCTCAAAGAATTCCAGCAAATTTATCAAACATGATTTCCTCTTCATAAATCCATGCTGAATTTGTCTGACTGAATTTTGCTTTTCCAAATGTCCTGCTACTGCTTCTTTAATAATAGACTCCAACATTTTCCTAACCACAGATGTTGGGCTAACCCTGCTTTTAGTCTGCCTCCTTTTTTAACCAACATATGAAAAGGAAAGCCAGTCCATCAAGCCTGCATCAGCCAGATATTGTGTAACCACATACATCATTTATCCAACCCTTAACCACACAATCTCCTAGAAAAAGAGAACCAATTTAGGAAAGCCTCTGGGAAATTCCTTTAGCCCCGTAAGGAAATCAAGCAAAGCTGAAGTATTGTTCCGTCATTGATGCCTGTAATTCTACTGTCCTTTTCTAATGACTCTGTAATGATAGGAAACAAGGCAGAGACCACAACCCTTGGCCCCTTTATCCTTAAATGTACTAATCATTCTGTGATAAATTATCCTTTAAGAAATCAGACTTCCTAACCATTTACCATTAGTACATAATCACTCTCATATCACAAACAGTACTTTCTAGGCTCAAAACTCTTAACAGATAAACTACTGGGCTGTTCCAAGAATTGACCTGTTTAATAAATGGGACTGTACATATAATACATTAACGAACAAAACTTCCATGGTCAATCCCATGATTTAAAATTGGTGCCAGGATAATGCTCCAGCTCTCGTATCATTGTTCATGCTGACTGTGTCACTGTAACTCACCAGACCAGTGCTGACAGCTGTGAGCAAAAGGAGCTGTCTGTGCTGCTTTTCACAGCTTCTCATCCCTGAATTCCAGGAAGAATTGATCGAAGTGAAATAAATAACGCTGTACTGTTTGTCTTATGGACAAAGGGAATGTATATATAGCAGTAGTGTATGGCAATGTAGTGAACTGCAGGACACATTAGCACAGAGTTGGGAAATGTTACAGAGAATCATATTGTTTAGGTTGGCTGTATTTTTATCAACGCAGAAGAAAATTTCATCGGCTTAAGCAGCTTTTTAGTACGACACCCAAGGGGCATTATTCCGGTGTGAGCCTGGGAAGACTATTGAACTTTAGGGGCTATCACAGATGTGCCTGAGTCTAATTGTGCCCTCACCTAACATACACACATATATTGCCACCAGGGATAATGATCAGGAATGGAAACTGTTATATATGTACACTATAGATATACTCTCTGTGTAGTCACTGTATAGTTACATAAGATGGAGACCGGTTTACCGGAGGTACCATCAACAAGGTTCACACTGTATTCACTATGCTGGCACCACCAAAGGGGGCAACTGGTGGAGGCCCAGGGTACCCAGGTATAAAAGCGAATCCACCATGTGGTATCCTCACTCTGGAGTTATATTAAATGAACTAAGGTCACTACAGTTCAAGTGCAATACTTTGCCTTGTGGAGTCATTATCAGGGCATCTAAAGACATAACAATTGGAGATGGGAGTATGGACTTTCATGCGAAAATGGCTAACTTTGGTACGTTGCAGCAGTTTGCCGATGGGGATGATTGGGACACCTTTGTGGAGAGGCTCGACCATTTTTTCACAGCAAACAATCTGGCAGGGGACAATCTGGCCACACTGGCTGATAAGCGCAGAGCTATCCTGCTCACCAGTTGTGGGTCCACCGTCTATGGCCTCGTCAGGGACTTGCTGGCACCAGCGAAGACAACAACCAAGATGTACGAAGAGCTTGTAACGCTGATCCAAGAACAACTCAAGCCCAAAGAGAGCAGCCAGACACCGATTTTACACCAACCGACGGCCCGAAGGGCAAGAAATCACAAAATATGCTGCAGACCTCAGGAGGCTGGCAGCGCCGTGTGATTTCGGTGAACACCTCACCAAAGCGCTGCGGGATATCTTTGTCATTGGATTCGGCCGCGAGGGTCTTCTTCACAGGTTACTATCTGCGGATACCACAGTCACACTGCAGAAGGCCATCACCATGACCTTGACCTGTGGCTCTAGGCGGATGACTCATCCTCAGGACTCAAACCCGGCAAGTACTGTACACAGACTGGTGCCTTTTAGAGGCTGGACTGTAGAAGGAGAGAGAACAGGCCCCCGAGTCCCTTAACTCTGAGTCCGCCGAGGGGGGCTAATCGGTTAGCACCATGTTGGTGTTGCGGAGGAAATCACCGGGCTCACCAGTGCCGTTTTAAGGACTATGTGTGCAAAGGATGCAGCACAAAGGGCCGCCTCCAGCAAATGTGTAAAAGAAATATGACTCACTGTGTTGATGAAGAGTCTGCAGATGGCCATGAATCCAGCGTGAATTATGAAGAGGTGGTCAGAGAGACAGCTCAGCCCCACAATGAGGTGTACGGAATGTTTACCTGCACCACAGAATGTTCCCTGTTGAAAATGGAAGTTGAGAAAAATGACATTCCAGTTTTCATGGAGGTGGACACGGGGGCGAGCCAGTCAGTAATGAATTAAGAAGCCTTTAAGAGGCTATGGGACAATCAAACTGAACAACCCAAGTTGGTCCTGGTTCAAGCAAAGCTGCGCACCTACACCAATGAACTTATCCCAGTTGTTGGTAATGCAGCTATAAAGGTACCCCATGATGGCGTGGTGCACAAGTTACCTCTGTGGATTGTTGCAGTTGATGGACCAACGCTACTCAGAAGAAGGTGGATGGAGAAGATCCATTGGAGATGGGAAGATTTCATCCCTCCAGCGATCGACATCCCCCTCGCTCAGAGGCAAAGCAAGCCCCCACTTGAGGTTGGATCTGGCACCAGAGAGCAGGCCAGCACAGCACCCGAGGCACAGACCGCTCAGCACGGCTGCGCGAAGATGATCCAGCTGAGATGACCCGAACGCACCTTCTAGGCTCCAGTGGCAGGACCCCGGAGAAAGAAAATCGGATCCAAAGGCAACTTCCCAGCTTCGGTGGCAGAACCCGGGGAGAAGAGAATCACAGCAACCGACATTGTGGATGGAAGAAAGATGGCGACCAAACCACGAGGTGAAGCGCTGAAGGAAAAGATGGTGGTGGCTAGACCACGAGGTGCAGCGCTGATGGAGCAAGCGAAGAAGAGGAATGGGGTAAAGATAGCAAAGCTCTCTTAAAGGAGGCCAGCAACCCACCACACTTAAAGAGACAGTCCCACATTCTCACTCAATGTAATAACAACTGTGAGCTAAATGTAAAGCTTGTAATCGATGATCAGAGTTTTATACATGTTATAAGCAAAGAAAGTCGGGCGATTGCGATCGTAGCTACAGTTTATCTACAATAAGCAATGAAACATTGTGCGATGCAGGATTTCAACTATATTCTGATTATGTAGCAGGCAAACACTCATCCGAAGCACACAAGTCCAGCGGGCTACCCGATGCTGTAGCCTGCACCCCTGGGACCAGGGTGATGCACCACGGAGTGTGGCCACAAACAGCTAAAATAGACAAGCTGCAGAGCAAGCGATCTCAGGAGGGCAACGGCACAGGTATCGATACCCTGCCCCTGATCGGCTCCATCTCTCAGGCACCCGATGGCACCGACCGCCACGAGCCTGAAAGAGCAAACTGCCCTAAGGCACAGCTCCCAGACCCCATCGCCACCAAGGTTACGCCCGGGAGCAAGGGGTCATCCGCGGCGGTTCTCCCAATTGGGACCGGGACCAGCCAGGATCCCAAACCAAATAACGCCAGGCAAGCGAGTTAGCAGTTCCCTATGCACTGCTAGACGACTGCTCCTCTGGGGCCAGCAGCTACCCGGGGCACAAGAAGAGGACAGGGAGGTCACACGCATCTGTGAACCTGCCCGACGCTAGGAGCAATGGCAAAGGCCCCGAGATCCCACAACTCGAGCGAACTGGGTTCCCACTGCCAGCACCGGGCAACGCGCCGCCACCAGGCTGCCTGGACACCATATAGCAGCTCTGGAACTAGCTTGTCCTCAGGCACCGGTGCTGACCCCAGCACTGATCCCAAAGATGTACCATCAATGTATCTTACCAGTCAAATGTACTTGCCTCACAACTGTACCACAAATGCAATGATGTAAATGCAAATTTCCTTTTCTGGACTTGAATGTATATGAATGTGATGAGCCACCGGCATGATCTACATGTGGGGGGGAAAATGGATGCATGTAGCCATGGACACACACATGGATCACACCCAGAACCCACTGAAGTCCCACTGCATCATCGAACCATCCCAACTGGTAACCACTACCCAATGTTGTGGCAATAAGGACTTGGGGGTTAACAGGGAGCGAGCCAAGCCAAAGCACAGTCAAGGTGCAAGGGCTATTGGCACTTAAGTCTGGGGAGAGCCAAACCAGAGCACATAGTGCAAAGGTATTGGCACAAAAGACTTGGGGGAGAGTGATGTTATATATGTACACTATAGATATACTCTCTGTGTAGTCATTGTATAGTTGCATAAGATAGAGACTTGTTTACTGGAGGTACCATCAACAAGGTTCACACTGTATACACTATGCTGGCACCACCAGAGGGTGCAACTGGTGGAGGCCCAGAGATTACCTATACACCCCAGGTATCCAGGTATAAAAGGGAGTCCACCATGTGGTATTCTCACTCTGAAGTTATATTAAATGGACTAAGGTCACTACAGTTCAAGTGCAATACTTTGCCTCATGGAGTCATTATCAGAGCATCTAAAGACATAACAGAAACCCTCTCCAATTTTTCTCTCACTAACCCAAAGGCACTGAGATCAATTTATAATGCCACTGCCACTGCCCCAGATGTGATCAGCTAACTTGCCTCGGAGGACACAACAGTAGCCCTGTGTTCATGCAACTCTTGCTTTATGACTCATACATTACTATTGTTTTATTTACTATTTGTCAATGCACAGCACAGTGCCATCTAGTACCTGCAAAAGTGGGGAAGCCCAGAGTTCAGATAGCTGAGTGGATTTCCTAAGATGGATTTGAATGTTTGAGTAGAAACAGGAAAAATTCATATTGTGTTTGGTATATAAATGTCTCAGAAATTATCAGCAACTCATAGCCGAAGCGATGATAATATTTGAAGTTTAATAGTGATTGTGGTGGTAACCTCAGGCAGGTCAGCAGCAGCATTGAGGCCAGAGCTGGCATGTGAGCCAGAGCATCAGAAAACAATATAGTCTGCTCCCATTAGACTCAGTTGTGTGATATAGTTGGAGTCGGGAGTTCGAAGCGGATATTGAAAATACAATCGGGGTTAATTTGCAGTCAGAGGCTTCCCGTGGGCGGATGCCTCTGACCAGCAAAAAATCTATGCACTTATCTTCTGCCTCAGGCTCCATGGAGATGTGCTCTCCTGGGCGTCTACGTGTAGGCCTGCGAGGAGGCCCACGTATCCCAGGGTTGCACGCGGTTCGCAAGTGCCCCGGGATCACATGGCCTGGCCCAACTACTGAAAGAAGGGAATCCACATTCATGCTGATGGGAATCCGTATGTACAGAAAGCCCATAAGTATGAATGGGGCTCACATAGAAAATACATCCAGACATCAAATACATTTTTTAAAAACATTACATATTTAAAATGGCATTTAATTAAATATTTAAAACAAAAATTGAATTTTTGAAAAATAAATTTATATGTATTAACCGGTCTAATAATAAATTAATGTTATTTCACAGGCTTTTTAATGTATTGGATGTTACATAATGGATTGATAAAATTTTATTTTTATGATTATTCAAACTCTTACACTGGTAAAAGCAGGCCTTACACCTGCGTTTTTCAGCGTAAGAGTTTCACGGGCATTTGCTGGGCAGAAGTTGGGCAAATAGTCCAACTCTCCGCCAGTAAATGCCCTTTGCCTGGGGATGCGTGCGATCTATCAAGAGAATTTTTGTCAGATCGCAAGTTCCGGGTTCTAGCGTATGCGCAGCACATGCCTATACCCGGAACCTGCGCGGCACCTATGGGCACATGCACACCTCATATGTGCCCATAGGGGCCACAAATTATGGCCCAATAAGTATATGGACCAGTGCTAAGGCTATAATGCTGCACACAAAGCAAAGTTAATTATCTTTTTGAGAGAAAGAAGAAAAAAAAGACTTGCATTTATATAATGTCTTTCATGACCACGGAACACTTTACAGCCAATGAAGTACTTTTCTTTGTAGGCACCATTTTAATGTAGGAAATGCCCAACCAATTCGTAGATAACTCCTCGGCTCTTCTTCGAAATAATGCCATGGGTTTTTTTTAACGTCGTCCTGAGAGAGCAGACCTTCGGTTTAACGTCTCATCTGAAAGACGACACCTGTGACAGTGCAGCACTCCATCAGTACTGCACTGGAGTGTCAGCCTAGATTTGTGTGCTCAAGTCTCTGGAGTGGGACTTGAACCCACAACTTTCTGACTCAGAGAGCATGTGCTACCAAATGAGCCACGGCTGACACTGACAATGTTGACATGGGATTCCATTCAGTGGCTCCTTCTTAATTTTTCAATTATTATTTTTATTATTTCTCATTTTTTAGTATTAAAGATTTTAGGACCATGTAGCTGTTCCTGATATAATTTGAAATTATCAAGGATCAGATGAAATATCAATCCAGATAAATTGGCTGTTGTACCAGATACATGGAGCCTGGCTGCAGAGTGATGCAGTGCTGGAAACTACCCTCCATCATGTAGATCCAAACTGTTTTGAGATTTTTTTCCCTTCACATCGTGACCATGCTTTGACCTCAATGCATTCAAATTCTGGAATACCAATTGCACTTTTTGTGCAAATTAAATCATGCTTTCTTATTTACTAAAGTAGCTAGACTGGCTCGTTATCCATTCCTTGCAAATAAACAGTTCAACTTGACCTGCACACAGATAATCCAATGTGACAGAGAGCCCAATAAGCTGTCAATATATCTTACTTGTTGACATGATATCAATTAGCACTGGAGGATGGTCCAATTTTTCAGCTCCTTTAGTTGGAAAAAACAAATCAAACAATTACTCAAGTTAGAGATGTTCATCGATCGATCGACCGTTTAATTGTCTGAAAGACTCATTGATTTATTGGGTATGGTGGAAAGATAATGAGGACCAACTAGGATAATAAAAAGTCCAGCCCAGTGGGGCTCCAGCACATCTTTCAAAAGCTGTGTGTTGTTGAAGTGTCATTCCTTTCTATGTTTACTTATCCTCAAGCCGTGATTGTGAACCTTTTGTTTAGAGCTTTATGAAAATGGTATTTTATCTTTGGTATAAAGCCGTGGAACTCTTTTTACCACATACTAAGTGGCCGAAATTGCCCCTTTGCGCAGTGCCAGTTAGCGTCGCCGGCCAGCGATAATGGTACGCTAATGTGACACGAGCGGATGTGACCCCAGGGCTCTGCTGGCGAATTGTGGTTTGCGCTGCGCCCCGCGATTAGCACACTGACCCCTTATCACCCTGCGCCGACTCATTTGCGCCCTTCGGGGGAAATTGCCGCAGAATGTGAGGTCAGTGTGGTGCGATGCCAACGACAGCTTCTCGGTGCGAGAAGTTGTGGTGTCTGTGGCGCCTCGGCCGCCCTTAAAGGCGAGGCGGTAGCACGGCAGCTACCATCTTTTTTCTGTCTACTGACTTTTCAGTCGGCCTGAAAATGGCGGCCGCAGGTGTGGTCAGGCTGCCAACATGCAGCCCGGCACCCCCTCTCAGGTGCCAGACCACTGGCCCGGCCAACACCCTCCCTGGTGGCCCAAAAGAGGCTGCCGAGTTAGCAGCGGCCCTCCCCTTTAAATTAGCTGTGCTGTTATACTGAGCGCGTCGCTGAGCATAGCATCCCACAAGCACCACGAGGGCGCTCTGTTAGCGCAATAACAACTTTTTTTTCATGACAATTTTTTAAAAAAAGCTAATTCGAATTATGCGCTGCAAACCCAGCGCGGGACAAATTTGGCTATGTCAGCACACTTTAGCCTTCATGGAGCACTGCTACCTCTTATTCAAATCGAATAAAAAGTCTGTACTGATGAGAGGTAGGCTGCAGGATCACCGATTTTTTCCCTATACAGTACTTTCTTTGCAGATCTCAATCTTTTATGTCAACTTTTTCAGATAGTAACATTTCAGCAATTTTCCTTGACTGCTGAATAATGTGCCCACAAGTCTATCATTTTGCTCAATAGCCTCATCACTTCTCTTGTGCTGTCTCAAGGACCCTCTCATTAGTCATTCTTACACAACATACTTTCAGCATTTGTCTGTAGCACACAAATTCAAATGCCTTCCATCCTATTATTTCAGCATTCAGAGTCCAATTTTCACATCCATGTAATGTGAATTCTGTGCACAGATTCCTACAGGCATCATGAGATACCTCTCGAGAAAAGAAATCCTAGCATGTTTTTTTTCTCCCCAAGAGTTAAAATAAAAGTTATGTTAATTATTTATCAATGTACCAGTCTCCCTGGCTGCATGTCTCCCTCAGTCATTTATTCTTCCTCCTGCTCCTATGCCATGGCTTCAGGCTACTGCTCCTGGTCCTCTTGCTTATGGTTACCTCCCTCTGAATGGCAAAATTATACAATATAGAGCAAACATAGTTAATTTTGGGCACATTGTTAAAGTTATAGAGGGGTGGGTTTAGAACATGAAGCATGACCGAAACCCTCCTCCAAAGCACCCACTTCTGGGTTTAACCGAGGCGCTTTGTGGGGATGGGGGTGGGGGGGTTAAAATTCAAATTGTCTGATATCAATAAAGCTTCACTGTTTACAGTTACTTTGTAAAACGTTTGCCAGAGGGAACTGACAGAGTTCTTTTGAGCATAGAGGTTTTTGAGAAGTTTGGAGGCTTTCAAAAGGATAACATCAGGATTGCGGTGGCGGGGGGTGAGGGGGTGGTGGTTTGGAGGGACCATGGATGTTTAAGAGGATATCGGACAAGGAAGATAATTACTATCCATGGTAGTGATGTCGTGCAGTGGTGGGATCTGCAAGTGCACAAGAAACAGGTGCATAAAATGGATGTGGAAAGCAGCAGAGAGGAGAGCAACAGAGGGGCCGAAGTTGCAGAAGGCTCTAGCCACATGAGGGGGTGCGCAGACAGATGCTCAGCTTCCTTGACCTGTCTGAAGAACAGTGCTTCCACAGGCTCAGATTGACACAGCAGGTAGTTGCAGACATCTGCAGCCTCCTTCAAAAAGAGCTGCTCTGTGCTTGGCCTGGTGGCCACCCATTGCTGCCTGTCGTCACTGCTCTCTATTTCTTTGCCTCTGGCTCTTTCCAGTGTGCCACCGGAAACATCTCGAGGGTTCCTCAGTCGGCTGCACATAAATGTATATGGCAGGTCGCTGATGAGTTCTTTGGCAGGGCGTCAACTTATGTCAACTTCCCCTGCGATGTCAATAGCCAGAATGAGTGGCAGTCGGAGTTGCCTGTCTGGCTGGCTTCGCACAGGTGTAGGGTGCCACCAATTGCACACTCATGCCAATCTGAGGACCACTGGATCAACCAGGAGTTTTTATCAACTGCAAGGGATTTCATTCCATCAATGCACAGCTGGTGTGCAAACACAAGAGATTCATATAGGCATGTAACCAGATTATCTGAAAGCTGTCATGATGCTTTTACACTGTGGCAGTCCAACATTTCAGACCATTTTGTACCAGGAAACAGACTTAAGAGCTAGCTTATAGGAGATAAGGGATGCACCCTTCAAACTTGGTTCATGACATCTGTGAGGAACCCCACCAATGAGGCACAGGACTACTACAACGAAAGCCACATGAGTATTAGGTGTGTCATCGAGCAAGCCATTGAAGTGTAGAAGATGCTGTCCAACAGCTTAGATAGGTCTGGAGGCGCTCTTCAGTTCTCACCAGTGAGGGTGTCCAGAATCATAGTAGTGTGCTGCATCCTGCACAACATTGTGCGGCAGAGAGGATTACACATGGAGTATGACCAAGTCGCTCATCAGGCATCTTCTGATGAGAACTTTGAAGAAGAGGAGGAGGGATAGGAAGGTGGAGCACCCATTGCCAGACCAGCCACGTACATTGCTGCCCAAGAGGCCATAGCTCGAAGGTTCAGTTAGTTAGTCAGACTGGAAAAAATAACAAATTAAATCCACCAGCACCAACCACTCTTTGCACAAAACAATAGTTTAATCATGCATACACCCATTGCAAAACAGGCCAGTCGGTCCTGTCACGAATTGATATTGATGATGAAACAAGTGAAAGGGCAATTTGGCCCTCAGGATGCAATAATGGGCAAGACGTGGAAGTGGTGTTAATCAATAAATTTTATGTGCAGTTATTAAAAAAAGGAATCTTAACAACGTAACATTCTGTCAAACACCTATGTGCATACCCTTAGTGAATTACAATAGCTTTAACTTACACTTTCTACCACTTCTACATGGTGCATTCCATGTGGATTCAGCAGAGATAGAGGCGGGCTGCTCAGATCCCTGCCCTGACTCCTATGACTTCTCGGCTTTAGAGCCTCTGAGGGCCTGCCAACGAATGCTCAACCTATACCTGTTGAAGGGCAGATTTGGTCATCGGGAGACGAGGCAGCATGTTAGGTACTGGCTATGGGGAGTCCCCACTTCCATGTCACCTTTTGCCATCCTCACTCTCCTGGGCCAATGCCATATCACACCTATCATTCTGCTGGAGAGCAGCTTGGTGAAGATCAGTTATGCATTGTAAGGCCAGAGATAAGGTATCCGTCCTCCCGTTTAAGGCGGCACATATCTCTTGACTGGCTGCAGTCATGGCCTGCATAGACTCATTTGAACTGTGCTTGAAGTCCCCTGGAGGTGGCCACTCTCTCCATGGCAGACATTCCACAATTATCTGCTCCACCAATCCACTACTGTTCAAGTTGGACTCCTCCATCCTCTCCACTATTGTGGCGAATGTGCATGGCACTAATGTTAGCACCTTGCAAAGTTGCTCCTGTACCTCTATCATTCTCCTTCTCAACGACGGCCTCCAGGATTCAGCATCTGTGTCCAGTTGAGCAGAGCTTGGCGAGATTGCACCTCTCACCACAGACTCTACATAGCTGTCCTTGCACTTGTGAATTGAGAATCACCAGGTGAAAACCCAACTAACTCTGTAACTGGACCCACAGAAGTGGGAGTGTTTGCGTTGGTACATGGCTGTATGTCCTGTGATGCTGCACCCTCAGAAGGAACAAGGTCCTCCAAGGAATCGTCCTCCAGCGTCTCCAGCGACTCTTGCTGTGATCAGGAAGGCTAATGGAATCTTGGCCTTTATTGCAAAGGGGATGGAGTATAAAAGCAGGAAAGTCTTGCTACAGTTATACAGGGTACTGGTGAGGCCACACTTGGAATACTGCGTACAGTTTTGGTTTCCATATTTACAAAAAGATACACTTGCTTTGGAGGCAGTTCAGAGAAAGTTTACTATGTTGATTCTGGAGATAAGGGGGTTGACTTATGAGGAAAGGTTGAGTAGGTTGGGCCTCTACTCATTGCAATTCAGAAGATTGAGAGGTGATCTTATCGAAACGTATAAGATTATGAGGGGATTTGACAAGGTGGATGCAGAGAGGATGTTTCCACTGATGGGGGAGACTAGAACTTAGAATAAGGGGCCACCCATTTAAAACTGAGATGAGGAGAAATTTATTTTCTCACAGGGTTGTAGATTTGTGGAATTCTCTGCCTCAGAGAGCTGTGGAAGCTGGGACATTGAATAAATTTAAGTCAGAGATCGACAGTTTCTTAACCGATAAGGGAATAAGGGGTTATGGGGAACGGGCAGGGAAGTGGACCTGAGTAATGATCGGATCAGTCATGATCGTATAAAATGGTGGAGCAGGCTCAAGGGAACGTATGGCCTACTCCTGCTCCTATTTCTTATGTTCTTATGTTGCTCTGCACATGAAAGCACCGGAAGACAAAAGAAAGAGATGTGAATTAGTTGTGGCAAAATAACAATCTTGACAATCACCAGAACACCGGCTTCTCATTGATGAAATAAAGTCAGCATATGTGTGTTAGAGACTGGCAGAAATAGACAGCATCATGACTGCTCCCAGAGTATCTCGTGTTTATTTGTATTATTCTGTTTCTGTGGTTCAACACCAGCTGCACAAGAATGGTGTGAAAAGCTATACTATTCATGTATGCCATGGGAATTTTACTGGGGGTCCCGATGGCCACATGTATACGATCAACGTGACCCTGCACTTTTGGAAAGCCTGTCAGATGGTAAACATGCTACAGCTGATGTTGTTGCCTCCTTTCCATGAGGAAAGTGATGAAAGTGTTTCCCCAGGCAAAAAAGCTTTTTTCACTTGTCTTGTGCATCAGTGGATTGAAGATTGACTGCCTTGGCAAATGTCACTTGTGGTTGGAAAGATTCAGTCATGTAACTATTTAATGCGGGAGTAATATTCACAGCCATGGGCAGGGTTGTCCCTGTGGTAGATGTTGTGTGCAGGTCAGACTCAAAATTACTCGCTCCTGAAATGTATTTGGTGAAAGGCAGGTCTCTTCAGACATCCTTGAGTGTTTCTAGGTCAGAGAACTCGGCTCTTGGGATGAGGCAGAGTGGATGCTAGATGCTGAGGTGAAATCGTAACTGCCTTTCATCTCTCTGCATGAAGTCCTGTTTCTCCTCCGGATCCAGCACTGCCATTGGAATGCAATACAATTCCTATGCTGAGCACTATGGTTACTGTTAATGAAGCAGCTGCGGTCAGAAACAGTGTTGTGCGAAAAAGGTATCTGCAAAAGGAGTCCTGCAGTGCAAAAATGCCACTGCAAACACCAGCTGCAAGTAATCCATCAACAGTAATGCAGATACAGCTATGTGGAAAGCAAAATAAAACCACAAAGTTTTGAACACAATATTGACTTTTAAAGTCAATCACACATTTAAGAATCGCACTTCTTAAAAAGGAAATCCCAGTGACACCAGCTTCAAATGGTGAAAAACATTTCAAGAATCAACAGATTGTTGATTTCAACATGGGACCAATTTCAAGTTAACAGATATAATGAAGGTGATGCACGCACTGTGCAAGACATACAGATATTGGGAAATTTGTGAGCTCACTGAATTTGGTACCCTACGAATCAGGCATTTGGGCCTCATCTCCTGATTCAATGCGGTGTGCTCCCAGAGTGAGAAGGTACACTCTCTGACAGCATCATCATTGAACCAGCCATTATTAGCACAAATAGAACTGTTTTTCTGGACTTTTAAGGCAAGATTACCAGCCATTGCCAGAGATGCTCTGGCTACAATTGGATGGGTAAGAGTGGCACCAAGCAGGGGTTGTTCCATGGAGCAGGACAACAGAGGAAGGACATTGATGAAGGATGGCATGCACAACTGCATCTAATGCAACAGAGAGGTCAAGAAGGGCAAGGAGAAATAATGCAACTAGATCGCAGTCACAATGGCCGGAATCTTACCAGCCCTGCGAGTGCGAGTTTGGAGGCGGTTCTGCTGTCAAAATGGCCGTGATTGACAGTAAGTTGATCAATTTCGGGTCCATAGATTGTTAAAATGTCAGGAACAGGTACAGAAAATAATTTTAAAAAGACTAATGGAATGCTGGCCTTTAGAGGACTAGAATACAAAGGGGGTAGAAATTACGCTGTAGCTGCACATAGCCCTGGTTAGACTACACCTGGAGTATTGTGAGCAGTCCCGGGCACCACACCTTAGGAACGATATATTGGCCTTGGAGGGAGTGTAGCGTAGGTTTAGCAGAATGATACCCGGACTCCACGGATTAAATTACAAGGAGAGAATACACAAATTAGGGTTGTATTCCCTAGAATTTAGATGGTTAAGGGGTGATCTGATTGAAGTTTTTAAGATATTAAGGGGAACAGATCGGGTAGATACAGAAGAACTATTTCCACTGGTTGGAGAATCTAGGACTAGGGGGCATAGTCTAAAAATTAGAGCTAGACCTTTCAGGAGTAAAATTGGGAAACACTTCTACACACAAAGGGTGGTAGAAGTTTGCAACTCTTCCACAAATGACAATTGATGCTAGATCAATTGTTAATTTTAAATCTGAGATTGATAGATTTTTGTTAACTAAAGGTATTAAGGGATATGGGCCAAAGGCAGGTATGCAGAGTTAGGTCGCAGATCAGCCATAATTTCATTGAATGGCGGCGGAATAGACTCGAGGGGCTCAATTACCTACTCCTGTTGCTATGTTGCTATATTTTGCAAAATAATTGAGGACAACTTTTAAAAATTTCTTCAGGTAAGTTTGTTTTTAAAGTGCACTACATGCAGTATTCCATGGTTGAGGTGATACAAAATTAAATAAGGCATGTCAAGTAGATCAGTAGACACCAGACTTTTATCTGCAGACATTGGCACACCCACCTGCCAAAATATCTGCAAAAATAGCTGCCGATAGAGCCTCAGCTTGGTCCAAACAGGACAACATTCCTTCCTAGATTCTCCAACCAGTGGAAATAGTTCAATGTCGGAAAGTGTGAGATCATCCACCTTGGGAAAAAAAACAGTAAAAGGGAATATTATTTGAATGGGGAGAAATTACAACATGCTGAGGTGCAGAGGGACCTGGGGGTCCTTGTGCATGAATCCCAAAAGTTAGTTTGCAGGTGCAGCAGGTAATCAGGAAGGCGAATGAAATGTTGGCCTTCATTGCGAGAGGGATGGAGTACAAAAGCAGGGCGGTCCTGCTGCAACTGTACAGGGTATTGGTGAGGCCGCACCTGGAGTACTGCGTGCAGTTTTGGTCACCTTACTTAAGGAAGGATATACTGGCTTTGGAGGGGGTACAGAGACGATTCACTAGGCTGATTCCGGAGATGAGGGGGTTACCTTAGGATGATAGATTGAGTAGACTGGGTCTTTACTCGTTGGAGTTCAGAAGGATGAGGGGTGATCTTATAGAAACATTTAAAATAATGAAAGGGATAGACAAGATAGAGGCAGAGAGGTTGTTTCCACTGGTAGGGGAGACTAGAACTAGGGGGCACAGCCTCAAAATACGGGGGAGCCAATTTAAAACCGAGTTGAGAAGGAATTTCTTCTCCCAGAGGGTTGTGAATCTGTGGAATTCTCTGCCCAAGGAAGCAGTTGAGGCTAGCTCATTGAATGTATTCAAATCACAGATAGATAAATTTTTAACCAATAAGGGAATTAAGGGTTACGGGGAGCGGGCGATTAAGTGGAGCTGAGTCCACGGCCAGATCAGCCATGATCTTGTTGAATGGCGGAGCAGGCTCGAGGGGCTAGATGGCCTACTCCTGTTCCTAATTCTTATGTTCTTATGTTCTCCCATCACTTTGTCAGCTATCAAATATGTGGGCAGTAGCAATGCCATTCTGCCCCCATGCTCTACTTTGTACCTCCAAGTTGGATTTTCTATCCTTTCATTCCTGTCACTTCTTCCTCCTGTATAACAACAACGTATTTATAAAGTCTTTGAGTAGGCATAAAAAAGTTCCAATCCTTTTCGGAACCTTTAAAAATGAACCAACATTTTTTATCCCAGTATATGCCAACTTACCTTAAGTGAGCACATCTCTTTAAATTGGAGCTGCAATTCTTTAAGGGCAGCATGCTCATAATTTACTTCCCACAGATCCGTTGTTATCGTGGCACTGCAGTGTTTCGCGAAATACTTTCTATTCTATGAATTTAATCAGTGACCTCCACCACTCTCAGGATTATTGCCTCACTTATGGTAATCAACATAATTTAATACTGAATGCTGAGCAGCAGCATTCTATAAAAGAGGATCTCAAACTCGAACCAGAAGGCACGTAACAATGGAATAAACAGAGTTATGCAACACGAATTATATAGTCTAGGTACAACTCACTCATATTTATGGTACTTGTGAATTATGGTTGTTCCATGGCTGTGAAATGACTGCTATAATTCAGTTACCTGTGCGATATCCTCTTTCACTCTCAGAAACACTTTAAAATACCTGCTTGTTGCAATTCCATTGAGAATACCTATTGAAATATAACATTTTTATGATCAGATAAAAATGACCCAGGGGGCTTTTAAATCTCATAAAACAAATTAATCTCACAGAGCACATTAACTTTACAGGTTGCATTTCCAAGGACATGGTCTGAAGCATTCCGATACCTATTCTACATGATTGCTGTTAGAGCCCCATAACTCTGCTTGCTACAGACCAGTATAAAATAAAAATTGCAGTATGTATATATATATATATTATTAGCCATATAGAATTAAAATATTATTTCCCATGAACTCTACAGACAATAGCACAGTACAATGTGTAGTTACTTTAAAAAAATGGTCTTACCCATGTGTTTTGTGTGTAAAATGAGAATGAATTTGTAACTGAATGAACATAAGAACATAAGAAATAAGAACAGGAGTAGGCCACCTGGCCCCTCGAGCCTGCTCCGCCATTTAATAAGATCATGGCTGATCTGATCATGGACTCAGCTCCACTTCCCTGCCCACTTCCCATAACCTTTTATTCCCTTATCGCTCAAAAATCTATCTCCGCCTTAAATATATTCAATGACACAGCCTCCACATCTCTCTGGGGCAGAGAATTCTACAGATTTATAAACCTTTGAGAGAAGAAATTTCTCCTCATCTCAGTTTTAAATGGGCGGCCCCTTATTCTAAGACTATGTCCCCTAGTTTTAGTTTCCCCACCTTGTTGAGCCCTCTCATTATCTTATATGTTTCGATAAGATCACCTCTTATTCTTCTGAACTTCAATGAATATAGGCCCAACCTACTCAACCTTTCATAAGTCAATCTCCTCATCTCCAGAATCAACCTAGTGAACATTCTCTGAACAGCCTCCAATGCAAGTATATCCTTCCTTAAATACGGAGACAAAAACTGTAAGCAGTACTCCAGGTGTGGCCTCACCAATACCCTGTACAGTTGTAGCAGGACTTCTCTGCTTTTATACTCTATCCCCCTTGCAATAAAGGCCAACATTCCATTTGCCTTCCTGATTACTTGCTGTACCTGCATACCATCTTTTTGTGTTTCATGCACAAGGATCCCCAGCTCCCTCTGTACTGCAGCACTTTGCAATTTTTCTCCATGTAAATTATAATTTGCTTTTCTATTTTTTCTGCCAAAGTGGATAACCTTACATTTTCCCACATTATACTCCATCTGCCAAATTTTTGCCTACTCACTTAGTCTGTCGCTATCCCTTTGCAGATTTTTTGTGTTCTCCTTACAATTTGATTTCCCACCCATCTTTGTATCATCTGCAAACTTGGTTACATTACACTCGGTCCCTTCATCCAAATCATTAATATAGATTGTAAATAGTTGAGGACTCAGTACCGATCCCTGTGGCACTAATTACTGTTTGCCAACCGGAAAATTACCCATTTATCCCGACTCTCTGTTTTCTGTTAGTTAGCCAATCCTTTAATATATTATCCCCAACCCCATGAACTTTTATCTTGTGCAGTAACCTTTTATGTGGCACCTTATCAAATGCTTTCTGGAAATCCAAATACACATCCACTGGTTCCCCCTTATCCACCCTGCTCACTACATCTTCAAAGAACTCCAGCAAATTTGTCAAACATGATTTCCCTTTCATAAAACCATCCTGACTCTGCTTGATTGAATTATGCTTTTCCAAATGTCCCGCTACTGCTTCCTTAATAATGGACTCCAGCATGGAGTTGATAGTTGGAAGATTTTTTTTAAATCAATGAAATAATAGCCAATGGGCAAGAGTTTACTGTCAAAACAATCGTGAGGCTGAAGGTGGTCGCCATTATTTATGTAAAAATGGTACAGCAATTTCAGGCGAGGAGCAGGTTTATGGCTAAATGTGAATATCCAAAAGTTGCTAGCCGAGTTGCACCACTCTGTTAGCTTTGTGAAAACAGCATTCCTCTGTCTGCCTCACCATTGAAATGCATTGAATGCGTGAAGTTGATGTACTTGCATGGAAGATAAGAACATAAGAACATAAGAACATAAGAAATAGGAACAGGAGTAGGCCATATAGCCCTTCGAGCCTGCTCCGCCATTCAATAAGATCATGGCTGATCCGATCATGGACTCAGCTCCACTTCCCTGCCCGGTCCCCATAACCCCTTATCGTTTAAGAAACTGTCTATTTCTGTCTTAAACTTATTCAATGTCACAGCTTCCACAGCTCTCTGATGCAGCAAATTCCACAGATTCACAACCCTCTGAGAGAAGAAATTTCTCCACATCTCTGTTTTAAATGGGCGGCCCCTTATTCTAAGATCGTGCCCTCTATTTCGAGTCTCCCCCATCATTGGAAACATCCTCTCTGCATCCACCCTGTCAAGTCCCCTCATATTCTTATACGTCTTGATAAGATCACCTCTCATTCTTCTGAATTCCAATGAGTAGAGGCCCAACCTACTCAATCTTTCCTCATAAGTCACCCCACTCATCCTTGGAATCAACCTAGTGAACCTTCTCTGAACTGTCTCCAAAGCAAGTATATCCTTTTGTAAATACAGAAACCAAAACTGCACGCAATATTCCAGGTGAGGCCTCATCAATGCCTTATATACTTTAGTAAGATTTCCCTGCTTTTATACTCCATCCCCTTTGCAATAAAGGTCAAGATACCATTGGCCTTCCTGATCACTTGCTGTACCTGCATACTATCCTTTTGTGTTTCATGCATAAGTATGGAGGTACAGGTCCCATTGTACTGCGGCACTTTGCAATCTTTCTCCATTTAAATAATAACTTGCTCTTTGATTTTTTTCTGCCAAAGTGCATGACCTCACACTTTCCAACATTATACTCCATCTGCCAAACTTTTGCCCACTCACTTAGCCTGTCTATGTCCTTTTGCAGATTTTGTGTGTCCTCCTCACTCGTTGCTTTTCATCCCATCTTTGTATCAGCAGCAAACTTGGTTTTGTTACACTCAGTCCCTTCTTCCAAATCATTAATATAGATTGTAAACAGGTCCCAGCACTGATCCCTGCAGCACCCCACTAGTTATTGATTGCCAACCAGAGAATGAACCATTTATCCCGACTCTCTGTTCTCTGTTAGTTAGCCAATCCTCTATCCATGCTAATATATTACCCCCAACCAAGTGAACTTTTATGTTGTGCAGTAACCTTTTATGTGGCACCTTGTCAAATGCCTTCTGGAAGTCCAAATACACCACATCCACTGGTTCCCCTTTATCCACCCTGTTTGTTACATCCTCAAAGAGCTCCAGCAAATTTGTCAAACATGACTTCCCCTTCATAAATCCATGCTGACTCTGCCTGACCAAATTTTGCTTTTCCAAATGTCCTGCTACTGCTTCTTTAATAATGGACTCCCAACATTTTCCTAACCACAGATGTTAGGCTAACTGGTCGATAGTTTCCTGCTTTTTGTCTGCCTCCTTTTTTTAAATAAGGGTGTTACATTTCAGTTTTCCAATCTGCTGGGACCTCCCCAGAATCCAGGGAATTTTGGTAAATTACAACCAATGCATCCACAATCCCTGCAGCTACTTCTCTTAAGACCCTAGGATGCAAGCCATCAGATCCAGGGGATTTATCTGCCTTTAGTCCCATTATCTTACTGACTACCACCTCCTTAGTGACTATGATTGTGTTAAGTTCTTCCCCCCCTACAGCCACTAGACTATCCACTGTTGGAATATTGTTAGTGACCTCTACCGTAAAGACTAATACAAAATATTTGTTCAGAGTTTCTGCCATTTCCATGTTCCCCATTACTAATTCCCCAGTCTTGTCCTCTAAGGGACCAACATTTACTTTAGCCACCCTTTTCCTTTTTATATACTGATAGAAACTCTTGCTATCTGTTTTTATATTTTGCGCTAGTTTACTTTCATAGTCTACCTTCCCTTTCTTAATCATTTTTTTAGTCGTTCTTTGCTGGCTTTTAAAAGCTTCCCAGTCTTCTGTCCTCCCACTAGTTTTGGCGACTTTGTATGCCCTTGTTTTTAATTGGATACCGTCCTTTATTTCTTTAGTTAGCCATGGATTGCTATCTTTTCTCTTACACCCTTTCCTCCTGGAATTTTTTTTTCTTGAGAGTTGTGAAATAGCTCCTTAAATGTACACCACTGTTCATCAATGGTCCTACCCTTTAATCTATTTTCCCAGTCCACTTTATCCAACTCTGCCTTCATACCTTCATAGTCTCCTTTATTTAAGCTTAGTACGCTGGTTAGAGATCCAACTTTCTCACCCTCCATTTGAATTTGAAATTCAATCATGCTATGATCACTCATTCCGAGGGGATCCTTTACTAGGAGATTGTTTATTAATCCCGTCTCATTACACAAGACCAGATCTAAGTTAGCCTGCCCACTGGTTGGTTCTGTTACATACTGCTCAAGGAACCCATCCATTACGCACTCTATGAACTCCTCCTCAAGGCTACCCTGACCAATTTGATTTGTCCAATCAATATGGAGGTTAAAATCACCCATGGTTATTGCTATTCCCTTTTTACAAGCCCCCACTATTTCCTGGTTTATGCTCCGAACAATAGAGTTGCTACTGTTAGGGGGCCTATAGACTACGCCCACCAGAGACTTTTTCCTTTATCTCCACCCAAACTGTTTCAACACCCTTATCATTTGAGCCAATATCATTTCTTACTATTGCAGTGATTCCATCCTTTTTCAATAGAGCTACCCCTCCTCCTTTTCCTTTCTGTCTGTCCTTCCGGATTGTCAAGTACCCCTGAATATTTAATTTCCAGTTCTGGTCACCTTGCAACCACGTCTCTGTAATGGCTATCAGATCATACCCATTTGTCTCAATTTGTGCCATCAACTCATCTATTTTGTTACAAATGCTATGTGCATTTAGACAAAGTGCCTTTAAGTTTGTTTTTTTAACCCTTTTTTCTTGCTTGTTTCCTCTCTCCTTCAAACTCACTTTCTTTATTTTTGCTTTCTAATTCCTTCTTTACTCCCTTCCCTACTGAATCTAGTTTCAGGTTCCCATCCTCCTGCCAAGCTAGTTTAAACCCTCCCCAACAGCACTAGCAACCCCGCTGTCCCAGCGAGGATATTGGTCCCGGTTCTGTTGAGGTGCAACCCGTCCGGCTTGTACAGGTCCCACCTCCCCCAGAAGTGGTCCAAATGCCTCAGGAAACCAAAGCCCTCCCGCCTGCACCATCTCTCCAGCCACGTATTCATCTGCTCTATCCCCCTATTTCTGTACTCACTAGCTCATGGTACTCTGAGTAATCCAGAGATTACTATCTTTGAGGTCCTTCTTTTTAATCTCTCTCCTAGCTCCCTAAACTCTGCCTACACGACCTCATCCCTCTTCCTACCTATGTCATTGGTACCAATGTGGACCATGACCTCTGGCTGTTCGCCCTGTCCCGCAGAATGCCCTGCAGCCGCTCAGTGACATCCTTGACCCTGGCACCAGGAAGGCAACATACCACCCTGGAGTCACGTCTGCGGCCACAGAAACACCTGTCTGCTCCCCTACCACTATAGCTCTTCCATTCTTCTTCCTCCACCCCTGTGCAGCTGAGCCACCCGTGGTGCGGTGGACTTGGCTCTGGCTGCACTCCCCAGAGCCACCATCGCTCCCACCGGCACTCAGAACAGAGTACCGGTTGGAGAGCAAGATGGACTCAGGGGACTCCTGCACTATCTGCCTAGTCCTTCTCTTCTGTATGGCGGTCACCCACTCCCTCTCTGCCTGCACACTCTTAAGCTGCGCAGTGACCACCTCCTGAAACGTGCTATCCATGTTGCTCTCAGTCTCGCAGATGCACCGCAGTGACTCGAGCTGGTGTAGCTGGAGACCCCTCCTGCACACACGGTCGTCCCAGCTGCTCGAAGCATCCGGGACTTCGCACATGCCACAGGATGTGCAATCCATGGGACTGAACTGCCCTGCCATCCCTCTAGTTACACTCGCAACTATCGACAAAGAAGAAACTTGGACAATAATTGCACAACAGCGAAGATACAAAATAACGATGCCATAAAGATTACTATGATCCATCAATGGATCTTAAATGAAGTGGACAAATCTAATTTTTAATGTTTACATAGAATCATAGACATTTACAGCATGGAAGGAGGCCATTTCGGCCCATCGTGTCCGCACGGCCGACCAAGAGCTATCCAGCCTAATCCCACTTTACAGCTCTTAGTCCATAGCCCTGTAGGTTATGGCACTTTAAGTGCACATCCAAGTATTTTTTAAATGTGGTGAGGGTTTCTGCCTCTACCACCCTTTCAGGCAGTGAGCTCCAGACCCCCACCACCCTCTGGATGAATAATTTTCCCCTCATATCTCCTCTCAACCTCCCCCCAATTACTTTAAATCTATGCCCCCTGGTTGTTGACCCATCTGCCAAGGGAACCAGGTCCTTCCTATCTACTCTATCCAGGTCCCTCATAATTTTATACACCTCAGCCTCCTCTGTTCCAAAGAAAATAGACCCAGCATCTCCAATCTATAATCATAGCCAAAATTCTCTAGTCCAGGCAACATTCTTGTAAATCTCCTCTGCACCCTTTCCAGTGCAATCACATCCTTCCTGTAATGTGGTGACCAGAACTGCACACAGTACTCCAGTTGCGGCCTAACAAGTGTTTTATACAGTTCAAGCATAACCTCCTTGCTCTTGTATTCCATGCCTCGACTAATAAAGGCAAGTATTTCATATGCCTTCTTAACCGCCTTATCTACCTGGCTTGCTACCTTCAGGGATCTGTGGACCTGCACTCCAAGGTCCCTTTGTTCCTCTACATTTTTCAGTGGCGTACCATTTAATGTGCATTCCCTTGCCTTGTCAGACCTCCCCAGATGCATTACCTCACACTTCTCCAGATTGAATTCCATTTGTCACTGCTCGGTCCACCTGACCAGTACATTGATATTTTTCTGCAGTCCGCAGCTTTCTTCTTCATTATCAACTACACACTCTATTTTATTGTCATCTGCAAACTTCTTAATCATACTCCCAACATTTAAGTCCAAGTCATTGATATATACCACAAAAAGCAAGGGACCCAGCATTGAGCCCTGCAGAACCCCACTAGATACAGCCTTCCAGTCACAAAACACCCATCAGCCATTACCCTTTGCTTCCTGCCACTGAGACAATTTTGGATCCAACTTGCCACTTTGCCCTGGATCCCATGGACTATTACTTTTGTGACCAGTCTGCCATGTGGGATCTTATAAAAAGCTTTGCTAAAATCCATATACACTACATCATATGCACTGCCCTCATCGACCCTCCTGGTTAACTCCTCGAAAAATTTAATCAAGTTAGTCAGAAACAACCTTCCCTTAACAAATCAAATCCGAGCTTGATTAATCCATATCTTTCCAAATTAATATTTATCCTGTCCCTCAGGATCTTTTCCAATAATTTTCCCACCACCAAGGTTAGGCTGACTGGCCTGTAATTACTTGGTCTATCCCTTTCTCCCTTTTTAAACAAAGGTACAACATTAGCAATCCTCCAGTCCTCTGGCACCACACCTGCAGCCAGAGAGGATTGGAAAATGATGGTCAGAGCCTCTGCTATTTCCTCTCTTGCTTCCCTTAACAGTCTGGGATACATTTCATCCGGGCCTGGGGACTTATCTACTTTCAAAGCTGTTAAGCCCCTTAATACTTCCTCTCTCACTATGTTTATCTCATCCAATATTTCACACTCCTCCTCCCTCATTGCAATGTCTGCATCGCACCTCTCTTTTGTGAAAATAGATGCAAAGTATTAATTAAGAATCATACCCACATTTTCTGCCTCCACACACAGATTTCCTTTATGGTCTCTAATAGGCCCCACTCTTTCTCTAGTTATCCTCTTACTCTTAATATATTTAGAGAACATCCTTGGGTTTTCCCTGATTTTATTTGTCAACATTCTCTCTCTTTGCTTTCCTGATATCTTTTTTAATTGCACCCCTGGACTTCTTATACTCCTCTAGATTCTGCGGTGTTGAGTTCTCAGTATCTGTCATAAACTTCCTTTTTTTTTTAAGAACACAGTCCGTTTCAAAAGGTCAGAGTGGAGGACAAGGGTAAACCAAATTGGAATCAGTTGTCCTTTAAAATGAGAAATTTTAGATTATGATGGGCCTGGATAGAGTGGATAGGAAGGACCTGTTTCCCTTGGCAGAGGGGTCAACAACTAGGGGACATAGATTTTAATTTTCATTTAAAAAGAAATTGAAAGCGCATATTTGATGAATGGAAGAAAGGTTAGATATAATGACAGAGCATACCATGCATCTGCTTCTGTATTACAGGTTTCAGTGCAATTGTCACTGGAATGATCTGTCCTTAACAAATAAACTAAGAACAAGACTGCAGGCCTACGAAAAAACTATTAAAATGTTTAAACGTACAAAGAATTCAAGTTTGGTATATTTGTGAAAATTGGGAAGCATCCAGTCGCTGGTTACTGATGACAGAAGAAAATAGTTGAAAGGTTGAATTATATCATGAAAAGAAAGGTGGCGCTAATTTAGAATGTTTTTCACCATGCATTTCTAATGGCTGTGGTTCCACTGGCTATGGTACCTCACCCAATTGGCCATACCTCATGTGCAAGACAAGATTGTGAGCGTTGTTTGAATTTAAGGACTATCATAGCCAAGTCCAACCTTGTCCTCTTCTAACATCCACACATGCACACAGGACACAGGACAAGCACAAACAAGACTGACATAAACAAATTCAACACAGGTCAGATATTAAACCTGGAGCCTTCTCCCACTTCTTTCATGTAGTTCACTAATTTGAGAAAAGGCCACTTTCATATCTTGCTCAGATTATGTATAATCCACTCTTTTATAGACTCTATCCAAATCATAAAATCTCAAGAGGAAATGGATTTTAAACCTATCCCTTGCCCTCAAAAGGTAAACCAAGAAAACTCTTTACATAAAGCAAGATACTGCAGATGCTCGAACCCGGAAACAAAAACAGAAATTGCTGGGAGCACTCAGCAGGTCAGGCAGCATCTGTGGAGAAAGAAAAATAATCCTGACCTGCTCAGTGTTTTCAACATTTTCAGTTTTTGTCCCGAAGATTTGAGATAATTTGCATGTTTTATTGTGATAACTAGGCCACTTATATTCCTTGGCATATAACTTCCTTGACCTGAGCAGCAGAATAACAATCATGTTTTGCAGTATTCTGTAAAATTTAAACCTAATTAAAGTTGGCTGTAGTTATTCTTCTAATCCTCAATATCATTCCTAATCAGATATTCACCTAGTTATTTTTTTAAGTTGTTCATTGACACCACATTAACTGCTTTATCTGAGAATCTATTTTATATATCCACAATTTTCTGACAAATAAATCTTGATAACCTCGAGTCTTACTTGGATCTTGTTAACTGTTTGCTCATGTCATCTAGTTCTGTGCTCACAGTCAAACTTAAATAAAGTTCATGCATCATTCTTCTCAATATATATCCATCCTTCTCAGCATTCTTTTTGTTTTCCTTGTAATGAAAACATGTCTGTGAGTTTGTAACTTGGAGACTAAAGTCTTAGAATCATCCTTGAACTGTCGCCAGCACATCAAGTGTTCAAAAAACACATAAATGATTCCAAAGTAGCGTCTTCAGGTAAAGTGCGGTTAGAAGGCAAGGGGTAATTGCATGAGTATCAATTTTTTTTAAAGAGTGGCAATTAGATCCAGATAACTATGTCAATTAACATTAATAACAGGGATAATAATGGAAGCTATATTAAGTTGTAAGTTGAAAGAATATCTGTAGAGCAATAACTTGATAAGAAACACATCAGCATGGATTTAGAATGAGAAGATCGTTCCTGACAACTCCCCTTGATTTCTTTGAGGACTCTTCTGGCTGCCATCCTCTCCACCTTCACGTCCCCATCATTCTCCTCATCAAAGCACATGTACATTGGAATTCTAAGAGGGAAATCCACTATTTTCCTCAAATTAACCTAACTTTTCAAATTCTGTGCAGAATTTAGCAACTACCTTTAACGTTATAGTTTTCAAGGGGCTCAGATATTAGCAGTCACTTCTAGGCTCTACTTTTTTACAGGATTACTGATAAGTATTAACAAAAGCCTCCCAATATAGTCCCATCTCTGGGACTCCAATCTGGTCTTAACACCACCACCAGTAAAGTGTTGATGTTTCTCAGGCGCAGGAACTTGGCAGAAAATGGTCACACCACTTGTCTTTATTTACATGCGGTGGCATGGGCTCAGGGTAGGTGGAAGTGGTCACAATTAGGGCAATCTGTGAAACATTCTGATGGCTATTTCTTGAGGTGGGTTTAGATGCAAGATTGCCCCATCCATTTTTCATGACATGCCACCTCTGCATCATCCAAATTAGGGTAGGTTTCTCCAAGTAAATACAAGCCATCATATGATGCCAGGCTAGGGAGAGTTGACTTCCTCAGGGTTCAATGCTTGGATCCCATTGTTTCCAATCTACATAATTACAAATGGGTATGATTTGGTGGCCATTACAGAAACATGGTTGCAAGGTGGCCAAGACAGGGAATTAAACATACAGGGGTATCTGACGATTCAGAAAGATAGGCAAGAAGGGAAAGGAGGTGGGGTAGCTCTGTTAATAAAGGATGATATCAGGGCAGTTGTGAGGGACGATATTGGCTCCAATGAACAAAATGTTGAATCATTGTGGGTGGAGATTAGAGATAGTAAGGGGAAAAAGTCACTGGTCGGCGTAGTTTATAGGCCCCCAAATAATAACTTCACGGTGGGGTGGGCAATAATCAAGGGAATAATGGAGGCATGTGAAAAAGGAACGACAGTAGTCATGGGGGATTTTAACCTACATATCGACTGGTCAAATCAAATCGCAGGGGGTAGCCTGGAGGAGGAATTCATAGAATGCATACGGGACTGTTTCTTAGAACAGTATGTAACAGAGCCTACAAGGGAGCAAGCCATCTTGGATCTGGTCCTGTGTAATGAGACAGGAAAAATAAACGATCTCCTCGTAAAAGATCCTCTCGGAATGAGTGATCACAATATGGTTGAATTTGTAATACAGATTGAGGATGAGGAAGTTGTATCAGAAACGAGGGTACTATGCTTAAACAAAGGGGACTACAGTGGGATGAGGGCAGAGTTGGCTAAAGTAGACTGGAAACAAGGACTAAACGGTGGCACAATTGAGGAACAGTGGAGGACTTTTAAGGAGCTCTTTCATAGTGTGCAAAAAAAATATATTCCAGTGAAAAAGAAGGGCGGCAAGAGAAGTGATAACTAGCCGTGGATAACCAAGGAAATAAAGGAGAGTATCAAATTAAAAACCAATGCGTATAAGGTGGCCAAGGTTAGTGGGAAAATAGAAGATTGGGAAAATTTTAAACGGCAGCAAAGAATGACTAAGAAAGCAATAAAGAAAGGAAAGATAGATTACGAAAGTAAACTGGCGCAAAACATAAAAACAGATAGTAAAAGCTTTTACCGATATATAAAACGTAAGAGAGTGACTAAAGTAAATGTTGGTCCCTTAGAAGATGAGAAGGGAGATTTAATAATGGGAAATGTGGAAATGGCTGAGACCTTAAACAATTATTTTGCTTCCGTCTTCACAGTGGAAGACACAAAAACAATGCCAAAATTTGCAGGCCACAGGAATGTGGGAAGGGAGGACCTTGAGACAATCACTATCACTAGGGGAGTAGTGCTGGACAGGCTAATGGGACTGAAGGTAGATAAGTCCCCTGGTCCTGATGAAATACATCCCAGGGTATTAAAAGAGATGGCTGAAGTTATAGCAGATGCATTCGTTATAATCTACCAAAATTCTCTGGACTCTGGGGAGGTACCAGCGGATTGGAGAGCAGCTAATGTAATGCCTCTGTTTAAAAAAGGGGGCAGGCAAAAGGCAGGTAACTATAGGCCGGTTAGTTTAACATCTGTAGTGGGGAAAATGCTTGAAACTATCATTAAGGAAGAAATAGCGGGACATCTGGATAGGAATAGTGCAATCAAGCAGACGCAGCATGGATTCATGAAAGGGAAATCATGTTTAACTAACTTACTGGAATTCTTTGAGGATATAACGAGCATGGTGGATAGAGGTGTACCGATGGATGTGGTGTATTTAGATTTCCAAAAGGCATTCGATAAGGTGCCACACAAAAGGTTACTGCAGAAGATAAAGGTACGCGGAGTCAGAGGAAATGTATTAGCATGGATAGAGAATTGGCTGGCTAACAAAAAGCAGAGAGTCGGGATAAATGGGTCCTTTTCCGGTTGGAAATCAGTGGTTAGTGGTGTGCCACAGGGATCAGTGCTGGGACCACAACTGTTTACAATATACATAGATGACCTAGAAGAGGGGACAGAGTGTAGTGCAACAAAATTTGCAGATGACACTAAGATTAATGGGAAAGCGGGTTGTGTAGAGGATTCAGAGAGACTGCAAGGAGATTTGGATAGGTTAAGCGAATGGGCTAAGGTTTGGCAGATGGAATACAATGTCGGAAAGTGTGAGGTCATCCACCTTGGGAAAAAAAACGGTAAAAGGGAATATTATTTGAATGGAGAGAAATTACAACATGCTGTGGTGCAAAGGGACCTGGGGGTCCTTGTGCATGAATCCCAAAAGGTTAGTTTGCAGGTGCAGCAGGTAATCAGGAAGGCAAATGGAATATTGGCCTTCATTGCAAAAGGGATGGAGTACAAAAGCAGGGAGGTCTTGCTGCAACTGTATAAGGTATTGGTAAGGCCGCACCTGGAGTACTGCGTGCAGTTTTGGTCACCTTACTTAAGGAAGGATATACTAGCTTTGGAAGGGGTACAGAGACGATTCACTAGGCTGATTCCAGAAATGAGGGGGTTACCTTATGATGATAGATTGAGTAGACTGGGGCTTTACTCCTTGGAGTTCAGAAGGATGAGGGGTGATCTTATAGAAACATTTAAAATCATTAAAGGGATAGACAAGATAGAGGCAGAGAGGTTGTTTCAATTGGTGGGGGAGACTAGAACTAGGGGGCACAGCCTCAAAATACGGAGGAGCCAATTTAAAACCGAGTTGAGAAAACATTTCTTCTCCCAGAGGGTTGTGAATCTGTGGAATTCTCTGCCCAAGGAAGCAGTTGAGGCTGGCTCATTGAATGTTTTCAAGTCAAAGATAGATAGATTTTTAACCAATAAGGGAATTAAGGGTTATGGGGAGAGGGCGGGTAAGTGGAGCTGAGTCCACGACCAGATCAGCCATGATCTTATTGAATGGCGGGGCAGGCTCGAGGGGCTAGATGGCCTACTCCTGTTCCTAATTCTTATGTTCTTATAATGACCTGGATATTGAAATTAAAAGTACCTCATCAAATTAGCTGACAAAGTTAGACCACTGCAGACAAAGTATGCAATAAAAGAGCTATGGAAAGATTTAGATCAGCTGTGCAATTGTAGCAACAAATGGTGAATTAAAATTAATATTGGTAAGTGCAATATTTTTCAGATTCGTCAAAAATGTCCATCGCAGGTATTCAATGAGTGGAATAAATTGGTAGAGGACACTTTAAAAGGCACCTAGAAGTGGTGGTCTTCTGATTACTTTCAATGTCTGGACAATGTGGTATAACGATTAAATAAAACAAATACGATCCTGGGATCTATAGTCAGACTAGTAGAATACAACATTCTGGGGCCAAAATTGCTGTGTTCTGCACCTCCGAGGGGTTACCAGCTCCTGCGAGATTGTGAGGGAGATAGCAGAGGCGCGAACATGGTAGCACCATGCCTCTGGCAATTACATCATCAGCGTACGCGGCAACCCTATTCCGCCCCGCAGGTTGCGAGCCAGGCTGACCTCTGCTCCCGGGGCGGAAGTGCGCTGCGCTCCATCGAATCCGTTTGGGTGCTGGGCTGCGGCCGCGGCACCATGCAGCCTGGTGGTCCAAAATAGGCCATCAAAGAGCCTGCAGAGTTCACAGCGGCCCTCCCCTTTATTGGAAGGGGAAAGGTGTTGAAACGAGTCAGTCTGCTATGTGGGTAAGCCGCGTAGTGCTGCCGATCCTGCCTGCGTAGCGCCCCGGACACCACTCTAACAGGAAGTGAAGTGCACGACATTGTGCTCCACTTACTGTGAGGGGCGATAAACCTGAATTTCGCGGCCAGGTGCGGGACTTCCCCGCTGGACACAGGAAGTCCCGTCCCGACTCGGTTACTGCTCCCAAATGGGGCATAACCCAATTTTGCTCCTTCTGGAATTTATACTAAGGCTTTAGAATGCACTGACCAAGCATCACTTGGAATAAGGTGTTCAATTTCAGTCACCATGTTACAAAAAACTTCCGCATGCATTGGGATAGTGGAGCAGAGCTACACGACTGATGCAAAGTGTAACGGGGATGCGCTATGAGGAAGGATTGGAGAAACTCAATCTCTATGGTCTTCATGGAGGTATATAAAGTATTAAATGTGATAAACAAGAAAAACGAGGATGACTTTACAGTAAGCCAGGAGAGTATGACCAGAGCATTTAGGGGCTGATTCAACAGACAAGATCTCTGTGGAATATGTAAGCTCATAGTGCCTGATTAAATTAAATGGACAAAAAATAAAGTAGAACAGACTTGCGGCTCACTGAGCAGCCATTCTGCACCTGAAGGGCCCAATCAACTGTACAATTTTAAATTAGTGAAAGTGATTTTTTTTAAAAAGATATTAGAAATAGCTTATTTACTCAAATGGTGATTTATGTTTGTAGTAACTTGTCAGTCAGAATAATAGAGGCAAAAATATTAGCGATGGTAAATGTAATTGGATGCTGTAATAATAATAATAATTTTTATTTATATAGCGCCTAATGGGAGATTTAGGGCAGTGGAGGTGTGAGTTTCAAAAGGTTGATGGCCTTTCCTTGTTCTCAAATTTTCTTATGTTCTTAAAGCAAGAGAAAAGAAAGAAAAGACTTGCATTTATATAGTGCCTTTCACAACCACCAAACGTCCCAAAGCGCTTTATAGCCAATCACTTACTTTTCTTTGCAGTGTAGGCACTGTTTGAAATGTGGGAATAATGTAAGAGTAATCAAAAAACAATAAGAAATAATAGGTTCTCATTTCCAACATATTCAATGTTGGCCTTAATATTAATATAACCAGAACTCATTAGTCACATAACAGAAAGAATGAAAATATGTTGATTATAATGAAATTGTTAAAATACCAAAAACAACCTATTATAGAAAGTAGAAAACTATAGTGAAACATAATCTTGGAAGCTTCCATCCCATAAAATATCACCGTATTGTAATTCTTAACATTTTTAAGGCTGATTCATCTCTAAGAATTTCTTGGGATTCAATTTCAAATAAAGGCATTTATTGGTGCAGTGAGTGCTATCATCATCATCATCATCATCATCATCATCATCATCATCAGTGAGTGCTACAGGTAATATGTGACCTTTGAAAGAAGCTGCACCTCAGAGACTACGACTTTGACTGGCTGCCCCATGACAGCTTGGCCCAGTGCCAAGTGGACAGCTCGTATTGCTGTCAGAAAGAAGTAGCATCATGATCTCCAGAAGTGCAGCATGGCCACATATAATGCGAGAAGCTCCAGTGAAATATGGAATGTGTTTTCAAGACTGGGTGCAAAGAATTCAAATTGATTTGTTTATATAATTAAACAAATAACTAAATCATGTTTGTACAAATATTGACAATTAGATTTACAGATGCAGTTCTCCAAGTTGGAGAAATACCACCAGCGCTGTCTCCGCAAGATCCTGCATATCCACTGGGAGGATAGACGCACCAATATCAGTGTTCTCGATCAGGCCAACATCCCCAGCATCGAAGCACTGACCACAATCGACCAGCTCCGTTGGGCGGGCCACATCGTCCGCATGCCCGACACGAACCTCCCATAGCAAGCGCGCTACTCGGAACTCCTACACGGCAGGCGAGCCCCAGGTGGGCAGAGGAAATGTTTCAAGGGCACCCTCAAAGCCTCCTTGATAAAGTGCAACATCCCCACCGGCACCTGGGAATCCCTGGCCCAATACTGCCCTAAGTGGAGGAAGAGCATCCGGGACGGCGCTGAGCACCTCGAGTCTCGTCGCCGAGAGCATGTAGAAACCAAGCGCAGACAGCGGAAGGAGCGTGCGGCAAACCAGTCCCACCCACCCTTTCCTTCAACCATTGTCTGTCCCACCTGTGACAGAGACTGTAATTCCTGTATTGGATTGTACAGTCACCTGAGAACTCACTTTTAGAGCGGAAGCAAGTCTTCCTTGATTTCGAGGGACTGTATGAAACTGTATTTTTATAAAATGATTTGCAGCATTCTGCAATATGTGTTTGGTGACACCCACAGTAAACTAGTTGTTAAAGTTATCCACCAAAAAATAAGATTGTTCTATTTACACGGTGTTGGCAGATTCCAGTTGTTACATATTGAATATTTTGTAATAAAACAGAAAATACTAGAAATGCACAGAAGATGTGTCAGCATCTGGAAAGAGAAAAGACAGGTTAATGTTTCAGATGTAGACCTTCTATCAGAACTGAAAGCTTGGAGATAAACAAGTCCCTTTATAGGATTGAACATGATGAAGACAGATGGAGGGGGGACTCTTGTCAGAAAGAGGCAATTAATGGGTTTAATCACCTCCAAACAGGTTTTATTGGCTTTTTTCTATACAATATAAATTTTCTGGCTTTAGTAAATACTGAAGATTTTTAAAAATTAGCATTTTTTTGACATTTTTCAATAAATCTAATATTATGAAAATCACTTTGAATTCATGCAAACATGCTGAGTAACCAAGTCTAATTAACAGATTAAGAATAATTTAGTCGCAAAGAAAAAACTTGACAATGATGACTTCATGCAAACTAGTCCATTGTAATTCCTTTCTTAGAAGTTAAATATTTTACATAACGTGAGAATTACAGTTAAAATTGTTATATATGTAAACCTGTATATACCTTGTGTAGCCACCAGAGGGCTCATCCCCTGGAGTCCCAAGGGATCCCACAATCCCTTAGGAGCACCTGTACTTAAGGAGGCCTCACAGGCTGGAGAGGCACTCTGGAGACCTGCAATAAAAGACTAAGGTCACACTCTTTATTCATACATAACAACTGGCGACGAGATACAGATGATGAACCCAACAATGGAGAGAACAGTGGGCATCCTGGAGAAATTTTCAGAGGGAGATGATTGGGAAACCTTTGTGGAGCTACTCGACCAATACTTCGTGGCCAATGAGCTGGAAGGAGAAGCAAATGCTGCCAAACGAAGGGCGATTCTCCTCACTGTCTGCGGGGCACCAACATATGGCCTCATGAAAAATCTGCTTGCTCCAGCAAAACCCACAGAGAAATCGTACAACGATTTGTGCACACTGGTCCGGGAACATCTGAACCTGAAGGAAAGCGTTCTGATGGCGAGGTACCGGTTCTACACCTACAAAAGGTCTGAAGGCCAGGAAGTGGCGAGCTATGTTGCCAAGCTGATACGCCTTGCAGGACATTGCAAATTTGAAGGACATTTGGAGCACATGCTCAGGGACTTATTCGTACTTGGCATTGGCCATGAAGTGATACTTTGCAAACTTTTGACTGTAGAGACCCCAACCTTGAGTAAAGCCATAACGAAAGCCCAGGCGTTTATTGCCACCAGTGACAATGTAAAGCAAATCTCTCAGCACACGAGTTGCTGCTACAAGTACTGTGAACAAAGTGATGTTGTTTTCAAATTGCAACGTACAGGGCAGGCCCACATGTCTGCAGCTGCATGTCTGCAGATGTCTCAGAGTCCACCATCAAGGGTGGTGAATGCAAGGCCATTAACACCTTGTTGGCGCTGCGGGGGTGATCATTGTTTCCATTCATGCCGCTTCAAAGGGTATATTTGCAAGGGCTGTGGAACAATGGGACACCTCCAACGTATGTGCAGGCGAGCTGCAAACCTTGCTAATCCTGCAAACCACCATGTTGCAGAGGAGGACAGATCCACGGCGGATCACGATGAACCAGAGCCTCAGACCAAGGAGGCAGAGTTATATGGGGTGCACACATTTACCACAAAGCGTCCCCCGATAATGCTAAAGGTTGGATTAAATGCACTCCCGGTGTCAATGGAGCTGGATACGGGCGTGAGCCAGTCCATTATGAGCAAAAAGACTTTCGATAAACTGTGGTGCAGCAAGGCTTCAAGGCCAGTCATGAGTCCCATTCGTACTAAACTGAGAACTTACACAAAGGAACTGATCCCCGTAATCGGCAGTGCTACTGTAAAGGTCTCCTACAATGGAGCGGTGCACAAGCTACCACTCGGGGTGGTACCGGGCGATGGTCCCACACTTCTTGGCAGGAGCTGGCTGGGAAAGATACGCTGGAACTGGGACAACGTCTAAGCACTCTCGTCCGTTGACGACACTTCATATGCCCAGGTCTTAAACAAGTTCCCCTCGCTGTTCGAGCCAGGCATCAGGAAGTTCCAAGGAGCAAAAGTGCAGAGCCACCTAATTCTGGGAGCGTGACCCATCCATCACAAGGCGAGAGCAGTACCGTACATAATGAGAGAAAGAGGTTGGAGATCGAGCTGGATTGGCTGCAACGAGAGGGCACCATTTCGCCGATCGAATTCAACGATTGGGCCAGTCTGATTGTTCCAGTCCTCAAGCGAGACGGCACCGTCAGAATCTGCGGCGATTGCAAAGTAACTATCAATCGTTTCTCCCTGCAGGATCAATACCCACTACCAAAGGCAGACATACTTTTTGCAACGCTGGCGGGAGGAAAGACATTCACGAAGCTGGACTTGACCTCAGTCACATGACGCAGGAATCATCGAAGGGCCTCACCTGCAACAACACGCACAAAGGTCTCTTCATTTACAACAGATGCACGTTTGGAATTTGATCAGCCGCGGCGACATTCCAAAGAAACATGGAAAGCTTACTGAAGTCGGTCCCGCGCACGGTGGTCTTCCTGGACGACATCTTGGTTACAGGTCGGGACACAGTCGAGAATTTGCAGAAACTGGAGGAGGCTCTTAATCGACTCAACTGCGTGGGGCTCAGGTTAAAATGCTCGAAGTGCGTTTTCCTGGTGCCTGAAGTGGAATTCCTGGGGAGAATAATCGCAGCGGACGGCATCAAGCCCACCGATTCGCAGACGGAGGCAATCGAGAATGCACCGAGGTCACAGAACGTGACGGAGCTGCGGTCGTTTCTAGGACTCCTGAACTACTTTGGTAATTTCTTACCGGGTCTCAGCACACTGTTAGAACCACTGCACGCCTTACTGCGTAAAGGAGAGGAATGGGTTTGGGGTAAAAGCCAAGAAAATGCCTTTGTAAAAGCTAGAAAATTGTTATCCTCAAACAAATTGCTTGTGTTGTATGATCCATGTAAGCGTTTGGTACGAGCATGTGATGCGTCGTCGTACGGGGTCGGGTGTGTATTGCAACAAGCTAATGAATCTGGGAAATTGCAACCAGTTGCTTATGCATCCAGAAGTCTGTCTAAGGCTGAGATAGCCTACAGCATGATTGAAAAAGAAGTGTTAGTATGTGTTTATGGGGTAAAGAAAATGCATCAATATCTGTTTGGGCTCAAGATTGAATTGGAAACTGACCATAAGCCACTAATATCTCTTTTTTCCGAAAGTAAAGGGATAAATACGAATGCATCGGCCTGCATCCAGAGATGGGCGCTCACGTTGTCTGCATACAACTATGCCATCCGCCACAGGCCAGGCACAGAAAACTGTGCCGAAGCTCTCAGTAGGCTGTCATTGCCCACCACAGGGATGGAAATGACACATCCTGCAGATTTAGTCATGGTAATGGAAGCATTCGCGAGTGAGCAATCACTCGTTACCACCCGACAGATTAGAACCTGGACGAGCCAGGACCCCTTACTATCCCTAGTAAAAAATTGTGTGCTTCATGGGAGCTGGTCCAGTTCCCAGTGGAAATGCAGGAAGAGATAAAGCCGTACCAGCGGCGCAAAGATGAAATGTCTATACAGGCAGACTGCCTTCTGTGGGGTAATCGGGTTGTGGTCCCCAAGAAGGGCAGGGACACATCTCCACAGTACTCACCCAGGCATTATAATGATGAAAGCGATAGCCAGATCCCACGTGTGGTGGCCCGATATCGTCGTGGACTTAGAGTCCTGCATGCAAAAATGTAACACATGCTCGCAGTTAAGCAATGCATCCAGGGAGGCGCCACTAAGTTTAGGGTCTTGGCCCTCCAAACCGTGGTCCAGGGTCCATGTCGACTATGCAGGCCCGTTTTTGGGTAAAATGTTCCTAATAGTTGTAGATGTGTACTCCAAATGGATTAAATGTGAGATAATGTCAGCAATCACGTCCGCTGCCACCACTGAAAGCCTGCGGGCCATGTTTGCCATGACGGCCTGCCTGATGCCCTTGTGAGCGACAACGGGCTATGTTTCACCAGTGCAGAGTTCAAAGAGTTCATGACCCTTAATGGGATCAAACATGTTACATCTGCCCCGTTCAAACCAGCATCCAATGGTCAGTCAGAGAGAGCTGTGCAAACAATCAAGCAGAGCTTGAAGAGGGTAACTGAAGGCTCACTGCAGACTCGCCTATCCCAAGTCCTGCTTAGCTACCACACAAGACCCCACTCGCTCACTGGGATTCCACCTGCTGAACTGCTCATGAAAAGGACACTTAAGACAAGGCTCTCGTTAGTCCACCCTGACCTACACGAACAGGTAGAGAGCAGGCAGCTTCAACGAAGTACATATCATGATAGTGCAAATGTGTCATGCAAAATTGAAATCAATGATCCTGTATTTGTGTTGAACTATGGACACAAGTGGCTTCCCGGCACTGTTGTAGCCAAAGAGGGGAGTAGGGTGTTTCGGGTCAAACTTTCAAATGGACTCATCCACCGGAAACACTTGGATCAAATCAAACTCAGATTCACGGACTATCCAGAGCAACCCACATTAGACCCTACCTTCTTTGACCCGCCAACATACACACCAGAACGAACCCATCACCCGCAGCAGCCCAGCAGGACTCACCACACCAGGCAGCTGCACAGCAGCCCAGCGAGGGCCCAACAAAAGATTCACCAAAACCAGCATTTGCACCGAGACGATCAACCACGGAAAGAGAGGCCCCAGATCGACTCACCTTGTAAATAGCTCCACTATTGACTTTGCGGGGTGGGGGGGGGGGGGGAGTGTTGTTATATATGTAAACCTAACTATACCTTGTGTAGCCACCAGAGGGCTCAATCCCTGGAGTCTCAAGGGATCCTACAATCCCTTGGGAGCACCTGTACTTAAGGAGGCCTCACAGGCTGGAGAGGCACTCTGGAGACCTGCAATAAAAGACTACGGTCACACTTTACTTTGAGCTCACAGTATCTAGTCAGACTCTTTATTCATACATAACAAAAACATTATAGCGTAGCATTAAATTTAATCTAAGTTTGAAAATTGAGTCCCAAGGGCTAAGAGTCTTATGACTCCAGAAGAGGCTGTCACTTTCAGAGGTGTAATGATGGCGAATGTTGACAATTTCGCCATCATTACCACTGTAAATTCTGGGCCATTTCAAATACAGCTATGTCTGATTAATGGGATAAACGTTATAAAACAAGAGCTATTAACAAAACTAAGGGGTTTAGATGACAAAACCAAAGTATATTACATACAACAGACAAAGATTCATTAATATCAGTCAATTTATATATCACCAGTGACTTACAAGCTTTAGACATGCCTGAGATAAGTGATATCAGCAAACATATATTACAAATGTAGTGAGGAAGATTGAGAAGAGGGTTGGCATGATGACGCAGCCCTGCTTGACCCTTGATGTGGATTGAGTCTGCGATGGATCGGTTGGTCAGGATCACGGCCTGCATGTCGTCATGGAGCAGGCGGAGGATGGTGACAAACTTTTGGGGGCAGCTGAAACGGAGGAGGATGCTCCATAGTCCCTCCGGTTGACAGTGTCAAAGGCCTTTGTAAGGTCAAAGAAGGCCATGTACAACGGTTGGTGCTGCCCCTGCATTTTTCTTCCAGCTGTCGCGCCGTTAAAGATCATGTCTGTTGTACCCCGTAGTGGACAAAATCCACACTGTGATTCCGTGAGGAGCTCCTCAGCCACTGGGAGATGACATTTGAGGAGGATTCTAGCGACGACTTTCCAGTGGCTGATAACAGGGAGATTCCTTTGTAACTGCCGTCTCCTTTTTTAAAGCTGGTCACGTTTATTGCATCTCTGAGATCTCTCGGCATGCTCTCCTCCTTCCAGATGAGAGAGGTGAGGTCATGCATTCGTGCCAATAGTGCCTCTCCGCCATACTTTAGTGCCTCAGCGGGGATTCTATCCGCTCCCATTGTGTTGTTGTTCTTGAGCTGGTGGATGGCCTTTTCTATCTCGTGTAGGGCTGGGGTTTTGCTGAAATGGTGGCGGGTAGCATGCTGCGGGATGGAATCGAGGACACTCGAGTCAAAGGCAGAGTCTCGGTATCTTCCTCGCTGCAATGCTCCACCTCACACTCAACAAGCTCCCCGCTGGAATGGAACTAAACTAGTGGGAACCTGTTCAACCTTCATCGTCTCCAGGCCAGATCCAAGACCGTCCCATCCTCTGTCATTGAACTACAGTACACGGACGACCCTTGCGTCTGCGCACATTCAGAGACTGAACTCCAAGTCATAGTCAACATCTTCACTGAAGCGTACGAAAGCATGGGCCTTACACTAAACATCCGTAAGACAAAGGGCCTCCATCAACCTGACCTTGCCACACAGCACTTCCCCCCAGTCATCAAGATCCACGGCATGGCCCTGGACAACGTGGACTACTTTCCATATCTCAGGAGCCTATTGTTAGCAAGGGCAGACATTAACGACGAGATTCAACACCGCCTCCAGTGTGCCAGCGCAGCCTTCGGTTGCCTGAGGAAGAGAGTGTTCAAAGATCAGGCCCTCAAACTGCCACCAAGCTCATAGTCTACAGGGATGTAGTGATATCCACCCTCCTGTATGGCTCAGAGATGTGGACCATATACAGTAGGCACCTTAAATCGCTGGAGAAATACCACCAGCGCTGCCTCCGCAAGATCCTGAAAATCCCCTGGGAGGACAGAAGCACCAACGTTAGCGTCCTCGATCAGGCCAACATCCCCAGCATTAAAGCACTGACCACACTTGACCAGCTCTGTTGGGTGGGCCACATTGTTCGCATGCATGCCACAAGACTCCCAAAGCAAGCGCTCTACTCGGAACTCCTACACGGCAATCGAGCCCCAGGTGGGCAGAGGAAACGTTTCAAGGACACCCTCAAAGCCTCCTTGCTAAAATGCAACATCCCCACCAACACCTGGGAGTCCCTGGCCAAAGACCGTGCTAAGTGCATCTGGGAGGGTGCTGAGCACCTCGAGTCTCGTCACCGAGAGCATGCAGAAAACAAGCGCAGGCAGCGGAAGGAGCGTGCGGCAAACCAGTCTCACCCACCCTTTCCTTCAACGACTGTCTGTCCCATCTGTGACAGAGACTGTAATTCCCGTATTGGACTGTAAAGTCACTTGAGAACTCACGCTTAGAGTGGAAGCAAGTTTCCCTCAATTTCGAGGGACTGCCTATGATGATGGTTACAAATGTTTATAATGTATTCAACTTCTCATCACATGATAAACAGGTTATTGAGTTTCAATGAAACATCATGGGAATATTATTATTTTTGTTTCCCTTTTTGGCTTGGCGTACAGTATTTCACTTATACCTCCGAGAAATATCTTGGAATTATTTTCTATGTTAAAGGTGCTATAAATGCAAGTTGCTGTCTTTATCCTATAAGTAGGAGGTTCAAAGTGGGAGGCTCTCACTTCTTAAGCCTGTTTACCAGTCAATCTGAAGATTAGAATTTACTCATGAGACTACCCAAACTTCAGAGGTGACTGATGCTTTCCAGGAGACCAAAATATAAATAGATTCTCTCTCAGACTCTAAAGTGAGATATCTAATTCAGCGGATCAACCCTTGCTTTTATGATAAGCCTGGTTAACTCCTTGCCTCCTATTCATTATTTGATCAGTAAAGCAATAGAGCTATCCCAATTGTGAACTCATGGGATGGTTCAAAGCTCATCTACCTGATGACATTGGCCGGCATTTTTCCTACCTGGGCGGGTGGTGGCCATAGCAGGTCATGACCTCGCTGCTGGCTCCAACCCGCTGCTGAAAATGGCTTTTCCTTTATAGGGCCTATTGAGCTCGCCCTGTGAGTTACCCGGCCCAATTGAATGGTGCAGGTCTCGTGACTTCATCAATGATGCATTTTCAGCCAGGATCTTTAAAGGGGCCATGGCCACATGGATTGGAATGTCAATGTAATATAGTGCTGTTTGTGTACTGCAGCATAACACAGACAATGAATGCACAGAGGCAGAGGGCTGCACCCAGGTTCTCCTATGATTCCTTCCATATTCTTATGGAGGGAGCAGAGCACGCAGGGAGGTCCTCTGCTCTTCTGATGGGTGGAAGAGACCTTCCCAGGACAACAAAACAGCCTGGTTGGAGATTGCAGAGGAGGTCACCAGCAGGGATTTGGCCAGGAGGACCTGTGTGCAGTACCACAAACGTTTCAATGATCTCATTAGATCATCACATCCCATCACTCTGCCTTCCCAACCCTACTCCTGCATATCCTTAGTCACACCAACATACCTTGCACGTCCAACCATCCTTCTCTATCTACATTATCACATCCCCATCTCACTAGCCACCCCTCACACTAACCCTCTTCCTAGTGCAATCATTCCAACTAACAACATAGCTGGAGGCTACTTGGCTTTGGTATCCCACTTCATCATAGTCACCCTCTAATAATCTAATCCATCCATTCCTTACACTCATTCCATCGCTCTCACTCAACCTTCTCTTCTTTCCCTCCTTGCAGGAAAAGAGAGCCCAAAATAGGAGGGCAAGAGGGAGAATCGGGGGCCTCCAACATTTGCAAACCTTGCAATAGCAGAGGAGGCTGCTTTAGAAATATCTGGAGTTGCTGAGCAGCTGGAAGTGGAAGGCAGAAAGATAGGGACATCTCAGCAACCTGGCGAGACAATTACATATCATACAGCTACATGGCATACATCAGTCACTCATATGGGCACTGATGTCAGCAGCTACAGAATGGTCATCATGTGCATAATGGCATTTGCACCCATTCTTCATTTGACATATCTAACTCATCTCTTTACTATCCCACAGGTTAATCAAGAGCCCTCCTCCCCCCACTGTCCAGGAGCAAGAGGAAGATCTCTCCTCAGAGGAGCCTCCAGCATCCGAGGGAGCACTGTCACCAGGCATAAGCGCACCCAGCACCAGCGCGGATACACACACCTCAGTGGGTGCCACACAATATAGAGTAGTGTTGTCGCCTTGTGTCTCACAACTCACACGTGAGCATGAGCAGATGGTGCAGACAGGGATAGCAGAGGAGAGTCCTTGTCGGAGGATGCAGGACACTCCCAGTTCTGCTCAGCTGCATGCAGACGCTGAGCCTCGGGGGCCATCCAGAAAGAGGGCGATCCTGAAGGTGCAGGAACAAGCGCAGGGGGCTCCGACAGGTTTTGCAAATGCGATGTCTGAAAATGTTCAGAGAATGGAAGAGTCCTCAAAGAACTCCAGCAATTTTGTCGAACATGATTTCCCTTTCATAAAACCATGCTGACTCTGCTTGACTGAATTATGCTTTTCCAAATGTCCTGCTACTGCTTCCTTAATAATGGACTCCAACATTTTCCCAACAACAGATTTTAGGCTAACTGGTCTATAGTTTCCATCACAGGCAATGGCGACTGTAGGCTCCTCCATGGATTGGATGGCTACCTACATGGAGCAGCTAATGTGCCACTCACAGGAGCACATGGCCTCTATGGAGACTAGATGGCCATCTATTGAGGATAAATGGCCATGTATGGAGAATAGATGGCAGAGGCTCATAGACCTCCTCTCTAGGAGGGATGTCAGGGTAGATGCGAGTCCTCATGGTCCCACTGATGTGCAGCAAGGTGCTCTCTAGCACCTTGGCAGCAGGAAAGTGAGCAGGCTGCCTCCACCTCCGCTGAAGCCACAGGGCTAGCAGCTCATAGAAGCACGCAGAAGAGAAAGATGACAGACAAGTAGATTTACAAGGGTAGCCACTTGGGTATTTTATCTGATGTTTATGTAAAGTTTCCGTTAATGTGGTGTGAAACATAAACATCTTTATTTTCAACACTTTCCAGTCGGACAGATTTGTGTGCATCTTTGTAAGTGGCTTAGTGAGTTGCAGTGAATGGTGAGACATAATGATACATAAGAACGTAAGAAATAGGAGCAGGAGCAGGCCATTTGGCTCCTTGAGCCTGCTCCGTCATTCAATAAGATAAAGGCTGTTCTGATCTTGTGCTCAGCTCCACTTCCCTGCCCGCTCCCCATAACCCTTCACTCCGTTATCTTTGAAAAATCTGTCTTTCTCTGCCTTAAAATATATTCAATGATCCAGCCTCCACAGCTCTCTGCGGCAGAGAATTCCACAGATTTACAAACCTCTGAGAAGAAATTCCTCCTCATCACTGTTTTAAATGGGTGACCCCTTGTTCTGAAATGATGCCCCCTAGTTCTAGATTCCCCCATGAGTGGAAATATCCTCTCTGCTTTTACCTTGTTGAACCCCCACAGTATCTTATATGTTTCAGTAAGATCACCCCTCATTCTTAGGCTCAACCTACTCAACCTTTCTTCATAAGTCAACCCCCTTATCTCAGGAATCAAGCTAGTGAACCTTCTCTGAACTGCCTCCAATGCAAGTATATCCTTCCTTAAATAAGTAGACCAAAACTGTACACAGTACTCTAGGTGTGGCCTCACCAATACCCTGTACAGTTGTAGCAGGACTTCTCTGCTTTTATACTCCATCCCCCCTTGTAATAAAGGCCAACATTCCATTTGCCTTCCTGATTACTTGCTGTACCTGCATACTAACATTTTGTGTTTCATGCACAAGGACTCCCAGGTTCCTCTGTACTGCAGTATTTTGTAATTTTTCTCCATTTAAATAATAATTTGCTTTTTTTCTGCCAAAGTGGATAACCTCACACTTTCTCACATAATACTCCATCTGCCAAATTTTTGCCCGCTCACTTAGCCTGTCTATATCCCTTTACAGACTTTTTGTGTCATCCTCAGAACTTGCTTCCCCCCCCCCCACCCCACTGCCCCCCTACCACCCCCCTCCCCCATGTTTGTATCATCAGCAAACGTGGCTACATTACACTCGGTCCCTTCATCCAAGTCATTAATATAGATTGTAAATAGTTGAGACTCCAGCACCGATCCCTGCGGCACCCCACTAGTTACTGCTTGCCAACTGGAAAATTATCCATTTATTCCAACTTTCTGTTTTCTGTTAGTTAGCCAATCCTCTATCCATGCTAATAATATATTACCCCCATGAACTTTTATCTTGTGCAATAAACTTTTATGTGGCACCTTATCAAATGCCTTCTGGAAATCGAAATACACCACATCCACTGGTTTCCCCCTGTCCACTCTGCTTGTTACATCCTCAAAGAACTCCAGCAATTTTGTCAAACATGATTTCCCTTTTATAAAACCAAGCTGACTCTGCTTGACTGAATTATGCTTTTCCAAATATCCTGCTACTGCTTCCTTAATAATGGACTCCAGCATTTTCCCAACGATAAACGTTCGGCTAACTGGTCTATAGTTTCCTGCTTTCTATCTGCTTCCTTTTTTAAATAGGGGCATTACATTTGCGGTTTTCCAATCCGCTGGGACCTCCCCAGAATCCAGGGAATTGTGGTAGATTACAACCAATGCATCCACCATCTCTGCAGCCAATTCTTTTAAGACCCTAGGATGCAAGCCAACAGGTTCAGGGGACTTGTCCGCCTTTAGTCGCATTATTTTACCGAGTACTTCTTCTATCCCCTATTGAGATGGTTTTAGTGTCTTCTACTGTGAAGACTGATACAAAATATTTGTTCAAAGTCTCTGCCATTTCCCTGTTCCCCATTATTAATTCCCCAGTCTCATCCTCTAAGGGATCAACATTTTCCTTTTTATATACCTGTAGAAACTATTACTATCTGTTTTTATATTTCATAATCTATCTTCCCTCTCTATTATTTTTTTCAGTCATTCTTTGCTGGTTTTTAAAAGTTTTCCAATCCTCTGGCCTCTCACTAATCTTAACCACTTTGTATGCCCTTGATTTCAATTTGATACCATCCTTTATTTCCTTCATTAGCCACGGATGGTTATCCCTTCTCTTAATATCTTTCCTTCTCATTGGAATATATTTTTGTTGAGAGTTATGAAATATCTCCTTAAATGCCCGCCACTGCTCATCAACCGTCCCACACTTTAATCTATTTTCCCAGTGCACTTTCGCCAACTCTGCTTTCATATCTTTGTAGTCTCCTTTATTTAAGCTTGGGACACTGGTTTGAGATCCAACTTTCTCACCCTCCAACTGAATTTGAAATTCAACCATACTATGATCACTCTTTCCTCGAGGATCCTTTACTATGAGATCATTTATTAATCCAGTTTCATTACACAGTACCAGATCTAAAATAGCCTGCTCCATGGTTGGTTCTGCAACATACTGTTCAAGAAAACAGCAATGGTTGTGAGTTTGAAAGGAATGGCTTGGTCATTGCAAGGATGCTTTGTGGTGTTGCTGTGGGGGGGGTGCCAACCTGGCACATCATGTGGCAGCCATATGGGTGTGTGGCTTCCATCTGGCCATGATGAGGTCATCCCTGGCAACAATGTGCTCTGGTGCTGATGCCCTCTGCCCTATGTAGCATCGGTTGATTGCGGAGGTTGGTGGTGTTGTTGTTGATGCTGCTGTTGTGTCTGGTGCTGCTAGTGTTGGGGCTCAACGTGCTCAGCTTCTGAGGACCAAGGTAAGACAATATAAATGGCACCCATGCTGATGGAATAGATGGCAGATGAAGCAGAGATGACAGAAGCAACCTGTCAATGGTGAGAGAGGTTCTTCCAATGATGTGACACTGGATGGAGACTGTAAGGGAAAATGGGAAGGCTTCTCCTCCCACGAGCGGGCCCCCTGATATAGAGGGTCGACGCTCGCCCCAACCCGCGTAACAGCCCCCGGAGTTAGCAGACAGAGATGGATGGCAAGGTATAACGATCTTTTATTACGAACGTCTGGGAGCACCTCTTATCACAGCCGCCTATGAGTGGAGGTGCTCCCCGAACAGCACAATCATACAACTTTTATACATTTCGAAAACCCCTCCGTTCCCTGGTAAGACCTCCCTAGATCTCAAATTGGACTGCCTTATCAGTGCTACTTCTCTAATTGGACTACCTTATTAGTGCTACTTTGGATTGACAGGCCAAGACCCTCGTGACCACCTTAGGCCGTGACTAGAATGACTTCATTAGGTCAGAATTTGTTGATTCTCCTTGGTGCCCGTGAGTCTGCCTCAAGCCTCTTCGCAAGGTCTTATCAATGTCTGTTTAGGTTCTCACATCGTATCCTGTTGGAATATTATTGAATTGATAACTTCAGGAGCCTTGGTACAAGGCCGAAGAGAGGCCTTTTACCTCCTTATGAGTCTGTGCAGGAACCAGCACTTTAACCCTTGTCCCGCTGGTACCCCTAATGCCAAATTTCTCTTACAATTCCCCCCTTTTGGCTCTTGGCTATACGCCAAGCTGGCCATATTTCCCGATAACTATCTCCCTGTAGGCAAGTTCCAGATAGATCCGTTCACCTGGGTGGCCATCTCTCAAGCTTCGGGACCTCCTGAGACCTTTCCTGCAGAGTTAAAAAAGGTAAGTCCTTCCTGTAGGACTGCTTAAATTTTCATCCCTTATGGCCTTAATCATAGTGTGTGCCCTGACGTATCATTTGGCCTGTTTAATTCGTGCACTTGTTAATCCCATCATGACCATCAGAACCAGGCCCTGTATTACTAGTAGATACAGTAGATATTACAAGTAGATATAATTTTTATTCATGGGTGGATCTGAATATTAAGTCCAATGTTCCACAGCTTTGAGTACCAGAGCTGATCAGCCAGCATCGCGTTAGTGTCTTTCTGTAGGTTGTCTACTTCTTCCATCAGCTGGATATACTGTCGTCTTTGATTCTGGATTCTTTGCACAAAACGTAATTGTTCCTCATTTAATTCCGGTGCCTTGCGGTTCCCATACCACCTCCTTGTACCCCTCTCGGAGGGTATCCGTGACCGTTCCGTGGATGATTTCCGTTGTCTTGGGATGTTTCTGTAATGTATGGGCCACCTGTAACAGTTCCCCTTCCGCGCCATCTCCCAACGCGCTTGTAGGGCTTGGTTATCCATGTCCCTCCCCAGTAAACCCCTCAAGATTTACGTTGTTAACCTGGTCGTCTATTACATACAGGTCTATGGAATTCATCATCGTAACCCCTGCCGCATAACCCGTGCCTAGTGTTTCCACTATTCCCCTTTTTGTTCGACCTTGCCCTGTTCCCTTTCTGACATTAAATCTCAGGGTAGTGGATTCCGGGCCTTCAAAGATCCATTGTGTCAGGTTCTGGTATAGACTTTATAGTTTAATTCCCACAGAAGCTAGGAAAAATTATATCCATTAGGTTTAGGTTAAGTAGTTGCTGCCGCACCCCAAATTATATCCTTTCTTTAGATTATTTTATTACTAGCCCCCCTTTGGCTCCAATCTTTATGGACGGGCTTATGGGGGGACTTGCGTGGTTGTGCTGGGAAGAGTTGTTGTCCCCAGGGTAGTTGTCGGGGCAGTGGTAGGGCTTCCCAGGTCCCTTTGGGCATGTTTGGTGTCCCAGCCGGACCTTTATTGTCATCTTTCCTCCACATTCCATCCGCCCCCCTTTTTAGGTTGTATTCCTTCTTGTTTGCGCTGCGCATGATCAATACTGGCTTCTCCGTGTTGTTACGTGTCACGCTTCAGGGCATACACCTTATATTCCAGAGACCTCCCTTGGTCTTCATTTTATCCCATTGGCTAGTTTTCCTAACCATCCTGGGGTCCCACCCCCCTTTTGCTCCGTTCTGTTCCCACCCTTCTGTTTCTTGCGGGGTGGGTTTGGCTGCTTGATTTGCAGCTTCGTCCGTCCAGGCATGAGCTTCTAGAACTGAAATTCCATCCAGTTGGATTTCTGCGCCCTTCCCCTTTTGGTCCTATGAACTTGCTCCTGTCCTCGAAATCTACTGGTGCCCATGGCATCGGCAGCCTGCTGCATTACAACCTTACTTAATACACTATACATAGCCATGCGTTAAAATAAGTTCTGCCCTTGCTCCAGTCCTTGGCTGCTGGGATGCATATTTCGGCAGTTAAATTAAACAAAGCTAGTTCATGTAGTTGTGTCTTTCCTGCGTGTGCTATATCTCTTGTAGTCCATCTGTATTATCCAGTGCTTGTATGGGCCTTAAGGTTCCCAGTATCCTGAGTCTCCAGCGTCGAAGTAGCCGCTGTGGTCCCATCTCAGTGAGTGTTTTATCTGCAAATTTTAAACAGATAGCCTGGTCGTCACCAGGTGTTAGGTTCTGGTCTACTCATCTTTTATCCATGCATGTCGAGGTCACTCTGTGAAATCGGAGGTAAGGGTTAGGTTGGGTTTGTGGACTACACTTACCCACCGTGGGCTCTATTGCCATAGGTGATGATGCTATGGCTACGCACTGCACTATCCGTCTGGTCCCATTTTAAAAAAAATCTCTTCCAGCTTATTTATCTTAGCTTTTAACTCTTGAATTTGTTTTGTTTGAGTATCTTTCTTTTATTTGTATCAGGCGAGTATTATTACATAGGCTAGTGCTGTTTTTATTTTTATTCTGACTATCCCACCATTTCCTCTATCTGTCAGGTGAGTCTTTTTTATTCTATTTAGAAATCCAAATGAATAATGTCCAGTATAAAACAGCTGTCAATGGAAAGGGTTAACTCCTTTACAGGTTTGTAAGAAAGCCTGATGTCATTACGTGACTTCGCGTAATCATCCGAAAAATTCTTTTTTAAGTCTTTGTGCCTTTAAAACTTGCTTAGAAATTAGGAATCCGTTAAAACAGCAGAAATCATTAGTAAAGCCATCATAATAAAAGTCTTCTCATCAGGAAAGACGGCATTTTAGATTAAACTCCAATTTTTTCTTAACTTCTAATTCAAGTACTTGCCAAAGATTTTTTTTAATTGATTTAAAACAAGACCACACATTTTTAATAGCTATTTTGTTTACTGAAATCCAATTTTCTCACACGCTGTATACATTCCAACATTTCATTTTATTTTACGGTCCCGTTCACTGGGCAAATCTTGTGTTTTATTTCTCTCTCAGCACAAAATCTAAACATCCGTGCCAGTTCCATTTTCTATAAGAATTTTAAAATTTAGTAAGATTCTCTAATTCCCAGTTTTTTCTTTCTGTGCTGAGTTCGCATAGCTAAGATCTTTTCTCCTAGCTATTTTCAAAACCCTCCTGCTTGTTTAGACTGTTCGGGACTTTTCTTGATAAATAACGTCCATTTTGGAAATCTTTCAAACTGCAGTGAAACTTTCTCGTAATTTAAAATCATTATCAATGGAGGGTGTCTTTTACCTCTTCAAATTATTTTTTTTCCAATTAAACCAATATCTTTTTCACAGCCAATATCAACAAGTATTTAGTAAGTTATGTCTTTTTCAATCGCCAACACCCCTTTTTTGTCAGCACCTATTTAGTACGTTATGTCTTTTTTTTCCAGATCTCCTTTCTTCAAATTAGGTTTTGTATTTTACATGAAGCGCTCGTGTCTCTGTAAATTTGTTAATTTAAAATCATCAGACAATCGAAGACACTTTTTCTTTCAAATTCGTTCAATTTGTTTTCTTTCAAAGTTGCATTTTTATCTTTTTTCTTTTCGCCATAACTAGAACAGAGTCTAGCACGTAGGCTTTGAGGGCTGCTTTTCGTTATCTCAAAATGTTCCAGTTTCAAGGTTGTTACAATGTCTTTTTCTAAACTGCTAAAGCTTGCTGTTTTAATATTTTTCAAAATCCCTTTTACACCTTCGCAGATAGCTCACCACTCGCCCAGGCGTTTGACCTGATCTGTGAAGGTATTTCTAGATTGTTTCGAAACCTTTTAGTTTTATTTCTCTTTTTTTTTAAAGAGATCAGATTTAATTTAATATTTTTTTTTAGTTTGAATCCATCTCAGTATTTTGCTGTGCATTCTCTTAATATCTCAAAATCCCAATTCAAATTTTGTAATTTCAATCTTTATTTAAAACTTTTTTTTTACTGAGCTAGAAGTTTTTGCGTCAAGATTTTACACAAAGGAAAATGGGAGCGTACTTCCCTAGCCCGCAGCCGCGAGAGATCCTCACAGGCCTTTTTTAAAAGGCATTCTTTATCTCATTCCTAGACTAAATTTATGTCTTTCAACCCAATGTAATCAATGATTGCATGTTTTCTTTCGACAAGTAAGTGAGCGTGTCAAATAAATTCTTTTATTTAACTACCGGGTCCATGTATTTTTTATCTTTTGCTCAACAAACCTATCCTTTGTGCATTTCCTAGTTCCGTAACTTATCATCTGAATAAATCCACACCTGCGCTTCGAACTTAAAATATCTTAAAACTTCCCACATACAGGACAACACTACAAAGGGTTAAAAAAAAATTTCACTCTGTTTGGAAAAGTGGGTGGAGCTGCACTATTTTTCCAAACAGGCTTTCAGAAACATGAAAAATTCATTCCGCAGTCAAAAAATCACACAAGGACTCTCACTCAACGACATACATTCACAAAAGTCTCTCTTCATTCAACAAAGCCTATTAATTGTTTGGCCGGCTCTATTTTTGGATCCATATGTCACTTAAGATAGTCACTATCAGCTTTTTTATGGCATTATGTAGTTACGCAAGTTACAATTGGTTTTATTCGCCTTTTTAATAGCCGTGTTACCCATCTTCTTCGGGGCTATCTTGGGCACTCCCTTTAATTCGTGTTAGGTATGCAGGACGTTATTTATATCTATATGTCTTCCCTTGGCGCCGTACACTCGTACTGCCACGCTTTGGGTCAATATGTCTCATCCCTGCACCGTGCGCTCATACCGCTTCGGCTCAATAGACCTTCCTCTATATCTTCCCTTGTAACGTACCCTCGCACTGCCGTCCTACCTCCACGCGCGCGTTTTAGGATGCACCTTTTGACCCCCTTCTACCCCTAGATCGTCCCTGTCACATCATGTGGCAGCCATATGGGTGTGTGGCTTCCATCTGGCCATGATGAGGCCATCCCTGGCAACAATGTGCTCTGGTGCTGATGCCCTCTGCCCTATGTAGCATCGGTTGATTGCGGAGGTTGGTGGTGTTGTTGTTGATGCTGCTGTTGTGTCTGGTGCTGCTGGTGTTGGGGCTCAACGTGCTCAGCTTCTGAGGACCAAGGTAAGACAATATAAATGGCATCCATGCTGATGGAATAGATGGCAGATGAAGTTGAGATGACAGAAGCAACCTGTCAATGGTGAGAGAGGTTCTTCCAATGATGTGACACTGGATGGAGACTGTAAGAGAAAATGGGAAGGCTTCTCCTCCCACGAGCAGGCCCCCTGATATTGACGCTCGCCCCAACCCGCGTAACAGCCCCCAGAGTTAGCAGGCAGAGATGGATGGCAAGGTATAACGATCTTTTATTACGAACATCCGGGAACACCTCTTATCACAGCCGCCTATGAGTGGAGGTGCTCCCCGAACAGCACAATCATACAACTTTTATACATTTCGAAAACCCCACCGTTCCCTGCTGAGACCTCCCTAGATCTCTAATTGCACTGCCTTATCAGTGCTACTTCTCTAATTGGACTACCTTATTAGTGCTACTTTGGACTTCATTAGGTCAGAATTTGTTGATTCTCCTTGGTGCCCGTGAGTCTGCCTCAAGCCTCTTCGCAAGGTCTTCTCAATGTCTGTTTAGGTTCTCACATCGTATCCTGTCGGAATATTATTGAATTGATAACTTCTGGAGCCTTGGTACAAGGCCGAAGAGAGGCCTTTTACCTCCTTATGGGTCGGTGCAGGAACCAGCACTTTAATCCTTGTCCCGCTGGTACCCCTAATACCAAATTTCTCTTACAGAGACTTTGTTGGAAAGACTGCAGCTTGCAGAATCTGTGCTGGAAATGTAGTGAGAAACAATTTCTATTGAGGTGGGAGCTTTTAAATTACATTTGATGCTGTCAACTAATCAGCTGGAGCAATGGTCACTGAACTCCCACCTCAGGTTGACAGACATGGTTCCCGAGCAGCATGTTATCCGTAGCCATCCAGTTAATTTAAAAGGTACGATTAAAACCACTCTTAAGGGACAGACAACAAACTACTAATACATTAAATTGGGTCACTCGTCTCTGCCGGTCAGGTTGGGTCCGTGCTGACAAGACTCGCCTGGGGAATGGCGCATGGGAGCGGGGTGACAATGGGTTCCCGACCTGCTCTCAAAAATAATAATTTTTCCACCCAACCTGCCTCCAATCATGCCCGCTACCAATCTGGAAAGTTCCTGCCATTGAGTCAGAGTTTTATCATTTACATTTTTAAGGTTTATAATTGCCAGGGTTTGACTACCCTGTTACAATTAGGGAATACCTTACTGGCCTGTATATTTCTTGTTTGGATGAGAGGGACTATGCTTTACTGGATTCTCCCATCACCTTCAAAGAGATTATTCAAGCTATTGGGTCCTTGCATTCTGGCAAAGATCCAGCCTAGATGGCTGTCTGGCTAACGTTTATAAATAGCTCCCATTCAAATGACTCCCCTATTACTAAGTGTATTATGGAGACTGGTGTGACCCTCAAAGTCTGGAAAAATACATTCATCTCTCTTCCTTTGAAAAGGATTAAGAACCCCCAGAATTGTGTCTCTTATAGACCAATATTGCTTTGATTAGATTTATGTTTAGATGTTTATTATATTTAAGTTGCTGCAACGACTGTTTGACCAAGAGTAGTAGAGCTTATTCCATACCTATGGTGCACAATATATATCTGTGTTGAACTGGTAATCTGCTTCTCCGCTGCATTCTTGAGTAATGTTTGTACAGGTTTACTCTTGGGCCATCCCCATTCCTCATTTCCCATTTGTGGCAAACATTACGTGTGAGATCATCATCATCATAGGCACTCCCTCGAAATCGAGGAAGACTTGCTTCCACTCTAAAAGTGAGTTCTCAGGTGGCTGTACAGTCCAATGTGGGAATTACAGTCTCTGTAACAGGTGGGGTAGACAGTGGTTGAAGGAAAGAGTGGGTGCGGAGCCTGGTTTGCCGCATGCTCCTTCCTCCATCTGCGCTTGATTTCTGTATGCTCTCGGCGACGAGACTCAAGGTGCTCAGCGCCCTCCCGAATGCTCTTCTCCACTTTGGGCGGTTTTGGACCAGGATTTTCCAGGTGCCGGTGGGGATGTTGCACTTTACCAATGAGGCTTTGAAGGTGTCGTTGAAATGTTTCCTCTGCCCACTTGAGGCTTGCTTGCCGTGTAAAGTTCCGAGTAGAGTGCTTAGAGAATCTCGTGTCGGGCATGTGGACGATGTGGCCTGCCCAAAGGAACTGGTCGAGTGTGGTCAGTGCTTCGATGCTGGGGATGTTGGTCTGGGCGAGAACACTGACGTTGGTGCGTCTATCCTCTCAGTGGATTCGCAGGAACTTGCGGAGGCATCGCTGGTGGTACTTCTCCAGCGCTTTGAGATGTCTGCTGTATCTCTGAGCCCCAGGTGGGCAGTCTCTGTCCACGTCTCTGAGCCATATAGGGCAGTATCACTACTGCCCTGTAGACCATAAGCTTGGTGGCAGATTTGAGGTCCTGGTCTTCAAACACTCTCTTCCTCAGGCGACCGAAAGCTGCGTTGGCACACTGGAGGTGATGTTGGACCTCATCATCGATGTCTGCCCTTGCTGACAGTAGACTCCTGAGGTATGGAAAATGGTCCACGTTGGGGACAGCCTTAGAGTTTGACATGCTGTCTGTAATCACTTCCACAATCAACAGGACTTTTCTACCCACTCTCTTAAATGGGATACTCCTGAGATAGCTTCCTCTATGGCATCTCAGGGTTTTCAGCAATGGTGTGCGTTGGGTTCTCATGATTCTCCATCTATTGAAGAAATGGTGAGATCTTTCATGCCTTTAGTTGGAATTGATTTTGGCAGATAAGGATTAGGGGGCTACACGCCAGGTCATTTTCAGAATTTCTTCTCTAGTATAAGGAGGTGCTGAAGAGAAGGGTGGTATTTTGTGGAATGTGGGGCACCGTTTTCTGAAGGATTACACAAAACTAGCATAAATGAAAATAGCAGCAAGAGTGAATGCTGACTCCCCTGTGACCACAGCCTGGGAGCAGCTGTAGAAGTCATTTTCTAGTCTCTAAAGGGTTGCCAAGATCAGTATTTTAGAACATAATACATTAATATTTAGTAGCAATACACAAAAGAAATAGGCTCAAGTTGCCAAACTTCTGATTTTAGTTATAGTTTGGATATTGTTAGCCCAAGATTCTGCATCATGTTTAGCTCTTCCATTGGTAAAACCTGCATTTGATTTTAAGTAAAATACCTCCAATACAGTAGTGTACTCTCTCATATTTGTGTCATCACCAACAGAGTAGCATAGTAAACATGGAGGTGCAGCAAATGAGGGTACGAGGCCCAGAAGAGCCAAGGACCCGGGGCAGCACAGGCCAGCCCACTGCGATATGTGCGCCCTTGGTCCGTGCAACAGAGCAGGTCTCCAGTCGTCCCGGTTAACTCTTGCCACTGGATAAAGACCTAGCTCTGCCAAGCCCATATAGTGGCTGATGTGCAACAGTCACCACACGTTAAAAAAATCCACGCACAGGCATCTTCCATCCCTTCAATTGGAGTACAGGACTGGATTATCGGGTCCTTCTTTGAGGCATCTGTGAATTCATGTGGAAGCAAGTCATCCTCGTTCGAGGGACCGCCTATGATAATGAGCATAGTAAATCTCCGTCAAGGTTGTCCCTTGTTTCTGATGGACAAGACCCTTGATTGAATGTGCCCCATTTACTGCGCTTTCATTTTAACCCCTTCTGCCACTTCTTGCAGCAACAGGATCCTTTTGTCCTCATCCTCCTTCTCACTAGTCTCTGGACCTGCCAGATCATAATACACCCACAATATGACCCAACTACCAAGCACATCTTCTCCACTCCTTTACTCTCAGGTTTTTTCAGGCATAGTTCACTCTGCCATCACCCCTGCTCCTGCCCAGGCGCTTTCATATGCAATCACAGCAGGTGCAACACCTGTCCACTCATTTCTTTCCATACGATTTTTCAGGATCCCAAGCACTCTTGGTGTGATACGCGGATGTACATGCACAGTGCAACATCCTCTATATTGGGAAGATTGAATGCAGATTGGATGCCCACTTTGTTAATATCTGTTTTTTATGTAACCATAATCCTACCTCCATATGAATCAAATCAATTCTCACTCCTATCCCCACTCCAACCATTTCATCTTTTTTGTACTGATAGTTTTTCAACTAATTTCAATGCAAACTTTCTAATACCGTTTAACAATCTGACGGAGATAATGGTTGAAAATTAGCAGTACTTTTCAACTTTTTAGTTTAAAATAAAATTAATTCCCAGCCTATTAAACACAATTTGTACCAACGTTTAGCAAACCTGTATCATGACTATCATGACAACCCCTTCACAGGTCGGGGCTTCAAAAAGAGCTGGAGCGTGCCACTATAACGTCCAGCGCGAGCTGCTCCAAGTATGCGACGGCTTCGAGGTGGGCGATTGGGTGACGTCATCAGGACCCAGGGCACTGTTTGGAGCGTGGGCAGGAGCATCGGTGGGGCCCTGGTACAGCGGAAGAGCAGGAAGGATGTGGCGGAGGTGCGACGAGTGATCGGGGTGGAGGAGCAATGAGGGCTCGTGGCTGAGATTTGGTGGGTGATCGTGGCAGAGGTCCGGCAAATGTTTGGGGCGGAGGAGTAGCGAGAGATCGTGGCGAAGGTGCGGCAAATGAGGGTACGGGGCCCCATGACTTATGAGGAAAGGTTGAGGAGGTTGGGCTTCTACTCATTGGAATTCAGAAGATTGAGAGGTGATCTTATCGAAATGTATAAGGTTATGAGGGGGCTTGACAAGGTGGATTCAGAGAGAATGTTTCCACTGAATGAGGAGACTAGAACTAGGGGGCATAATCTTAGAATAAGGGACTGCCCATTTAAAACCGAGATGAGGAGGAATTTTTTCTCTCAGAGGGTTTTAAATCTGTGGAATTCGCTGCCTCGGAGATCTGTGGAAGCTGGGACATTGAATAAATTTAAGACAGAGATAAACAGTTTCTTAACCGATAAGAGAATAAGGGTTTATGTGGAGCGGGCAGGGAAGTGGACCTGAGTCCATGATCATATTAAATGGCGGAGCAGGCTCAAGGGGCCGTACGGCCTACTCCTGCTCCTATTTCTTGTATTCTTATGGAGAAGAGCCGAGGGCCAGGGGCAGCACGGGCCAACCCACACTGCGATATGTGTGCGCACTAGGTCCGTGTAGCAGAGCAGGTCTCCAGTCGTCCTGGTTAACCCTTGCCACTGAATAAAGGCCTAGCTCTGCCAAGCCCGTGTGGTGGCTGATGTGCAAAGGTCACCACACCTTAAGAAAATCCACGCACAGGCATCTTCCACCCCTTCAATTGAAGTTCAGGATTGGAACATCGGGTCCTTCATTGAAACATCTGTGAACTCTTGTGGAAGCAAGACATCCTCGTTCGAGCGACCACCTATGATCATGACTATTACCAGTCATTTTTCATTCAATCCTGAGTCCGATACAAAAGCTTGCTTATTTTCCCTTTCCAGTTTTTGGTAAAGGGTCTCCACTCAAAATGTAACCAACCGGTTTAGGTGCTAGCAAATTGTCAGCATAGTTCCAGAAGATTCGGTTTTTATTCCAGGTTTTCAATATTTGCATTTTTTTCCTTTTTATTTCTGATGAAACTGAAAGGTAACAATTCAAAAATAATCAAAAAAACTATCCGATAAATGAGTTAGACTAGCTTTGGCAGACCACTGAACCCTATGATATACCTGTAGGCAGACCAGCAAGGCCTGTATTATTCTACTGTTTCAGGAAGTTGGACAATAACTAGCCCAGCCCGTGCCATCTCTAGGAACTGCAGTGCAGAACTGATACCACACAACACACAAGTGAGAATTACATGGAAAATGATGGAATGAGGTCTTAATACTAAACGGCTTATAATCCTTTATTTCTTGTGTTGCAGTAGGAAGCTAGATGCAATAATATTAAAGTTATGAAATGTGTGCTTTGCTGACTATAACTCAATGAATGGTATACTTTTCAATGTTCCTGAAGTTACTGAGTTGCCAATAAAGATTTTTAAAAATTCAGCACATGGAATGTAACTTTGTGAAAATGTAATTCAATGGTTATCAATTATACATGAAGAGGGGCATTTGATGAAAGTGAAATTTAAGCAGAACGTGACATGAAGGTAGACTCAAAGCTGTAATAAAAGATATGGGGTTAAAATACCTGTCTATTGGAAGTATTATTGCTGAATTTTATGTTTAAAAAAATATACAATTAATATAATAAATCCATGGGGAGAGGTACAAATCCAAACTATGATTTTAATTCTAATTCAATCCATTTTCCAGATTGGAGAAAATAAAGTGATTTAGGATTTCTTTGTACATTTCCACTCCCGAGAAAGTGTTTTGATAAAAGTATTTTAATTAAAATAAAGATTTTTTTTTGCATTTAGTTTAATTGCATTTTCATAAATTTACAATAAAAATGGCTGCCGTTTGTGTCATTGAACCAATGTTAAATGTTAAAAATAGATGTTATTATAAACTTCTGCTTGTTATTTGACATAAATCATACTGTGTAGTTAGGGCTGAAATTGTGACCGAATATCTTGTATCACAGTTGCAAAGTGATTGAAATTTAATAAATTATTCAAGACTAAAAATAGGATATGGGAAAATTAAGCCAGACTGGTAACTGTGAGGGCATTTCCAGCACTGCATTTGAGGACAGTAGGTGGTGGGTTTGTAAATTGGGTGCACTTCCAAAAACAATGGAATTAATTTTCTTACTTAGGAAAGTAATACAGGGTATTCTCAGAAAATAAAGTCTAAATATAATTCATTTTCTCACTATCACTACTTTTTGAAAATTCAATCAGTTCTATGCTACTAAATTTAGATCCACTAGAAGAATTTTGTAAATAACTCCATGTTGATGATCTTGAAATATGATACAGTATTATTAAATAGTTATTTAGTCACTCATGAGGCTGAGACTGGATGGAACACACTATACAATTTTGTAGAAATCATTGCATCTATGCCATATTAACCACAACACTGTACTGTCTTACAATGAACATCACATTTAACATCCTCTGCAGTCACACTATTTGTTGGGAACCCTTTCAGACTTTGCCTGTAGTATGTGCAGTTGGGGTCCCATAAAGTAAGAATGCTTGTTCTCACAATCTCTAGCTCTGTTTATTGTTACAAAAATGGACTATAAAAACAATAGCGTCAACATTTTTGAATTCTTGCTCTTCAGACACATGACTTAAAACATCAACTCATGAAAAAATAGTACTAGAGTTAATAAAAGCAAAGTTTCAGACACAATCTCTCAAAATAACATTTCATGAAAAAAATTTTGCTTCAAAGAATCTTCCCTTCAGTGCAAGGCTGATTTAAATCCACCTCTAATTCTCCTTCCACTGTACAGTGTGTGCAATGTAGTATAGTAAATTGAACATGGCATTAGAGTAATAGATAGTTTTTTTTTTAGTATTGTGACTTTGATCATGGTTACAATATTAATAGGCAGTTTCCAGCAATTTAACTACACTTATAGGGCATATTCATCTTTCTGCTGTTCAGACTGAATAAAATTCAAATGGGACCCAACTTCTTTGAAAACTTGAGAGTTCATGCTGCAGAGCAAAAATATTTCCATATGCATTGTACACCAAATTTACACCTTTGAGCTTACAAAAAACTCACCTCTTCTTTCATACAGGAGCCAGTAAAAATGGAGAGAAATCAGTTTTAAGTATAAATGCTCCAAAGTTAATATTTCCTAATTCATAGCCTTCATGAGATTAACTAAAGATACCACTGAATATTTTTTTATTTTGGTGCAGAAATACTTCTGCAGCCTTCCAATAGTTAAGAAACTGTCTCAATAATAATGGTTAATTTAAAAATGACTTTGTTATCAATCAATTGCCACATCTCAGTAGATTATCAAAGCATGTTACATATTTCACCAAGAACATACATTTTAAAGTCTGCTTCAATAGGAAGTATCTAATTCAACGCTGCCTTCTGTATTAGCTAGTAACATTTCTGCCATTGTCATTCCGAGTTTGAGGCAAAAACAAATGTTAAGAACATTTCATATATATGCAGCATGGTTTACATGCTGTATTCTACTGATTTGATACACCCAACAGAATATGACTGAGATTAAAACTTCAGCTGCAGCATTATACTGGTTCATAAATGTTCTTATATTTCTACATAACACAAAAAGCCCCAATACTGTACAGTGTAAATCAGCAGCAAATAAAAACAAGATCAGCATGCATATATATAGCATCTCAATTATTCGCACACAGCTGGTAACAGTGATGTCATATGGATGATATTAAGTGAACCAAATAAATAAAATACAGTCGAATTTATAATGCATATTTCAGGAAAATAGTAAACCATAATCTCTTTTTGGTCATTTCAAGTTTGTATCCCTATGCTTTAGTTTAACGCCCAAATGATTTCTCATATCTGAATCAGTGACTCCTGTGCAGAGTTAAAGCAGCGAGGTGTGTTGTATTGAAACTACAATTCTTCAAAGAAGGCCACTCGGGATTTAGTGCTTTGTAGAGTAAGCTGCAGGGAAGGGAAAATGCAATTAGAATAAACAGATTTAGAAATTTGTACATTACACAGAATAATGGTGGAATGATGTGTTTTTACTAACAACCCATATTCAGAGCCACCAATATCCTGAACTTTGATTTGTTCATTTCCATTTTTTTCTTTTTACATGCCTCTTCCTGAGTCCTCCCACACCATACACCACTCTCCATTGATGGGCAAACAGGTCACAGACATTTGTCAGAGTTGCTCTGTATCCTGCCGCTGAGAAATGTGTGATGGTCATTGAAATTTCCTGTGAAGAAACACCGCCTGACTTTGCATTCCTCCTGGCTGAGACTGGAAACTTGTTATGTAGGGAATTGCAGGTTTGAGCCCATGTCATCCCATTGGAGTCGACTATACATCAACATGCTTCATCACTGAGCCATATTTAGAGAATACTTCTAAATGATGTAGCTTTAGACGTCACTATTTATACCTGTCTACGTACTTACTAAATTCAGACATTAAGACAGGGAATCATGCATCCTAAAAATCTTACATGTCCTATCAACGTTTTCCATTGTAAATATCCATATTCACATTTGTAATGGAAACTAGTCATGTTAGGCTATAATGATGGCGAACTGTCAGCGTTCGCCATCATTACCCCTTTGAAATTTACCGCAACTTCAGTATGTAGCGCATGTGCATCTAAACGCAGAAATCCTGAAGTAGCGGTCAGTAATTCACTGCTCCGACACTGTGGACCGCCCCCATAGCTGGCAATCAGTGAAATCAGTGGGCTGGATTTTCGTCATTTTTTCGATCATTTACCACCCATTTACCACCGAAAATACCATCGGTGATAAATTCATCACAGATTACCACCAATTTCATAATTTAGCATCAAAATACCACCGGTGTTAAATTCACCAGTGATTTACCAGCGGTGCTAAAAAATACCACTGATCTTATTTTTTTCCCGTTCTTATGACAGCATTAAGTGTGCAACACCGAAATGCCACCGAAAATTACCACAACAGGTGAATTCATCAATACCACCATTTTTACCACTGGCCTAAATTACCACCGAGAAAAGTGCAATCTTATCTGATTGAACCCAGTGCTATGTACGCTATTTTTAAAAACGGAGCTGCAGTCCAGTCCACAAGAGAGAAGGCTGAGTTTTACACACAGACATCTTTATGTGAGTCCAGAGTTAGATTTTAAGGTTGTTTGAGGCTTTTATTGTATTATTTGAGTAAATTGGAGGACATTTTAAGGATATTTAAGAAATTTGGAGATCATTTAAAGGAATGGGGCCTAAAATATCTCTGCCAATATTGTTGACTACTTATATGATGCAGGATAGAGCTGGAAGAAAGTTTATTCAAGAGCATGTCCCTACAGTGTCCCATGTCCCTACAGTGTCCCATGCTCCCATTCCCCCAGCTGGCCAAAGGGATCGAGTCAGCAAGGGTACAGGGAGCAACGCACCCGGCGGGTGGGCTTCGTAAGCACCTGGTGTAGGTGGTGGGGGGGAAATTGGGAGAACTTGGGGGAGAGCACGCCGCCCCGGCCTCGGAGAGAGCACCGGAGGCGGCGAGGAGAGGAGGAACGGCAGGCCCAAGGTAAGGCCATGTCGGGGAGAGGAGGACTGGGCGGGTACTGATAACGCATGTGGAAAAATACCACCCATTTTACTTTCAGTGGTGCACATTGAAAAATAAGAATGTTAGCCCTACCACCGGTTTTATTTGATGAAAATAGCATCTTTTGAGTGTGAGTGGTATTTTGGTGGTTAAAAAAAACTCAGATTTTAAATAGCACCAAGATACCACCGAAAAACCAATGGTAGGGCTAAATGATGAAAATCCAGCCCGGTGAAAGTGATGAAATATTGAGCTTTTCCACGCTGATTTCGCTGTTAAATGACCCATTAAATGTTATGCCTTGTTGGGATAGGTGTAACTGAGGTTTTAAAAGCATATTGATGTTCAGGCCCTGAAAAACTAATTTTTATATTTGTGGAGTGTCAAATTTCTCCATTATGGTAAAAATTAATTTTTCTTTCAAGTAATTTTTTAAATAAAGCTTATTCGTGATATTTCAACTTCTATCTTATCCCCGTTTGAAAGTTCCAATCTTTAATTCGCTCTCTGCAACATTTTTAAAAAGTCCGGTTAACAGCAGCTTCTCATTTCCTGCTTTTCTCTCTGTGAGACAGTGTGCTAACATCACAGCAACTCTTTGCTGGGAATCCCCATGACAGCACTGCAATCAACTGAACGTCAAAAAACACAAACTTCTCGCCACAGAGATCGCGAGATCTCTGTGGGCAGCTTTCTTCGGGGCCAGTGGCGAACGCCTTTGCTTCGCCGCTGACTACAAATTATGGACTGATACCTTCCTTTATCCCCCCCACCCCCACTTTCCCATGTGGAAGGGTTGCAGTGCCCCCATGAATAGGAGGACATAATTGCATTGCAACATAAGCAATTCACACTTTAAATGTGAACACATGGTGTAAAATGACTTACAATGGCAGGACAACCAAGGGCCGAGAAATTCGGGCCGTTTGCGCTCCACTTCCTTCCAGGGGCGGTAACCCGAATTTTTTGAGTGGGTTGGGACTTAATGGTGCAGAATGTCCCGCCTCCCAAATGTTATCGCCCTCAAATGGAACACAACGCAATTTCTACCTGTAGCTAATAAAATAACACAATCTTCTGATATCTGATTGCCAGGCTTGTGAAATATCCTGGAGCCCAATAAATATAAATGAACATAAATATGAATCAAGTACATATCAAACAGAAGACTGACCCTCTTTAAGATAAATGTATTTTCTTTCACCGTCTATTTGGAGATGTCATGATGTTTCATTGTATTAATGAAACATAATGAGTCCATTGTACAAATATCTCACCAATGATTGTTTTTATCAGGCTGCAAAAATTGAAAAGCTGAACTATTTTCAATCTGCATTACATGCTACATCAAGCTTCATATGGCCCTGCTAGAATTGTGTTATACTTTCTGCCAAACACATCAACTATTTCATGATTTGCCATTTGTTATTATATTAAAATTTTACCACAAATGTTTCTGCAGTAAAGCCCATTCAATGTGAGCTTGTGTTCTATGAAAGACCCTGTCAATAAACATAATTTTGCAGCAGCAGATTATCCACTTAACGTGGAGCTGACTGCATGAATTACACGGTTAGTTAATTGAAATCAACTTTCTGTCAGAAGCAATGCATAGGAAGTCATTCCCATGTGATTTGTTAATCAATAAAATGTTGTCTAAAAACTCAGCAATCAAATGATTAAGTACAATGATTTTCCCTTTATCGCAGATAGGAAACCGATTCCTGCCTGTAGGAGCCATGATGACCTAATTCTAGTTATAAATGTCAGTTTCACATTGATTTATTCTGATGGAGTGCTAGTCAAAGAGATGATTATCCACTAGCCTGCTACTCAGGGATTTCTAATGTGTCTTCAACTGGGTTTTCAAGTTTTCAGTTATGTCCCTGTGGTTGGAATATTCACCATGAACATAATAATGTTGCACAAAGATTTGCTGTATTGCATATTTCATTCCAGAATTTGCATTATCAAAGAAACTGAAAAATGAAAAAGAAGGTGAAAATAAAGGTCATTCCTTTCAATTAAATGTTCTCTATATTTTAGTTTTTTCAGAAAACATACTTGGACATAGCAAAATTAAAAATTAATGTTGCTCTTTGGTTCCTTGGTTGACAAAGTGGGATTACTGGAATCTATAATGCAACTAAGCACATCTCATGTGAGTACCTCAAACCATATACTGATAAGTTACACAGTGAAACAAAGCAGGCTATCCAGGGGAATATCAATCCTTTTGGCGACTGAAATGTGGTGTCACTCAAAGACCGAAAAACAGCCCCTTTTATCATAGTGGCTCAATGCTACTTTTAGATCCTTAATTCTAGTTAATACTAAAAAAGTAACATTATTCTTGTTGTGTATCTGTAAAGCATGCACTCCCATGTTCCACCAGCAGGAAGCGCATCCCCTGAAGTCCCAAGGGATCCCAGCATCCTTTGGGAGCACTGTATATAAGCAGGCCCCTAAAGCCTGTTACTCACTCTGGAGTGTCTTAATAAAGACTGAGGACACTGTTACTTTAACCTCCCTATGAGCAGTCTCATCTGTGTTAGGAACACAACAACTGGCGACGAGTACACGAATCCAACACAAAGATGCAGCAAACTGGGCATCCTGGAGAAGTTTTCGGAGGGTGAGGACTGGGAAGCCTATGTCGAAGGGTTAGACCAGTACTTTGTAGCCAACGAGCTGGACGGAGAAGGAAGCGCTGCAAAAAGGAGAGCGGTCCTCCTCACAGTCTGCGGGCATCAACCTACAGCCTCATGAAGAATCTTCCGGCTCCAGTGAAACCCACAGATAAGTCGTATGAGGAGCTGTGTACACTGGTTCGGGAGCATCTTAACCCGAGGGAGAGTGCGCTGATGGCGAGGTAGCGGTTCTATACGTACCAGCGATCTGAAGGTCAGGAAGTGGCGACCTATGTCGCCGAGCTAAGGTGACTTGCAGGACAATGTGAGTTTGATGGCTACCTGGAGCAAATGCTCAGAGACTTTTATGTACTGGGCATTGGCCACAAGACCACCCTACGAAAACTTTTGACTGTAGAAACACCGACCCTCAGTAAGGCCATTGCGAGAGCACAGGCGTTTATGTCCACCAGTGATAACACCAAACAAATCTCTCAACACACAAGTGCTAGCAATGTTCATAAATTAACTGGAACTGTGTTTGCGAGCAGAAATGTACAGGGCAGAAACCACGAGGCTGCAACTGTCAGCAGGCCTCAGGTGACCCAGATGACTCAGAGTCCGCAACAAAGGATGAATGCAAGACAATTCACACCTTGTTGACGTTGTGGAGGCTTCCATTCAGCCTATTCATGCCACTTCAAAGGGTATGTTTGCAAGAGCTGTGGAACAATGGGGCACCTCCAACGAGCTTACAGAAGAGCTGCAAGCTCTGCAAAACCTGCTAACCACCACGTGGCAGAGGAAGATCGGTCTATGGTGAACCAAAGCAATTTCGAGCCTCAGAGAGAGAGGCAGATGATGAAGAACATGGGGTGCACACATTTTCGACGAAATGTCCACCTATAATGCTAAACGTAAAATTGAATGGCTTACCCGTAGCCATGGAACTGGACACTGGCGCTAGCCAATCCATCATGAGTAAAAAGATATTTGAGAGACTGTGGTGCAACAAGGCATTCAGACCAGCCCTGAGCCCCATCCACACGAAACTGAGAACGTACACCAAAGAGCTTATCACTGTCCTGGGCAGCGCCATGGTCAAGGTCACCTATGAGGGCACGGTGCATGAACTGCCACTCTGGATTGTCCCGGGCGATGGCCCCACACTGCTTGGAAGGAGCTGGCTGGGCAAAATCCGCTGGAACTGGGATGACATCCGAGCGCTATCACATGTCGATGAGGCCTCATGTACCCAGGTTCTTAACAAATTTCCTTCTCTTTTTGAGCCAGGCATTGGAAACTTTTCTGGGGCGAAGGTACGGATCCACTTGGTCCCCGAGGCACGACCTATTCACCACAAGGCGCGAGCGGTACCTCACATGATGAGGGAGAGAGTGGAAATCGTGCTGGACAGGCTGCAACACGAGGGCATCATCTTCCCAGTGGAATTCAGCGAGTGGGCCAGCCCGATTGTTCTAGTACTCAAAAGTGATCGCACGGTCAGGATTTGCGGCGATTATAAAGTAACTATTAATCGTTTCTCGCTACAGGACCAATACCCGTAACCTAAGGCAGATGACCTATTTGCGACGCTGGCAGGAGGCAAGACGTTCATCAAGCTCGACCTGACTTCGGCCTACATGACGCAGGAGCTGGAGGAGTCTTCGAAGGGCCTCACTTGCATCAACATGCACAAGGGACTGTTCATCTACAACAGATGCCCGTTTGGAATTTGGTCGGCTGCAGCGATCTTCCACAGAAACATGGAAAGCCTGCTCAAGTTGGTACCACGCACGGTGGTTTTTCAGGACGACATATTGGTCACAGGTTGGGACACCGTCGAGCACCTACAAAACCTGGAGGAGGTCTTCCAGCGACTGGATCGCGTAGGGCTGCGGCTGAAGAGGTCAAAATGTGTCTTCATGGCAACAGAAGTGGAGTTTTTGGGGAGAAAGATCACGGCGGACGGCATTCGGCTCACAGACGCCAAGACAGAGGCTATCAGGAACGCGCCCAGGCCACAGAATGTCACGGAGCTGCGGTCGTTCCTGGGATTCCTCAATTATTTTGGTAACTTCCAACCGGGGTTAAGCACCCTCTTAAAGCTCCTACATGTGTTATTGCGTAAAGGTGAGAACTGGGTATGGGGAAAAAACCAAGTAATTGCTTTTGAGAAAGCCAGAAACATTTTATGCTCCAACAAGCTGCTTGTATTGTATAACCCGTGTAAAAGACTCGTGCTAGCATGTGATGCATCGTCGTACGGAGTCGGGTGTGTATTACAACAAGCTAACGTTGCGGGGAAGTTGCAACCTGTCGCCTATGCTTCCAGGAGCATGTCTAAGGCCGAGAGGGCCTACAGCATGATTGAGAAAGAGGCATTAGTGTGTGTGTTCGGTGTAAAGAAAATGCATCAGTACCTGTTTGGCCTCAAATTTGAGCTGGAAACCAATCACAAGCCCATTCGCTGAAAACAAGGGGATAAATATTAATGCCTTAGCCCGCATACAATGGTGGGCACTCGCGCTATCAGCGTATAACTATACCATCCGCCACAGCCAGGCACCGAGAACTGTGCGGATGCTCTCAGTCGGCTACCATTGCCCACTACGGGGATGGAAATGGCGCAGCCTGCAAACTTGTTGATGGTGGCGCAGCCCGCAGACTTGTTGATGGTCATGGACGCGTTTGAAAATGATAAATCACCTGTCACGGCCCGCCAAGTTAGGACTTAGATCAGCCAAGATCCTCTGCTGTCCCTAGTAAAAAAAAACTGTGTACTGCATGGGAGCTGGGCCAGCATCCCCGTTGAAATGCAAGAGCTAATCAAGCCGTTCCAGTGGCGAAAGGACGAGCTGTCCATTCAGGCAGACTGCCTGTTGTGGGGTAACCGCGTAGTGCTACCCAAAAAGGTCAGGGAGATGTTCATCTCGGATCTCCACAGCACACACCCGGGTATAGTAATGATGAAAGCGATAGCTAGATCCCACGTGTGGTGGCCTGGTATCGACTCTGACTTAGAGTCCTGTGTACAGCAATGCAGCGTGTGTGCTCAGTTGAGGCACCATTAAGTTTGTGGTCCTGGCCCTCCAGACCATGGTCGAGGATCCATGTCGACTATGCGGGCCCGTTTCTCGGTAAAATGTTCCTGGTGGTGATGGATGCTTTTTCAAAATGGATTGAACGTGAAATAATGTCGGGAAGCACCGCCACCGCCACCATTGAAAGTCTGAGGGCCATGTTTGCCACCCATGGCCTGCCTGACATACTGGTCAGTGACAACAGGCCATGCTTCACCAGTGCCGAATTTAAACAATTCATGACCCGCAATGACATCAAACATGTCACCTCGGCCACATTTAAACCAGCCTCCAATGGGCAGGCAGACCGGGCAGTACAAACAATCAAACAGAGCCTTAAACGAGTCACAGAAGGCTCACTCCAAACCCGCCTGTCCTGAGTACTGCTCAGCTACTGCACGAGACCCCACTTGCTCACGGGTGCCCCCGGCTGAGCTACTCATGAAAAGGACACTTAAAACCACTGGTTCACCCCAACCTGAATGATCAGGTAGAGAGCAGGCGGCAGCAACAAAATGTAAATGATGGTCGCGCCACTGTGTCACGGGAAATTGATCTGAATGACCCTGTGTATGTGCTAAACTATGGACATGGTCCCAAGTGGATCGCGGGCACGGTGATAGCTAAAGAAGGGAGTAGGGTGTTTGTAGTCAAACTAGACATTGGACAAATTTGCAGAAAGCACCTGGACCAAACGAGGCTGCGGTTCACAGACTGCCCTGAACAACCCACAGCAGACACCACCTTTTTCGAGCTCACAACACACACCCAAAGAATCAACGACACCACGCCGGATCAGGAAATCGAGCCCATCATGCCCAACAGCCCAGCAGCCCTGCAGGGCCAACAACACGCCAGCCCAGCAAGGGCACAGCCAACACACCAGAACAGACATTTGTACCGGGCAGTCCACCAGGGAAAGAAAGGCTCCCGACCGCCTCACCTTGTAAATCGTTTTCACTTTCACTTTGGCGGGAGTGATGTTGTGTATCTGTAAAGCATGCATTCCCATGTTCCGCCACCAGGGAGCGCATCCCTTGAAGTTCCAAGGGATCCCAGCATCCTTTGGGAGCACTGTATATAAGCAGGCCCCTAAGGCCTGTTACTCACTCTGGAGTGTCTTAATAAAGACTGAGGTCACTGTTACTTTAACCTCCCTGTGTGCAGTCTCATCTGTGTTAGGAACACAATAATTCTAACCTCTCTAAAAATGTTCAGCAGCATCACATTCCTTTTTGGAGTGCTCTTCGGGGCAAGTCATAAAATATGGGGGAGAAATTGGGCTCTGACTTATCTGTTTTTAAGTGCTATGCGGCCTCCTAATGTTCAAGAATTAGGTCCAGATGCGTGCGCGCATTTCCAACGGGAAGTGCGCTAGATGCTATCTTGGTAAAAAGGTTCGCAAGCGCGCACCGAACGACCGCCGGCAACCTGCAGAGCAGGCAGATAATGATGTCAATCAGTGTGCAACGCTGATCCGATGCCAGCAGTGCCATTATTTCATGGCACGCTTCAGCCTATGGCCTGTCTTAACCTCGAACAGCTAAACCCTACATTAAATGAAATGATGGCCACCCCACCAGAACTATTTAAAGGGATCATGAACTACTTACAGGTTAGTTGCTGGATTATTTCTTCTGGCTGCTGGTGCAATTGTATGCATTTTTGGAGCTTTTCTATTGCATGACTGGGAGAATGAAAAAAGGTGACGACAAGCAGGACAAGATGCTAAAAGAGGGAAGAGGAGGAGGGAGAGAAGGGCTCTCAGCAGGAGGCCATTCTCTTACCTCAACTTCAGCTAGGACCAATGCTTGAAATGTTTTTGCTTCACAAAAGAGGTTGTGGCTGAGATCTGCCAACTGCTACAGCTACAACTGCAACCTCAAAGTAGGGCAAGAACAGCATGTGGCTGTCAAGGTGACCGTGGCTCTTAACCTTTATGAATCTGGCTCCTTCCAGGCTGCTGCCGGAGACATAAGCAACATCTCGCAGTTTGCAGTACACTGCTTCATAAGGGAGGTCAGTGAGTCTCTCTATACCGAGAGACTGCATTCCCTCTTGCCAGAGACAAGCAGGCGGAGTGTGCACAAGGGTTTGCACGGATTACAGGCTTCCCCATGGTGCAGGGTGCCTTTTAAAAACTGTGTTCACGGGATGTGGGCGCGCTGGCAAAACCAGCATTTATTGCCCATTCATAATTGCCCTTGAACTGAGTGGCCTGCTGGGCTAATTCAGAGGGCAATTAAGAGTCAACCATATTGCTGTGGGTCTGGAGTCACAAATAGGCCAGCCCGGGTAAGCACGGTAGATTTCCTTCCCTAAAAGACATTAATGAACTAGATGGGTTTTTACAACAATCCAGTAGTTTCACAATCAACAGTACTGATACTAGATTTTCTTTCATTCAGATTTATTTAATTGAATTTAAATTCCCAAGCTGCCATGGTGGGATTTAGAACTCGTAGTCCTGGATGATTAGACCAGGCCTCTGGATTACTAGTCCAGTAACATAACCACTATGCTACCGTTCCCCTATTGCAGCCATTGACTGCATACATGTGACTGAAAGGGATTCCACTCTCTCAATGTGCAGCTGGTGTAAGGAGACTGCAGAAGACCTTGCAGGGCGACCTCGAGCAGCTTTGGGCCTAGAAGGCCCAGCTTCAGATTGCACTAACTCAGGTTGGGCTGCAGAAGTCTGGGCTGGCTGGCTGACAGGTAACAGCAAGGGCACTGGCCGAGTGGCAGGGGTTGGAGCAGGAATGCTCCTGAGAGAGGACAGCAGGTTTGTGGGTGAGTGGCACTGGCTCCATGGACAGTGCCACTCTCCCGATGCTGCGCCTCAGCAATCCACTTGATCTGTTGGAGAACAGATTGATGGACTGTTGTGACACTCTGGAAACCCTTTTGAACAGTGGTATCCGGAGCCATGATGGCAGCATTCTGAGCTTCCACTGCCTTTGATGGAAGCCATTTGAGCTGCAATGGAAGCTGCATCAAGGTGGGTTCCACAGGTGTGCTGATGGCCATGATCACCCGTTCCATGTTGGAAAGGATGAGTTCCAGGCTCTATGCAAAGCCTTGTGCCAAGTTGGTGCTGGACTCCTCCATGCTACTTGACATTGAGCGCAAGCTTTCTAGCAGGCTTTCCAGTGCACCAAGCATTTGTTTTTGTACACTCATCAGCATTTTTTCAAATTCATTCACAGGATATGGATGCCACTGGCAAGGCCTGCATTAACTGCCCATCCCTAATGCCCTTCAGAAGATGATGCCGAGCTGCCATCTTGAACCGCTGCAATCCATTTGGTGAAGGTACTCCCACAGTGCTGTTAGATAGGAAATTTCAGGATTTTGACCCAGCGCCGATGAAGGAACGACAATATATTTCCAAGTCAGGATGGTGTACGACTTGGAGGGGTACTTGGAGGTGGCGGTGTTCCAATGCGCCTGCTGCCCTTGTCCTTCTAGGTGGTAGAGGTCGTGGGTTTGGGAGGTGTTATCGAAGAAGCCTGGTCCATTGAAGTCCTCATCTGACTCCTCTGCAGCAGAACTAGAGTGCAACCTCACCAACCAGCGAGCTGGCAACTGCGCTATTCTTTCCCCCTGCCCTGGCTCCTGTGTACTTGTGCAGGGTATCTCACCATATGCAGATTCTTCCTCTATCCTAGCCTCTGAAATACACGCTATGTCAGTGGTTCAGAGTGTAAGTTCGAGTGACTGTGACTCTTCATCTTCACTGTCTTCTTCCTCTTCTTTCACTGACTGGGAAGGTACCAGTTTTTGGGTATCTGAAATGAAAAAGGGACAAGGATTGGGTTCTGGTGAAGGGAGAAGAGAAAGTTAGAAATGCGTGCATGCACCATCTGCAGCTTGTGAGTCAGAAGAGATTGCAGGATGAGGGAAAAGTGGGATGAGAGAAGGAGGCTTAGGTATGCAGATACCCTCATCAATCCCTTCAGCCCCGCCAGTGGCGACAGCCTCAGTGATGCCCCTTCCCATGATGGCCAGCACTGTCTCCTCCATGGGTGTTAAAAAATGCAAGCATGCTTGTCCTTCCCTAATTCTTTGCTGCTGCCTCTTGTTATGGAAGAAAGTGTGCCAGTGTCATTAATATGTTTGGATGATGTGGCTGTCATGGTTGAATAGCTGCCAGTGTGTGCGAGCTGTACATTGTGGGTGTGAGGCTTGCAACAGTGCTAAGTATGTGAGAGTGAGGTAAAGCATATGAATCAAAGGGTTAAGTACTGATTGATAGAGACTGTTGGTAGGTGGGTGATGGGGGGTAGAGAATTGAGCATTTTAAGATGAACTCACTCATCTTGAAAACTTGTGTCAGATTGTTAAACTTCTTCCTGCACTGCATCCATGTTCTTGGAGCAACACCCCTGGCATTGACCTCCGCTGCTATTTGTTCCCACTGCCTCCTGAGCATGTGTCTGGAGGGCCACGTTATCCTTGCAGATGCAGGACATCTCTCCTTCTTTCCACCTCTTCCACCAAGATCTCCAATGCATTATCTGAAAACCTCAGTGCACGCTCTCCCGCATGTTCAGCCATTGTTCAAAGTATCACAGCCCAGATTGACTTTTGAAAAAGCTCTTAACATTTCTTGCAGCCACAATGTGCCTCCCCTTTAAGAGGTGCAGGCTGCCTTTAAGTAGCGCTGGCCACTTGCGATATCGGGCACCTTGCTGACGCATGCAGCCAATGAACACGCAGCAATCATTTAAAAGAGTAGGCAGCACAAATATAACGTGCTGCCTGCAATGCAATGAACAGGCGTGGGTTAGTCGTGTACCGCGATCCCCACGCCTGTTTTTGGGGTTAGTCAATTTCTCCCCCTGTATCTTTACCATTTGCTGCACCCTCTTCTTGGCAGTTAGTGGTTCAAAGTGCCTAGTCTTCCAGGATCCTTCTGTACTACAATTGTCAATACTGCACAATATAAATTCATGAACTGATTAGAGAGTGCTTTTCAGTCTGAACAGCTGCCTCAAGTGACCCATTGCACTTGTTATTTTTCACTGTTATAACTGCCTTTCCAAATCAATAGTACACAAAGACATGGCACTATATAGTTGTCCATAATTGTTCAATACTTCTATTCAAAACAGAAAATGAGCTTTAATGTCTTCCTCTGCCCTGTGGAAATAAGGTCATTCTGTGCCTCTGTGAAATGTATTACCAAACCCTCTTTACTTAAAGATAGATTCAGTTTATTTGGATATGCAGTTTCATGAGGAACATGTTGAGAGTGAACAGGATACCATTTTAGTTAGATAGAAAGCCAGCCAATAATAGTATGCTTTCTTGTTTCTGTAACAAAACCATTCAGTGCAAGAGCACATTTTAATTCTGAATAGATTTTCCTGATTTATTTCTAGTGTTCAATTCTTGCTAAGTTGTTGTTTTTACACAATTTTTAAAATTAGGTACATTGAATCACTTATTACGATCCTGAAGCATTGGGCTGTGAGAAATTGAGTTGTCTGGGGAAGGAGAGAAGTTGGGTATATATGGCAAAACCCAGAAGGTTCTGTGGATGAAGAGAGAGACAGAGTGAGAGAGAGAGAGAGAGAGAGATGTTTCATCTTGAGCAGGAAAAGATTATAGACTGAATGAAGGAGAAACAGAGATCGCTATACTCTTTCAGAATAAGCAGTAACATAATGTTATTTGCAGGAACATTTGATATGCTTCTCCAGCAAGAAATCGAAGAGGTCCAGAATGTCAATATGAACCTGTAGCTGGCACCTGCCCTGCTACTTCTCTATCCCAGGCTCTCTCAGCTATAGGTCTCCCCAACCAGGAACACATCATTTTGAAAGGGATTCAGAGATCTGATGTTGCCTGGCCCACCCCCTGTGGTCTGTCTGTCCCTCATATTATTGGCTATATTCTTGTGAAACAAAAATACAGTGTAAAAAATCTGTTTTCAGCTGCAGTAGAAGCCAGGTGTGAGCAAGTAGCGTACCCAGCTATGCCAATAGATGCTCGTATCAAAGTAGAAAATCCAAGATTTTCCATTCAAAGATGAGCATTTGGATAAGGTTGTGAGAGAAGGTCCATTTTCAGGTTTAGGATGGGAGTGTATAGGTGCTGATGGACAATGCTGAAAAGCAAGGAACCAGTGAAAGCCACGGAACACAATGACATTGGGTGGTGAGGGAATAACAGTTGCAGTAGTAGAGTGCATTCTTGGAAGCTGTGTTGACTTCTGTTCCCTTGTCTATCATTATGAGGTATTTAATTTGTTTTCCCACATTGAGCTGGTGTCTGGCAGGTAGTCAATGCCACCTCCCCCCATTAGACTGCAACCACTCTTCTTAATGGCCTCCTGCACCACATCAGGGTATCCTTCATTAACCTCATTTCTTGCAGAAGGATGTCAAGCTCATTGTTCTGAAAGTTAGTGATCTGACAATCAGAAGGAGCCTTTGCTTACATTCTAATTTTCTCTTGTTGCATTGTCTTGCCTGGTGCAAGTGGATGATCTAAGCTTGTAACCTGTTCAAAACTGGGCATTAAGCCTGATCCTGTCTTCATTTAACATCAACACATGGGCACATTTCACCAGGGGCCACTAAAAAGTTATCAGAAGCATGAACCCAGACTGATTGCTCCGCTCCTTAACCAAGGCCACGGAGACCTAATGTACATCCCCTAATGCCATCCATCAGCTGAGATAAACTATCTCAGTACAGACCAAGAATGGAACCTAGTATCTTGTTGATCTTTACGGTTCAGTATATACCAGGTGATATGCTAAGCCATTTTTCTTTTTTTTGGACTTGAACTAAAATTATAAGAAACAAACTGGCCAACGTTATCCAAACCATTTAAGATTATGGAGCAATTTTATATAATTGTAGAAACAATTTTATATTTGGATTAAACTTTTTTATGAGTGCAGAGAGCAAAATTCACCAGAACCCCCCCTGTGTTTGGGCTCATTTGAAAGGAAATTTAATTTGGGATTATCTACCAAAATGTTTGGAACTCTAAAGTGCTTATGGAAGAAACTACGAACTTTAATAGTTATGAACTTTTACAAGACAAATTCAAGCCTGTGGGCGGACCTAGGGAACAAAGGAAGCCCACTTGATTATTGGAACTGTCTGGTTGTGAGGACTGAGGTAACCTGTCTGGAAGAATGAGTATTTGGAAATCTTCCTTCACAAGAGACATTACCATCACAGTATCACCCAGAGATAGCTCCCCATCAACATGGCTCTGGACAAACCATTTTCAGCATATACATCACAAAGAGGCCCAATCCAGCCTGTATGAGGAAGACTAAGCAAAAAGGACATTGCAATTACCAAATTAATATTTCCATCAGGAAACAGTTTTTCGAAGATCAACCCACCCAAGATATATCAACTTTAACAAGCCCGACAAAATATTACAAAGAAGAACCAAGCCCGCCAAAATTATACAAAGTATTGTGAAGAGATTTGGTGGCAAGATTAGAACACTGAAATCGTATAACTGGCCACTGTTTTCAACAGAGATTAGAGGGACGAGGTTAGAGAGAGAGAGGAGAGAGAGTGGGGGAGAGAGGTGGTCACTACTACCTCATTAAGACAAGGAGAGAAACCAACATGACAGTTGTAAAACTAACTTTTCCAGCCTCGAAGTCTTGAAGTCCCAAAGGAAGGAAGAACATCACCATCTACCATTAACTATCAAAAGGATTGGTAAACATAAATCCCTGCCGCCCTGGAGTCTAACCTAGCTAGAATTAGGTATTGGAAGGTGGGAGGTATAATTTTACTGCAACTCCCTTTGAATGTGTAGTGTATGGTACTTTATTGGAGTGATTACAAGTTTGACCTTGTACCTTTCCTTGTCCTGCTCTTTATTAGAGTGATTGTAAGTTTGGCCTTGTATTTTCTTACTAGAGTAATAAGCTTGTATTACCCTGACTGTAATAAAAACAAAGTTCTTTGCATCAAACCAGTGTCCTCCGCACTTTTGTCACACACTGCAAATAAACCCAGAGTACAGAACCCAAGGGAGGGGGAGCGATTCGAAAATGCTCAAGTTGGTAAGAAGGGAACCTGACCCCCTCATAGAGACCACACACACATCTCCCCGCCGCCCTTATGAGAGCAACCAAAACATTTCTTTGTTGAACTGTGGATTAGGTGCAATGCCATTAAATGCCCATACCCAACATACAGTAATATCTTCCTACGATAATTTATATTTTACAGAGATGGGCAACATGAGATGACATTTGGAAACAAAAAATTGATAGGAAGAAAGATTACAATAGGTAGACTTTTTGAAATCAATAGTGTTGAAAGCAATGATTCCATCATGAATGAGAGCAAAAGGGAGCTGCTGCTTCATTTTAACTATGATATACAAGTATTAAAGTACTGAAAATAATATACATCAATGAAATTATTTTTTACATGCATCACCCTATCATTATCTTCATACCAATACAGTATACTATTTGTATGATTTTGACAGGTGAACATATCATTTATTTTCCATATTCCTTTGTGTTGCACTATGCAATGCAAGGGCCCTTTGCTTCCCTGTGCAACTCAAGGGGCTGGACTTTGGCATTTACCACCCACTCGGAGCTGAGGGGGGGATGGGGGATGACCGGTAAACCGCGGGTTATACTGTGTGGAGCATGCAACGTAATGGGCATGTTCCCCACCCGGAAGCCAGCCTGATTAACAGGCAGGCGATAACACTGGCCAGGGACCAATCCCCGACTCCGGGAGTCCGATCCACAACAATGGGGTTGAGCTTGGGGAGCTGGGAGGAAGCACTTCTGCTCCTCCTGGCCTACAAGGATTGCTCCCCGAGGCTGTTGCAGCTACGAGCCCCGAGATCCCTGGTAGCCTGCAGTTAAACCTGGACAGCAGATTAAAGAAGCTTCAGGCCTCATTATAATACTTAAAATGTCAATCCACCTCCTGGCAGCAGGTTGGCTGCCCACCCCTGCCCCGCCTGAGTAAAAGGTGAAAGTGGATGGGTTGCAGGTGGATTTTAGATTTTTAAAACTTTAAGTTCCCCTCACCCCATCCCCTGCCTCCAACCCACCCATATTTTCATGTGAAAATTCCTCGAATAGAGGTGTAAAAGCTTAACAACTGAACTAGAACATCACTACACAGATTTCTCTTGAAATCAAAGCACATAGCTGGATCACTTAGTAACAGACGCTCCTTGTACAGTTAATTAAAACCAGGTTGTAAACAGAGATCAGGACTGGGAATTAAACATTGCAGGATATAACATATTTACAAAAGATACAGAGAGAAAAGGAAAAAGTGGAGTAACGACTTATTAGAGATAACATAATGATAGTAGAAAGCTGTCATTATGCCAACTCCAATAGCACCCTCCTCCTGACGAAGTGCTTAGAACACGGCCTCGTCATAACTAATACCCTGTTTGCTCAGAAGGACAAATATAAAGCTTCAAAGCAATACCCTCGCTCCAAGCACTGGCATTTGCTAGACTACGTCATCGTCTGAGCAAGGGACAGCAAAGGCGTGCGCATCACGCTACACTACATCATAATTCTAAAAGGACAAAGGGTGTTAAAAAAACAAGCCTGAAGGCTTTGTGTCTTAATGCAAGGAGTATCCGTAATAAGGTGGATGAATTAACTGCAAATAGATGTTAACGGATATGATGTGATTGGGATTACGGAGACGTGGCTCCAGGATGATCAGGGCTGGGAACTCAACATCCATGGGTATTCAACATTCAGGAAGGATAGAATAAAAGGAAAAGAGGTGGGGTACATTGCTGGTTAAAGAGGAGATTAATGCAGTAGTTAGGAAGAACATTAGCTTGGATGATGTGGAATCTATATGGGTAGAGCTGCAGAACACCAAAGGGCAAAAAACGTTAGTGGGAGTTGTGTACAGACCTCCAAACAGTAGTAGTGATGTTGGGGAGGGCATCAAACAGGAAATTAGGGGTGCATGCAATAAAGGTGCAGCAGTTATCATGGGTGACTTTATTATGCATATAGATTGGGCTAACCAAACTGGAAGCAATACGGTGGAGGAGGATTTCCTGGAGTGCATAAGGGATGGTTTTCTAGACCAATATGTCGAGGAACCAACTAGGGGGGAGGCCATCTTAGACTGGGTGTTGTGTAATGAGAGAGGGTTAATTAGCAATCTCGTTGTGCGAGGCCCCTTGGGGAAGAGTGACCATAATATGGTGGAATTCTACATTAGGATGGAAAATGAAACAGTTAATTCAGAGACCATGGTCCAGAACTTAAAGAAGGGTAACTTTGAAGGTATGAGGCGTGAATTGGCTAGGATAGATTGGCGAATGATACTTAAGAGGTTGACAGTGGATGGGCAATGGCAGACATTTAGAGACCGCATGGATGAACTACAACAATTGTACATCCCTGTCTGGCGTAAAAATAAAAAAGGGAAGGTGGCTCAACCGTGGCTATCAAGGGAAATCAGGGATAGTATTAAAACCAAGGAAGTGGCATACAAATTGGCCAGAAATAGCAGTGAAACTGAGGACTGGGAGAAATTTAGAACTCAGCAGAGGAGGACAAAGGGTTTGATTAGGGCAGGGAAAATAGAGTACGAGAGGAAGCTTGCAGGTAACATTAAGACGGACTGCAAAAGTTTCTATAGATATGTAAAGAGAAAAAGGTTAGTAAAGACAAACGTAGGTCCCCTGCAGTCAGAATCAAGGGAAGTCATAATGGGGAACAAAGAAATGGCAGACCAATTGAACAAGTACTTTGGTTCGGTATTCACTAAGGAGGACACAAACAATCTTCCGGATATAAAAGGGGTCAGAGGGTCTAGTAAGAAGGAGGAACTGAGGGAAATCCTTATTAGTCGGGAAATTGTGTTGGAGAAATTGATGGGATTGAAGGCCGATAAATCCCCAGCGCCTGATGGACTGCATCCCAGAGTACTTAAGGAGGTGGCCTTGGAAATAGCGGATGCATTGACAGTCATTTTCCAACATTCCATAGACTCTGGATCAGTTCCTAGCGAGTGGAGGGTAGCCAATGTCACCCCACTTTTTAAAAAAGGAGGGAGAGAGATAACAGGGAATTATAGACCGGTCAGCCTGACATCAGTAGTGGGTAAAATGATGGAATCAATTATTAAGGATGTCATAGCAGCGCATTTGGAAAGAGGTGACATGATAGGTCCAAGTCAGCATGGATTTGTGAAAGGAAAATCATGCTTGACAAATCTTCTGGAATTTTTTGAGGATGTTTCCAGTAGAGTGGACAAGGGAGAACCAGTTGATGTGGTATATTTGGACTTTCAGAAGGCTTTCGACAAGGTCCCACATAAGAGATTAATGTGCAAAGTTAAAGCACAAGGGATTGGGGGTAGTGTGCTGACGTGGATTGAGAACTGGTTGGCAGACAGGAAGCAAAGAGTAGGAGTAAATGGGTAATTTTCAGAATGGCAGGCAGTGACTAGTGGGGTACCGCAAGGTTCTGTGCTGGGGCCCCAGCTGTTTACATTGTACATTAATGATTTGGACGAGGGGATTAAATGTAGTATCTCCAAATTTGCGGATGACACTAAGTTGGGTGGCAGTGTGAGCTGCTATGAGGCTGCAGAGTGACTTGGATAGGTTAGGTGAGTGGGCAAATGCATGGCAGATGAAGTATAATGTGGATAAATGTGAGGTTATCCACTTTGGTGGTAAAAACAGAGAGACAGACTATTATCTGAATGGTGACAGATTAGGAAAAGGGGAGGTGCAACGAGACCTGGGTGTCATGGTACATCAGTCGTTGAAGGTTGGCATGCAGGTACAGCAGACGGTTAAGAAAGCAAATAGCATGTTGGCCTTCATAGCGAGGGGATTTGAGTACAGGGGCAGGGAGGTGTTGCTACAGTTGTACAGGGCCTTGGTGAGGCCACACCTGGAGTATTGTGTACAGTTCTGGTCTCCTAACTTGAGGAAGGACATTCTTGCCATTGAAGGAGTGCAGCGAAGGTTCACCAGACTGATTCCTGGGATGGCCGGACTGACCTATCAAGAAAGACTGGATCAACTGGGCTTGTATTCACTGGAGTTCAGAAGAATGAGAGGGGATCTCATAGAAACGTTTAAAATTCTGATGGGTTTAGACAGGTTAGATGCAGGAAGAATATTCCCAATGTTGGGGAAGTCCAGAACCAGGGTCACAGTCTAAGGATAAGGGGTAAGCCATTTAGGACCGAGATGAGGAGAAACTTCTTCACCCAGAGAGTTGTGAACCTGTGGAATTCTCTACCACAGAAAGTTGTTGAGGCCAATTCACTAAATATATTCAAAAAAGAATTAGATGTAGTCCTTACTACTAGGGGGATCAAGGGGTATGGCGAGAAAGCAGGAATGGGGTACTGAGGTTGCATGTTCAGCCATGAACTCATTGAATGGCGGTGCAGGCTCGAAGGGCCGAATTGCCTACTCCTGCACCTATTTTCTATGTTTCTATCACCTGCACCATGACAGGAGCTGACGACTGCTGGAAGGACCACCACCTAATTTGCTCTGTCATCACCATCTACATTGCCCCAAAATAGCGACGACAACAGAAACAATGCCGCAAGAAAATCAACACCGGTGCACTCAAAGATCCTGCAAAGAAAGCCCTATTCAGCCAGTGCCTCACTACCAACCTGACGACTCCCACTGACCCAGAGATGCAAAGTTTCCACAGTGCCTGGTCAACCCTCAAGGCTTCCATAATCAGCACCTGCGAAGATACGCTCGGTCACTCGACCAGGAAACACCAAGACTGTCTCGACGAGAACGACCAGGAGATCCAGGAGCTAATATGCCGCAAGCGCAAGGCATTCTTGGACTGGAAGCAGCAACACAACTCGAGGACAAGAAAGCAGCTCTACAGGTGTCTGAAGGCCGAGGTACAACAGAAAACCTGCAACTTAAAGAACAGATGGTGGGTGGAGAAAGCTCAAGAAATCCAGCAACAAGCCGACAACCATGACGTGTGAGGATTCTTCAGCGCAATCAAGATGACCTACGGCCCAAGCACCCAAGGCCCTACCCCACTACTGGCCAAGAACGGAGAGGTGCTCATCAAGGCCAGAGAGGCAGTCAGTGCCCGCTGGAAGGAACACTTCAAGGATCTCCTCAACCGAAACTCTGTCTTCGACGTGAGTGTCCTCGACTCCATCCCACAGCATGCCATCCGCCACCTCTCAGCACAACCCCAGCCCAGCACGCGATTGAAAAGGCCATCCGACAACTGAAGAAGTCGTCATCAGGAGCAGATGGAATCTCCGCCGAAGCACTAAAACATGGCAGAGAAGCACTATTGGCACGGATCCATGACCTCATCTCTCTTATCTGGAAGGAGTAGATCATGCCAGGAGATCTCAGAGATGCTGTAATTGTGACCATCTTCAAGAAAGGTAACAAGCCCGACTGCGGTAACTACAGAGGAATCTCCCTGCTGTCGACCATCGGGAAAGTCATCGCAAGAATTCTCCTGAATCGCTTTCTTCCTGTGGCTGAAGAATTCCTCCCACAGTCGCAATGCGGATTCCACCCACTAAAGGGCACAATGGACACGATCTTCACCGCGGGGCAGATACAAGAGAAATGCAGGGAACAGCACCAACTCCTATACATGGCCTTCTTCGACCTCACAAAAGCCTTCGACACTGTCAACTGTGAGGGATTATGGAGTGTCCTCCTCAGATTCTCAAAAGTTTGTCACCATTCTCCACCTGCTCCACAATAACATGCAAGCTGTGATCCTGACCAACGAATCCACCACAGACCCATTCCATGTTTGGACCGGGGTCAAGCAAGGCTGTGTCATCGCACCAATGCTCTTCCCGATCTTCCTTGCTGCAATGCTCCATGTTGTAGGAACGCAAAGGCACCTGCTGGATATATAAATATATATGTATGTATGTATGTATGTTTAAAATGTTAGCCAAATATAAAATGGCTGCCAGGGGGCTTAGCAAAGCATGATGGGGGCTCGGTTAGCCAAGTTAGCTAAAGCTGCTGACTGAGCATTGAACCTGCAGAGCCTGGTCTCAGGAATGTCTTGAATCAACAGCTTGAGACAAGATAGTATATAGAACACTGCGGTACCTAGTACGGAATGTCCTCAAGTCAGTGACACCCATATAGGTTGCCTAGCAACCATAGAGATAAGGAGCTAGGCACCGGCAGAATCCATGAGCAACGAAGTTAAGGGGGGCCTGGAGAGCATCACACAGATAGGGATCCGCCCCCAACTGTCACAAACTGATCATGCAGCCCCCTGATGTACCAGGGTTAATTCTATTGGCCCATTTAAACCTATATGTAATCTATAATCATTATGATTGGATTGTGTCCAGCCGAAGTGGACTGAGTAACTGTAATGAACTATTGTAAAACATATAAATATCGATGAATTTCTTTGTTCGGTGGAGTGGAGTGCCTGGAGTTGGACCAGAGGCTCTCTCCCCGCCGGCGTAATAAAAGCCGTTTTGGCGTTGGAACCGACCCCGAGTGTCGAGTGATTCTTGCAGGAAAACATTCGCGCTTAACAGTGGCGTCACGAACAGGATTTCCCAGAGTCGCTGGACACCCTTGGAAAAACCCGGGTGAGTATAAAAAATGTTTAATTATAAAGGGTGTGGGAGGTGGAAGCCGGTTGATCGACACGAGGAGACAGTCTAATATCTCAAACGCCTAGCCTCAGCCTGAATTATGAGGACTTTAGTCCCACGTGACGGCCAGGAACTAAGTAGGCGTAGGGAACACACTTAGACCGTGGGATCGTGATACCGAGCGACACTTCCCAGACCCAGTAGTGTGATTTGAAAATATACCCTGGAGACCAGGCGGTGCACAGCGACCAACGGAAACCAAACCTGTGAACAGGGTCGGACCAACAGACAAAACGGTGGTAGGTCGTCGTTAAGGAGGCGTGGGGCACTGCGGGAATTGCTTAAACGTGCTTTAAGAATTGTATAAGTTTGTGTAACAGCAGAACTTGTGACATGACAGTAGACAGGAGACGGTCTACTACAAGTTACGCTAGGTAGAAAGCGGACCTCAGAGTAGATTCCTAACGGTTCTAGTCCTACCCAGGAATGGCCAATAAAGCAAATAACTTCGAGTGGGGACCAGAAAGGTCCCTTACCCGCCACCTGGCGGAAAAACAAAAGAAACGAATTGAGAAGATGATTAAGTCAGGATGGGACCCCCAGGACCCGCCAGCAAATCAGCGGGAATGGTGGGAGAAGGAAAAGAAAGATAAAAATGAAAAGGCTGTGGTCTTGATACTGCAAGCCCACGTAAAATTAACAGAGGAAGTAAATCAATATGTAAGAAATTAAAAAAAACCTGATAGTGATTATCTTAAGTGAAGTATGGATCCAAGAATAGAGCCAGCTAAACAATAAACTTTGTTGAATGAAAAGAGACTTTTGTGAATGTCTGTCTAGGAATAAGATAAAGAACAGAAAAGGGAAACTGTAATGCCTTTAAAAAAAAAGAAGCTTGTGTGGGTGTGCCAAGGCTGCAGGCTGGGGAAGTAAGGTTCCATTTTTCCTTTGTGTAAAACCTTGACGCGAAAGCTTCTAGCTCAGTAAAGAGATTTTTACACAGGCTGCGTCAGAACCTAAAGCTTAAAAAAAAATGTAATTTATGAGATACTGTATCTCAAAATTGAAGTTACAGAGCAAAAGATTAAAGTTTTTGATCAGCTTCTAAAACAGAAGTTAGGCAAAAAAAAAACAGTATTACCATATTTGACATTTTGTAATTCAACAATAAATATAAATTCTACAAAAGGGGAGCAGAAATTAGGATGGGAACAGTGAAGAATTAATTTTGTTGTGAAGGTTTCAAGTACCACTGGTTAAGAAAAGGCACAACAAAATGCGATACATTTAAAACAAAAAGTTAAATCTGATCTCTTTAAAAAAAAATAAAACTAAAAGGTTTGAAAAAAGATGTAACGTGCTAAATAAGTGCTGAAAAAAAATGTGTTTGCAATGGAAAAAGACATAACTTACTAAATACTAGTTGATGTTTGCTGTGAAAAAGATATTGGTTTAATTGGGAAAAGGAAAAAAATTTGGAAGAGGTAAAAGACACTCTACATTGATAATGATTTTAAATTACGAGAAAGTTTCACTGCAGTTTGAAAAGATTTCCAGAATAGACGGTGTTTATCAAGAAAAGTCCCGAACAGTCTAAACAAGCAGGAGGGTTTTGAAAATAACCGCGGAGAAAAAATCTAAGCTATGCGAACTCAGCAGAGAGAAATAAAACACAAGATTTGCCCAGTGAACGGAACCGTTAAAAAAAAATGTTGGAATGTATACAGCTTGTGTGAAAATTGGATTTCAGTCTCTCATTTAAAAAAAAAATCTTTGGCAAGTACTTGAATTAGAAGTTTAGAAAATTTGGAGTTTAATCTAAAATGCTGTCTTTCCCAATGAGAAGATTTTTATTATGACCACTTTACTAATGATTTCTGCTGTTTTAACGGATTCCTAATTTCTAAGCAAGTTTTGAAGGCACAAAGATTTGGATGATTACGCGAAGTCACGTAATGACATCAGGCTTTCTTACAAACCTGTAAAGGAGTTAACCCTTTCCATTGACAGCTGTTTTACACTGGACCTTACTAATTTGAATTTCTTATTAAAATAAAGACTCAACTGACAGACAGAGGAAATGGTGGGATAGTCAGAATAAAAATAAAACAGAACTAGCTGGTCAAGAATTAAAAGTTAAGATAAACAAGCTGGAAGAGATTTTTAAAAACGGGACCAGGCGGATAGTGCAGTGTGCAGCCATAGCACCATCACCTATGGCAATCGAGCCATTGTACCCCACAAACGTAGTCCACAAACCCAACCTAACAGTAAAGCAGACTGGGATGTTTGGAGGAATAGTGGTGGCATTGGTGTTGATTGGAGTTTGGATAATATTTAGATAGGTCATCGTGCAGGCTCGAGCACAGCAGGCTCAAATACAAAACCGACGGCAGCCCAGACAGGGACATGAAGTGATAGAGATGGTACGACTATAAAGAATATGGATAACCTAATCCTTACCTCCGATTCCACAGAGACCGCGACACAAGTAGACCAGAACCTAACACCTGGTGACGACAAGGCTGTCTGTTTAAAATTGCAGATAAAACTCACCGAGATGGGACCGCGGCGACTAATTCAACTCATAATATTGGGAACCTTAAGACCCACGCAAACACTGGATGATACCAACGGATTTCAGAGCATTCAGGAAATAAACAACTACATGAACTATGGAGTCTTGTTTAATTTAATGGATGGAATGTGCATCCCAGCAGCCAAGGACTGGAGCAAGGACAGGACTTATTTTAATGCATGGCTGCAAGTGAACCTGAATAAGGACAAAGTATGCGTGCAATGCTCCACAGGTACAAGGAGCAGCTGCATTGGGCGAAGGGAGGCCAGGGGGCTCGATAAATGTATTTGGGATAATTTGTGCGCCCCCTACCCAACCACAACCGTTAGTCACCCACAAAAAGGGGGTGGGGCTGTGTGGATACTATGAGGAGGTAGAGGCTGCCGCAATATCGTTGTATGTATGCTTCTCACCCCCTCCGACACCGCGCCCCATAAGAACCATCACACAGCCTGAGGAATTGCCATGCCCCATAACTACTAAGGGACCAGAAAATGGGATTGTAGTGTTCAACGAGGGTGAACTATTAAATGTAATGTCAAACATGAAATTGTGCCAGTCCTGATCAATGTCTCAGGCATACGAATGCCGGAATATTGTACAGAGCAGGCAAGAAATATGTATAAAGTGTTGAGTAAAGTAGTAATGCAGCAGGCTGCCATGCCATGGGTGCCAGTAGATTCCGAGGACAGGAGCCAGTTCATAGAACGAAGAGCGGAATAGTTAATGATGCCGCTACTGGTTTTAATACCGGAACCTCCGTGGTAAACGCACTGGACATACACGGGCTAAATGGAAGGGTGGAACAGCTCAGAGGGGTGATGAAGGGACTATTAGAACGGATAGAGTGGAATCAGGAAGATCAGGCCGAACTCGGGAATGAGGGTGCCGAAATCCAATTGGACGGCATCACAGTCCTGGAAGCACACGCAAAAACCATTAATCGCCTCATTGACAGAGAGAAAGAGGATACCGGAAAATCTAGACAGGGGCAACTCTGTCACGCTTACGGCCTATGGATGGTGGGACAGATACGACACAACCTAGACCAGATCCAAAGGGGGGAGGTACCCGATTGGATAGACAGCTCGCATGTAGCTCAGTTGGCCAGCCAGAAGGGGACGCTGGACAACTGTACTCTGAAGGGACTGACCAGAGTGTACCCAGCGATCCCCGATTGCCAAATGGGTAAGAATACTGGGATAGGGATAGTTATAGATTCGGGACCATTTCCACTGTACCAGCTGGAGAATATCGGGGTAATACGGGAAAATGTCTCTCTCCGTTACTATCTGACCACAACATCCGCCGTCGGCCGAAATGATACACTCACCGGGATTTCCCTAGCAGGATGCAAGCAAAGGGGGGAGATTACCGTGTGTCCTCACCCGGTGGGCCGAGGGGAATTAGACGAGTGTGGCTTTAACCGAACCGACGGGTGCGTACTAGAAATGGTGCCCGCACACACTCACTTCGCTAGGGCAGGCTACGGAGGGAAGGGAAAGTACTGCGTCTCTACCACAGAACGTTCATACCAGTACAATGATCTGATCCCACAGCCAAACTTTTGTTTTACCCCACTACGACCCGTTACGATTGGGCAAGCCCACATCACCCAGGTTAAACGTCGACATACCGAAACCATTAACGTAACCGACCAACTCCATGATCACTTACAGGAGTATGACGAACCAGACCAGGTCCCCATCCCACATCTAGCCGAGGTGTTAAGGGAACTGAGGCTCAGAGTAAAGCGCTATCACCAATTGCAAACTAAAATCAAAGTACTGGAAGAGGATACTGACATACTGTTACGAGATCCGAGTTGGTGGAGGAAGGTTTGGGACTGGGGAATGAATGTGAACATCCACCCCTAGATTCGAATAATATCACACGTACTGGTCGGGGTACAACTGGTCCGAGCGGTAACATGGGGCATCATGGCTTGTCAATTGTGTAAGCAACACACACGACGAAGAAGAAACCGAGCTAAGTCCCGGGAGATTAGAAGGGCCTGTCTAACAGAAGGGCAGGAGGATTTGACCTTTATTAATTTGATATAAACAACCGGAACTCCTGAAACCGCGTGACTGGCCAGCACGCTGGGGCAGGGAATACCGGACGGTGCTCAAATACCCATTAAAAAGGAGTGGGTAGACACACATTAACAGAACAAAGTGTCGGTAAAAGGGAACTCCGAGTAGTCCCTTACCGAAAGGGGGGAATTGTTGTAGGAAGGCAAAGGCACCTGCTGGATATATAAATATATATGTATGTATGTATGTAGGTTTAAAATGTTAGCCAAATATAAAATGGCTGCCAGGGGGCTTAGCAAAGCATGATGGGGGCTCGGTTAGCCAAGTTAGCTAAAGCTGCTGACTGAGCACTGAACCTGCAGAGCCTGGTCTCAGGAATGTCTTGAATCAACAGCTTGAGACAAGATAGTATATAGAACACTGCGGTACCTAGTACGGAATGTCCTCAAGTCAGTGACACCCATATAGGGTGCCTAGCAACCATAGAGATAAGGAACTAGGCACCGGCAGAATCCATGAGCAACGAAGTTAAGGGGGGCCTGGAGAGCATCACACGGATAGGGATCCGCCCCCAACTGTCACAAACTGATCATGCAGCCCCCTGATGTACCAGGGTTAATTCTATTGGCCCATTTAAACCTATATGTAATCTATAATCATTATGATTGGATTGTGTCCAGCCGAAGTGGGCTGAGTAACTGTAATGAACTATTGTAAAACATATAAATATCGATGAATTTCTTTGTTCGGTGGAGTGGAGTGCCTGGAGTTGGACCAGAGGCTCTCTCCCCGCCGGCTTGGAACCGACCCCGAGTGTCGAGTGATTCTTGCAGGAAAACATTCGCGCTAACACTCCATCTCATCCTCGGAAAGCTCCCCGCTGCAGTGGAGCTAAATTACAGGACACACGGGAATCTGTTCAACCTCCGCCGCCTCCAGGCCAGATCCAAGATCGTCCCATCCTCCGTTACCGAACTACAGTATGCAGATGACACCTACGTCTGCGCACACTCGGAGGCTGAACTCCAAGCCATCGTCAACGCCTTCACCGAGGCGAACGAGAGCACGGGCCTTACACCAAACATCTGTAAGACCAACCTATCCCCACCACACAGCACTGCCCCCCCGGTTATCAAAATCCACGACGTGGCCTTGTACAACGTAGAACATTTTCCATACCTCGGGAGCCTAATGTAAACAAGGGCAGACATCGACGACAAGGTCCAGCACCGCTATCAGTCGCCTGAGGAAGAGAGTGTTTGAAGACCAAGACCTCAAACCCGGCACTAAGCTCATGGTCTACAAAGCAGTGGTGATACCCGTCCTTCTATATGTCTCAGAGACATGGACTATGTACAGCAGGCACCTCAAAACACTGGAGTACCACTAACGCTGCCTCCGCAAGATCCTGCAAATCCATTGGCAGGATAGGCGCACCAATGTCAGTTTCCTTGCTCAGGCCAATATCCCCAGCATCGAAGCACTGACCACGCTCGATCAGCTCCGCTGGACGGGCCACATCGCCCACATGCCTGACACGAGACTCCCAAAACAAGCGCGCTACTCGGAGCTCTGACACAGCAAGCAAGCCCCAGATGGGCAGAGGAAACGCTTCAAGGACACCCTCAAAGCTTCCTTGAAAAAATGTAACATCCTCACCGACACCTGGGAATCCCTGGCCCAAGACTGCCCAAAGTGGAGGAAAAGCATCCGGGAAGACGCTGAACTCCTCGAGTCTCTTCGCCGAGAGCAAGCTGAAGCCAAGCGTCGACAGCGGAAGGAGTGCGTGACAACCCAGGCACCCCACCCTCCTGTTCCTTCAACCCCCGTTTGCCCCACCTGTGACAGAGACTGTAGGTCTCGCATTGGACTCTTCAGTCACCTGAGAATTCATTTCTACTGTGGAAGTAAGTGATCTTCGACTCCGAGGGACTGCCTATGTTGATGATGAGTAGAAAGAACTGACGCAACCATCAGTAAGACAGAAATAGAATCCATGTGGATAGAGATAAAAAAATAAAGGTTCACTCACACTAATAGGAGTAGTCTACAGATCGCCTACTAATGGAATGGATGTGGAAGAAGATATAGGCAAACAAATTAGGGAAATTAGTAAAAAATATAGAATAATCATGGGGGATTTGAACTACCCCAAAATTATTTGACCAGAAGAGGTAGGTAAAGGAGATAAGCGATTGGAGTTCTACAATGTGCACAAGACTCCTTTCTAACCCTGTATATAAGACACCCAATAAGGGAGGATTCACGACTGGGATCTATTTATGGTAAATGAACCAGAGCAGATAAGAGAAGTAAATGTAATGAACATCCAGGCAATCGTGATCTGAATATACGCTTTAAGATAATAATTGAGAAGGACATAAGCATGACAAAGACCAGGGGGATAATAGATTGAAGAAAAGCCAATTTTGAGGGGCTGATAATAGAACTTGGGAAAATAAAATGGACAACAATATTGGTAAACAAATATTTAGAACAGCCATGGGAAACATTTAAAACTGTGTTCAACAGAGTCCAGGAAAAAAGTATTCTGCTAAAAAACAAGCACAAACTAAACACTAATAAGACACCTTGGTTGAATAAAGACATAAGGGGAAAATTGAGGGTAAGGAAAGAGGTATACACTTAGTACATGGGCAGCAGGGCAGAACATGACAAGGGAGAATACAAAGAGATTAGGAGACAAGTCAAAAAAACTATTAAGAAAGCAAAGAGGAATTATGAAATTAAATTATCATGCAAACAATTATAAAGCAAAATAGTAAAATATTCTACAGGCACATAAATTAAAAAAAAAAGGAAAGTCTGGATGGGAATAGGGCCACTAAGGGATGATCAGATAAAATCACAGGCAGTGATAGCGAAATGGCAGAAATATTATATAATTACTTTGTTTCAGTATTTACCAGGGAGACGGATAAGGTGGACATAACATTAGAAGCTGAGATTAAAAATTATCTAACTGCATTTAAAATAAAAAGGGAGCAATATTAAATAAACAAACTCAAAAAGGATAAACTATGGTTCGGATGGATTGCATCCGCACACTTTTAAAGACTCTAGAGAAGAGAGAGCAGAGGCACTATTACACATATTTAATAATTTGTTAGAGAAAGGTATCGTGCTAGGAGACTGGAGGATAGCTAACGTTATACCTATACAGGGTATTTAAGAAGGGAGAGAGAACATGTCCAGAGAACTATGGAGCAATCAGCTTATCAGTGCTAGGAAAACTAATGGAATCCCTACTAAATGAGAAAATAGAAAAATATCTAGAAACCAAAAATATAATAATGAATAGTCAGCATGGATTTCAAAAGGAAAAGTCCCGCTTAACCAACCTCATTGAATACTTTGAAGAGGTAACAGAGAGAGTAGACATGGGCAATGCAGTCGATGTAATTTATCTAGATTTCCAAAAGGCAACATAATAGACTAATGAATAAGAGTATGCGGAGTCAGGGGACAAGTAGCAGAATGGATAGTGAGCTGGTTGCAAGACAGAAAGCAAAGAGTAGGGTTAAAGGATAGCTATTCAAAGTGGCAGAAGACGAAAAGGTAAGGGGGCGGTCCCACAAGGATCAATGCTGGGACCATTGTTGTTCACAATTTATATTAACGATTTAGACTTTGGAATCAAAAACACAATTTCTAAATTTGCAGATGACACCAAATTGGTAGGTGTAGTTAATACAAAGGAAGAATGCAACAAAATACAACAAGATATTAATAAGCTTGCAGAATGGGGGTATAATTGTCAAGTGAATTTCAATATAGATAAGTGTGAGGTGATGCATTTTGGTAGGAACCTCCAAGAGTCTGAATGGGGTAGAGGGGCGAAGAGAGGTAGGGGTACAAATACACAAATCACTAAAAGTTGCGACGGAGGTCAACAAGGCCATAACAAAAGCAAACCAAGCACTAGGGTTTATTTCTAGAGGGAGAGAATTTCAAAGTAGATAAATTCTGCTAAACTTGTATTGAACCTTGGTCCATCCACACTTGGAGTACTGTGGACAGTTATGATTGCCATTTTATAAAAAGGATATATAGGGACTGGAGAGGGTGCAAAAAAGATTTACAGGGATGATACCAGAACTGTGAGGTTATAACTATCAGAAAAGAATGAACAGGCTGGGTCTCGCTTCTTGAAAAAAGGCTGAGGGACATGACCTAATCGAGGTCTTTAAAATTATGAAAGGTTTTGATAAGACACAGAGATTGTTTCCAGTTGTGGGGAAGAGAACAACTACAGGCCATCAATATAAGATAGTCACCAAGAAACCAAATAGGGAATTCAGAAGAAACTTCTTTACCCAATGTGGTGAGAATGTGGAACTCGCTACCACACAGAGTTGTTGAGGTGAATAGTATAGATGCATTTAAGGGAAGGCTAGATAAGCATATGAGGGAGAAGGAAATAGAAGGTTATGCAGAAAGTTAAATACGGAAGGATGGGAGGACACTTTAGTGGAACATAAACACTGGCATGGACTGGTTGGACCAAATAGTTTGTTTTTGTGCTGTATATTCTATGCCACATCTGGCAATGCCACCAGGACAGAGGTTGTAAAACAGAAAGAAAGGTTGATCCAAAGTGACGAGTGCTTGAGAAACATAACTAGATCACAAATTATAGCATCATGACAAATTGCCATAAACCATGAATACATTTTAAACTATATTGTCTTTGTATATTTTTGTCCTTTGTTTCTGGTTTAGACCATACAGTATTTGAATGAATAAAACTGCTTTTTGTATGGCATTTGACTATCAAATTGGTAAGAAACATGTATTACTACCTAATGGTGGCCAATGCCAAATATACACTGCCTGGAATCTCTTCAATCACCCACTGTCTAGTGTTTCTTGTATGGGATATTTAAGATCATGCTATAGGGCTTGCTTAATATGATGCCTGTCAGCTACAATACCCAATAAACTTTGTTTAGTTTGTTAAACTCTTGTTAACGTCAGAAAATGTTGGAAATACTCAGCAGGTCAGATAGCATCGGTGGAGAGAGAAACTGAGGCCCAGAAATTGGCCTCCTTTGCGCCTCCAGTCATCACCTCCGGGGTTGATAATGGGGCGCAAACGACTTACCGACCGGACACGGTGAAAGGAACGACTAAAATTGTCCGAGAGGTTTGCGGCGGCTGTAACACCTTGCGCATAATCTCCTGCGCCCGCAGATCGTAACGTCATTGTCCTGCGCATCACCACTGGTTGCGCCCCGAACTTTGGTTCCGCCCCTACAGAACGCCGGCGACAACTCCGACAGCTGCAGGAGGCGTTGTATGGGAGGCCGGGCGCTTCGAAGGTGCAAGTTAAAGGGGATGTTGGTGCGGTAAGTAAAACAATTGTGCGAATGCATAATGTCAATTTTTTTGATTTTTCTTTGGCCGTGATCAATCAGCCCAGCACTCTGCTGCAGTGCTTGGGGCTGAATAGGATGGATCGCAGCTGCCGTCAGGGACCAGCTAACTCAGTGATGGCCCTACCCTTTAAGGAAGGGAATGACTCTCGGATCCCAGCAGCGGTGCACGGGACATTGTGCAGCGCTGCACCACTACCGCCTACGTGGTTTAGCGCTCCAACAGAAGTGGTAGCGCTTGATTTAGCGCTCCACTTCCTTCCTGGAGCACCAACACTGAATTTAGAAAAAGCTTAGAATCATTAGCGCCTGGTGCAAATTTTTCTAGCTTTTAAAAGTTAATGCCCCAAATAGGGCGCTCCTGAATTTCCCCCCAGAGTTAACATTTTGGGTCGAGTAACTTTCTTCAGAACTGGAAAAAGATAGAGGTATAGCAGATTTTAAGCAAGTGCAGGGGTAGGGAAAGCGGGGAGAGGAGAAAGAACAAAGAAAGAAACAAAAGTTAAGTGTAGAGGAGGTGTAAGTGGGAATATCAGAATCATCAACAGCTGCCACCTGAAAAAATGGGGGCAGAGGTTACGGTCTGAAATTTTTGAACTCAATGTTGAGTCTAGAAGGCTGAAAAGTAGATAATCGAAAGATGAGATGCTGTTCCTTGAGCTTACGTTGAGATTCATTGGAACAGAGTAGGAGGCCGAGGACAAATTGGTCAGAGTGGGAGTGGTGCGGAGAATTAAAATGACAGCAACCGGAAGCTTGGGGTCATGCTTGTAGACCGAACGGAGATGTTCTGCAATGCAGTCACCCAATCTGCGTTTTGTCTCTCCAATGTAGAAGCGACCACATTGTGAGCAGTGAATACAGTATACTAAATTGTAAGAAGTACAAGTAAATCGCTGTTTCACCTTGTTAAAGTCATCCATTTAATTATCTATTTATCTAAATCAACCAATGACTTATCACTGCCTACTATCCTTTAATTTCTGCTGTTTTGTTAGACGTGGGTCGTTTGCAGATGACATAGCGATATTCAATTGGTACGATCTTGAAAGAAAAAAAGCAGCTCGGGTCAACATGGGAGATACAAAAATTTACTGTGCCAGACATACAACTCTAGGCCTACACTTCTCTGAAAGGTCATTTTACTCTTAATCAATATTTCGGCTCAGTACTGATTATAGCAGACATTTACTAAACAAATTCTCCAAAACGGATTTGGAGCTAAATTGCATCCATGATATAACTGAATGGCCCTATGTGCTGAATGGTCTGCTCCTGTTCTTTTCCTACGTTCCTCTGGTCTGTGCTAAGTTTGCTGCTGTCCGGTGAGGCTGGGGCACTACAAGTGGCTCAGCACCTTTGCATTACAGAGGGAAATATCAGTGGGACTCCTGCTCCCTGATCGCTAACCAGTGACTCCCAATGCATGGAACCGCAGGGAGAACAGAATCAGGCTAGGTTTTAATAACCCACAGAAATTCACTGCGTAGCCTCACGGATGAAGAATGGCAGCTGAGGGCAGCTAGTAGCTGGGGCAATGTTCCCCATATGGGTCCGTGCCTTCAGGAGCAGAAGGGAGAGAATTTTGGGGAAAAAAAATCTTCAGCTTATTTTTGTCATGCTTTGCTTACTGGTCACAGTGCCTATATGGCCACTGGTTCTAGTGGGAGAGTGCATTGGAATTAAACATGCTTGCGTCCAGACTGTTTTTAGAGAACATCAGAAAGTACCAGCGACTTTACAGGAAATTAGTCCAGCTCACACACGCACACACACTACCAATTCTCTTTGAGCTTCACAACTCTCCGCAGCCGTTATTCTCCTGCTACCTGAATCGCATTGACTCGAGTCCAAATCCAGATGCCAGCCTGTGTAGGCAGTCTGAAAACCAGCAGCTGACCAATAAGGAGGAGGGCACGGATAATTAATTAGGAACTGTGCACCGTGGCACTGGCTCAGACACCTGAAGCATTGCCTGGCTTAAGTAAGTGGAAGGTCCAGGTTGGAACAATCTAGATCTGCAAGGGTTGGGTCTCTTAGCTGAAATCCAGTGAGCTGCCAATGGTATCGGCTGCTCACAGGCTCATCTGCCCTCCCACTGAAGATAAATTGAAGCAGTCAATAGCTTTTAGATAGAAGGGGGCAAATGGAAGGGAAGTTCTGTATTCTGCAATATGAGTTAAGATACTAAGAGGTTCGTGTAATATCTTTGCAGTGGTTGAAGTGGTACGCCGTTCCAGCTCTTTTATAGCCCGACCTGCGGAGCTGTTCTCTCGCAGGTCGGGGGGCCACTTCAACCTCCAGCGCGAGCTGCACCAAGCGTACAACGTTTTTGAGATGGGCGACTGGATGACGTCATCAAAATCCTGGTCGCCGTTTTTGGAGCATGGGCAGGAACATCGGCAGGACCCAGGTACAGAGGAATGGGAAAGTCGGGGCGGATGAGCGGCGAGTGTTTGTGGCGAGACGCGGTGAATGTTTATGGCGGAGGAGCGGCGAGAGATCGTGGCGGAGGTGCGACAGATGAGGGTACGGGGCCCAGAAGAGCCGAGGGCCCAGGGTAGCATGGGCCAGTCCACACTGCGATATGTGTGTGTGCTAGGTGTGTGCAGCAGAGCAGGTCTCCACTGGACCAAGACCTAGCTCTGTCAAGCCCGTGTGGTGGCTGGTGTGCAACGGTCGCCACACCTTAAAAAAATTCACACACGGGCATCTTCCACCCCCTCAATTGGAGTTCAGGACTGGAACATCAGGTCCTTCATTGAAACACTTGTGAACTCATGGAAGCAAGTCATCCTCGTTCGAGGGACTGCCTATGATGATGAACGTCAAAGTTAGATATATACAAGACAGTGAGAGTACAGAATTGATGTTGACCTTCACATCTCTCGTGGCCTCGCTTTTCCTACCGTGTCAATTGCATACAAGGTCATCACTGACCATTTCCTTATATTGCTCCCCATCTACATCCCCCTTCCCCCACCCAAACCTACTTCCTTCTGTGTCCGCCCCTGGAAAAAACTCTCTCCAAGCTCTCTTACAACAGCACTTATCAACTCCAAACTGTCCAGCCTTTGGCCCTCCTTTCACCATGACATTTCAGCAGCCACCGATCTGCTCAACCACACCCTCACCACCTTTGATGCCCTAGTCCCTATTAAAACCATTACTCGCTCTCACCCTGGCCGTTCCCCCTGGTATGGCCCTCATCTTCGCTTCCTCAAGTCCAAGAGGCGTACACTTGAACGAATGTGGCGGACAACTGGTTTAGCCATTCACTGTCAGATCTGGCTAGACTACATAAAGCATTATCGGGTCACACTCGTTTGCCAAAACTGCTCATTATTCGAGGATCATTCTGAAATGCAAAGATAACCCCCGGCTACTATTCTCTACAGCTAACCATCTTCTTAAACCCCTCTCCCCTGTTTCCACCACTCACCCCCAACAAGTGTAAAGAGCTCATGAACTTCTTTGTCTCTGCCACTTCCCTTCCTTTGCCTAGCCCACCGAGCCAAACTTCCTTTGAGGCTCCCTCCTGCTCTCGCATCTTTTTCCAGTTTCTCTCCGATCTCCCCTCTTGACCTCTCCATGCTCGTCTTGTCCACGTCCTGCTCCCTTGACCCTATTCCCACTAAGCCGCTGACCACCCAACTTCCTTTTCTGGCTCACATGTTAGCCGACATTGTTAACGGTTCTCTCTCCTTAGGTACTGTCATCTCTTTCAAATCTGCCGTCATCATCCTTCTCCTCAAAAAAACAATCCTTGACCCCACTGTGCTTGCAAGCTACCGCCCCATCTCCAACCTTCCTTTTCTCTCCAAAGTCCTTGAACGTGTTGTCACCTCCCAAATCCATGCCCATCTTTCTTGGAACTCCATGTTTGAATCCCTTCAATCTGGTTTCCGCCCCTACCACAGTATTGAAACGGCTCTTATCAGTCACAAATGACACGCTTTGTGACTATGACAAAGGTAAACTATCCCTCCTCGTCCTTCTCGACCTGTCTGCAGCCTTTGACATGGTTGACTACTGCATCCTCCTCCAACGCCTCTCACCATCGTCCAGCTGGGTGGAACTGCACTCGCCTGGTTCCATTCTTATCTAATTTGCCAGAAAATCACCTGCAATGGCTTCTCTTCCCACTCCCGCATTGTTACCTCTGGTGTCCCCCAAGGATCTGTCCTTGGCCCCCTCCTATTTCTCAACTATATGCTGCTCCTTGGGGACATCCTCCGAAAACACAGCGTCAGTTTCCACATGTACGCTGACAACACCCAGCTCTACCTCACCACCACTTCTCTCGACCCCTCCATGGCCTCTAAATTGTCAGACTGCTTGTCAGACATCCAGTACTGGATGAGCAGAAATGTTCTCTAATTAACCAAAACCATTGTCTTTGGTCCCCGCCACAAACTGCATTCCCTAGCCACCGACTCTATCCCTCTCCCTAGCATCTATCTAAGGCTGAACCAGACTGTTCGCAACTTAGGTGTCATATTTGACCCTGAAATGAGCTACCAACCACATATCCGCGGCATAACTAAAACCGCCTATATCTAACTCCATAACATTGCCTGCCTCCGTCCTTGCCTCAGCTCATCTGCTGCTGATACTCTCATCCTTACCTTTGTTACCTCTAGATTTGACTACTCCAATGTGCTCCTGGCAGGCCTCCCACATTCTACCCTATCATAAACTTGAGGTCATCCAAACTTGGCAGCCCGTGACCTAACTCGTACTAAGTCCTGCTCACCCATCACCCCTGTGCTCGCTGACCTATCTTGGCTCCGGGTTAAGCAATGCCTCGATTTCAAAATTCTCATCTTGTTTACAAATCCCTCCATGGTCTCACCCCTCCCTATCTCTGTAATCTCTTTCAGCCTCACAATCCACTCCGAGATGGCTACGCTCCTCAAATTCTGCCCTCTTGAGTATCCCTGATTATAACCGCTCAACCATTGGTGACTGTGCCTTCATCTGCGTGGGTCCTAAGCTCTGGAACTCCCTCCCTAAACCTCTCCGCCTCTCTTTCCTCCTTTAAGACGCTCCTTAAAACCTACCTCTTTGACCAAGCTTTTAGCCATCTGCCGTAATTTCTTCTTATGTGGCTCGGTGTCAAATTTATTTGTTTTGTCCTATAACACTCCTGTGAAGTGCCTTGGGACGTTAAAGGCACTATATAAATAAAAGTTGTTGTTGTTGATGTTGTTTGCATTTACAAAAGAGTCAGCATGAGGAATGAGGCTAACAATAACTGGCTCAAAGGCCTTTTCTCTGTTCCAAATATTTTTGGACAGATTTCTGTTAATGAAGGATGCAGACCACCATCTTCTAGTCATATACTTGAAAATGTCTGAAATCCAACCTCAACTTCAGGTAGGTCTTCTGCCTTGGCCTTGTAGTAGAACCAGTAATTAAAAAAATATAAAGTGAATTAAGCTATAGCAAATTATAATCACTGACTACCCTTTACAATAGTACAATACAATTAGTGAACATTCAGCAGACCATTCATACTTGGCACCATGGAAAATACACTAAAATAATTACAAACTACTTTTCACTGACTAATCTCTGCATAGATCTGAATTTAAATGAGTTATATAAAATAAATATATATTCAGCATAGCTTATTGATAATTCATAATTAATTCACTGCTTGTAAGCACTTTCTCATTATGATACAGGGCTGATTCCTGCATCACCAACTCATCAAGCTTAATTTCACATAACCTGGTCCTCCCACATTGGTGTTCCGAAGATTGTGTATTTGACAAAGTTCATGTGTGAACATCTTTACCATTTCTACAGTAAAATTAACATGGCACAATTGTGCTTGAGGCTTTAACAATAGCAATTCAAGTGTTTGAGAACCGATTTGGGAAGGAATGTTTAAAATTTAAGATTTCATGATCCTTATATTATTTGGTGCGTGTATGAATACTGAATATTTAAATTCTTCTGACAAAAGAAATCATATCTACTGGTAAATTATGGAAGTTAAATCGCTGAGGATTATTTTCAGCATTTCAGCATCAAAATGCAAAATGCAGCCAGCATTAAAATTTTAGTTTGTTCTGTGAATAAGACAACTTTGTGACTGCAGAGATTATCAGCCATGTAGCCAGTCAGACAGACATCTGCTTTGCTAACCTTGTTCTTCATGGTGATAGCAACATGTCAACACAATTAGAAGATGTCTCTCTGTTAACATTCAATATTCAGGGCACATCAGAAACCTTTCTGCTGATTTTGTTTGTAAATCTTCAAACCAGCAGTGTTTAAAGGATTGTGTTGGGTACTATTAAAGCCTCATTCTCAGTTTTCAAAAGGATTATTTATGGATGCGGGCAGTGCTATGTTAACTCATTCACGATACAGTTCCATTATACGGTGTACTGCAGACTTAGAAAGGATATACTATAAAGGAAATACACCGGCAAATAAATTACATTGTGCCTTCAATGGTCTAGCTCTGTGGCGCAATGTTTGTATAAAGCCAACATATTTCATTAGACCTTTTTCAGAGTATTGTACTTGTTGTTGCCCGTTTCCATGTTCTCATTATGTATGACATCCAGAGACGTTTCCCGCTCTTTTAGCTTTAGTGCTTCAATCTCAGTCTTCAGTTCATTCAGTTGTTCCTGGAGATGTTTACTCTTTTCCATGTATTCAACCCTGTAAAATGTTTGGAGAGGAGAGGAAATCAGATGGTACTTTTTTAAAGTAGCAATTTTACAGTAACATTTACAGTAACGGCTGCAAGCAATAGAATGTAGTATGAAACAGCTAGGTGATGATGAAACAGAAACAAAAGCAAACAATCACATATTGTATCAACAGTGTAACCTAACAAGTTGAACTAAAAAAGCCTCAGGATCTGCAGTCATGGAGTTGTGCTGAGCTCCTCTCAATTAAAATCCTGAAGTCTCAGTGAACAGTTTCAAGATTTTTTATAACTGGAATATTGTGTAAAATGTTGGTCGACCTTAGAAACAGTAACCCCTGGTATCAAAACTGCTGTGGGGTATATTAGCGTAAAACTGATCCTTTTTGGTTCATAGTATATAATAGCTTGATAATAATGATATAGGTAACATAATGACTGAGAAAAATTTCAAAACTTGTAAACACTATTTCTTGTGAGTGGAAAAATCTCAGTATTTCAGCGCTTTTCACTATATATTCTGTTTGTACCGCAAGAAAAAAGTGGCATAATCTAGTTTTAAAATTAAGACAATTTAACATACATCAATCTGTTGAAAGTTAAAACACTGAAGGTAGTTGAAGCTGGCTTCTTATATCAGGAAACTGTTGTGAAATCAAAGATACTGAATTATCGTAAAATCAGAAAAATAAAAAGTAAATTTGTGACTACCGAAAATCTAAAATATAAAGGTCCCACACAAAAGATGAAGCTATTTGTGCTTTTTCCACATTGCTGATAAACCTGCTGTGCAATTCAAACATCCACTGGTTATACATCACAAGATAATGTTATATTTCGAGCACCACAACACCGTGTTAGAGAGGGAGGGATGAAGGATTAATTTCCTGCTCCACTGAATTCCCAATCTTGGCCACAATGTTGTGGGGAGGTGAATAGAAGATAGCGACCTCCCTACAATGAAGGGGTGGGGGTGAGAATTGATTGGGAAGGTATTGTCTGGCTGTGCAAACTAGTGGACACAACTCATCCTCTCATTCTTTTCAGTTGAAGGAGGTGAGTAGCTCAGCAGGACCTGTGCAAATAGAAAGAAAGCAACAATAATAGAAGGATTTCATACTGTGAAGGAAAAAAACATTGCATTCCTGTGACAGGAAAGCTGACACAGGTAATTATTACTTACAGAATTTGGATACATGGCCAAGGGATTCAATTCTGAGCCCTTTGAGGGGATTCGCAAGATCACAATTTTAGTCACATTGGAGCTTAAATAACACGATGGGGAATATTAAAGTACTCTCTGCTCTTGTAATAATTTACAATAAAATCACTTACTTTTTTAATGAATTATTTTTTGAACATAATTATGCTCTTACCTTTGGTACAGGCAGAATATTAAAAGGAAATAGTGGAATGCTCAGCTTATTTTATTCATGCGTTAAGAGAATGCAGACCGCTGACTTGTGAAATCAATTATATATTTCACTGCTCCCCACAGCATATGTTACTTGTTTCATCCTTGCTTCAATTTTGTGGTTTAAATGTCTGAACATTCATAGTCAGACTTTATATATTGTGAATGGTACTTACCCAATTTTGCACATTCATGAAAACTAATCATTTCCCCAGTTAGTTCTTATTGGGCAGAAGTTCTCAGAATGGAACTCAGTTCACATTCTAAAATTATCTTTGATGATTTTAGTAGGTAAGCAATCATTAATAATATTCATTTTGTGTATATTCTTATTTGAATATGAACTGCATCCATTTCATTCACAAAACATTATGTAAATCTGAAATGGCAGTGTTTAAACAAAAAATAAGATAGGGGTGTAATCAATTAATGTAGTTTAATACTGGCACTACACAAACTCTTTAGAATCCTGAGTAAAATCATGCAGTCATCAATCTTGACAAATTTGAAAATAAGAAAACTGTTTCACACAAGGTTATAAATAAGTTACTGTTGATGTTAAGCTATATTGATTGGGGTAACTCTACAATTGAAAGCTTTTTTGAATGGATATATGAATAACAAAAGATGTTTATGGGAGATTAGATCCAAGTCTAATTCCTTATTTATCACAACTTGGAAAATAGAAAAGTCTCTTTTCTGAACAGCTGATTCAACCTTCAGTGTATCAGATTGCAAATTAATCCAGGAGCTAATCGTGTTCAAAGTATCACTAATTCTGTACCCCAGGAATTTCAACTTATTTTACCTTATCTGCATTCCAGATTCAGTAAAATGAAATTATTAGCCAGCCAAGTGAAAATATGATTCAGGTATCTCACTGACCAATGTTACAATGTTTGATCAAAATTCAAAAATAAAACAAGGACATTGTTGATTTATATTGGATGCAATTTGGCTCTTCTGATGTTAACTGAAGTCCTGTCTGGACAAATTAATAGGATTTTTCCTATTTGCATCCATCTAAAATGGAATCATAATGAATCACTAACCAGATGCGTGCGGACACTTCCAACGGGACTGCCGGCAGCATGCAGAGCAGCGAGATAATGACGCCAATGAGTGTGCGGCGCTGATTTGAAGCCACCGCTGCCACTTTCCAACTTCTCAATCCAGCCAATGCCCTGTCTTAAACTCGCACTGCTGAACACAATGTTAAACGGAATGAAGGATCCCCACCAGCACTATTTAAAAGGATCATGAATTAATTACAGGTTAGTTGCTTGATTATTTCTTCTGGTTGTTGGTGCAATTGGTCCTATACTTGCTTAAAATTTGAATAGTCTACAGAAAGTGGCCTGGCTGGTGCTGAAGTACTCTTTTGTTGATTTAAAAGCTTGTGCTGAAACAAGTTGCTTCTAGACATGGGTGGCCTGGTAGGGCTTCCTCTGGAAATTGAGCATGACTGGGAGAATGAAGAGAGGCCATGTAAAACAGCACAAGACACTAGAAAAGGGAGGAGAGGGAGAGGAGGAAGTGGAGGAGGAAGGGAAGCTACATTGACAGCCCTTCTGCCTGGGCTTTATATGATCAGATTTTTCATGAGCGATACCACACCTCCCCATTCACCAACAGTCCCACACTCCTAACCTTTCCTCTATCACTGACCATCACATCGTCCTCTTTCTGACAACACATAAATAAAAGCCACCAGGAAATGCTAATTCAAATCCAATTGTATAAATGCACTCATTAAATAATGCATACAAAATTAAACTTATCAAATTCAAACTGTCCAACCTTTGGCCCTCCTTTCACCATGACATTTCTGCAGTCACCGATCTGCTCAACCACATACTCACCACCACCTTTGATGCCCTATTAAAACCATTACTCTCTCCCACCCTGGCCGTTCCCCCGATACAGCCCTCACCTTCGCCCCTCAAGTCGGATTGCAAAAGATTCTATAGATATGTAAAGAGAAAAAGGTTAGTAAAGACAAACATAGGTCCCCTGCAGTCAGAATCAGGGGAAGTCATAACGGGGAACAAAGAAATGGCGGACCAATTGAACAAGTACTTTGGTTCGGTATTCACAAAGGAGGACACAAACAACCTTCCGGATATAAAAGGGGTCAGAGGGTCAAGTAAGGAGGAGGAACTGAGGGAAATCCTTATTAGTCGGGAAATTGTGTTGGGGAAATTGATGGGATTGAAGGCCAACTTGGATAGGTTAGGTGAGTGGGCAAATGCATGGCAGATGAAGTATAATGTCGATAAATGTGAGGTTATCCACTTTGGTGGTAAAAACAGAGAGACAGACTATTATCTGAATGGTGACAGATTAGAAAAAGGGGAGGTGCAACGAGACCTGGGTGTCATGGTACATCAATCATTGAAGGTTGACATGCAGGTACAGCAGGCGGTTAAGAAAGCAAATGGCATGTTGGCCTTCATAGCGAGGGGATTTGAGTACAGGGCCAGGGAGGTGTTGCTACAGTTGTACAGGGCCTTGGTGAGGCCACACCCGGAGTATTGTGTACAGTTTTGGTCTCCTAACCTGAGGAAGGACATTCTTGCTATTGAGGGAGTGCAGCGAAGGTTCACCAGACTGATTCCCGGGATGGAGGGACTGACCTATCAAGAAAGACTGGATCAACTGGGCTTGTATTCACTGGAGTTCAGAAGAGTGAGAGGGGACCTCATAGAAACGTTTAAAATTCTGACGGGTTTGGACAGGTTGGATGCAGGAAGAATGTTCCCAATGTTGGGGAAGTCCAGAACCAGGGGTCACAGTCTAAGGATAAGGGGTAAGCCATTTAGGACCGAGATGAGGAGAAACTTCTTCACCCAGAGAGTGGTGAACCTGTGGAATTCTCTACCACAGAAAGTTGTTGAGGCCAATTCACTAAATATATTCAAAAAGGAATTAGATGAAGTCCTTACTACGAGGGGGATCAAGGCGTATGGCGAGAAAGTAGGAATGGGGTACTGAAGTTGCATGTTCAGCCATGAACTCATTGAATGGTGGTGCAGGCTAGAAGGGCCGAATGGCCTACTCCTGCACCTATTTTCTATGTTTCTATGTTTCTAAGTCGAAAGAGCACAGACTTAAAACAGATGTGGCGGACAACTGGTTTAGCCATTCACCGCCAGATCTGGCTCAAACACATAAAGCATTATCGGGTCCTACTCTTGCCTACAAAAACTATTTTTTCCAGGATAATTCTGGAATGCAAAGATAAATATTATTCTCTACTGCTAACCATCTCCTTAAAGCCCTCTCCCCTGTCTCCACCATACTCACCTCCAACAAGTGTGAAGAGCTCATGGACTTTTTTGTCTCAAAGATTGAGACCATCCAATCAGCTGCTTCTGCGAGTTCCCTTCAATCCCCTAGCCCACTGGGCCAAACTTCAATTGCCCTAGCCCTAAACTCACATCTTTCTCTAGTTTCTTTGCTTTCCTTATTTATCTGCTCCAAGTTCATCCTGTCCATGATATCCACTTCCTGCTCCCTTGACCCTATTCCCACTAAATTACTGACCACCCAACTTCTTTTTTTGGCTCCCATGTTAGCCAACATTGTTAACGGTTCTCTCTCCTCCAAATCTGCGGTAATCACCCTTCTTCTCAAAAAACCAACCCTTGACCTTACTGTGCTTGCTAGCTATTGCCCCATCTCCAATCTCCCTTTCCTATCCAAAGTACTTGAATGTATTGTCGTCTCCCAAATCCGTGACCATCTTTCCATGAATTCAATGTTTGAATTCCTTCAATCTGATTTTCGCCCCTGCCACAGTACCGAAACAGCTCTCATCAAAGTCACAAATGACATCCTTTATGACTGTGATAAAAGTAAACTATCTCTCCTCGTCCTCCTGGTCCTATCTGCAGCCTTTGACACAGTCCATCATCCTGCTAGGTGGGACTGCACTAGTCTGGTTCCATTCTTATCTATCTAATCGTAGCCAGAAAATCTCTTGCAATGGCTTCTCTTCAGATTTGTGCATTGTTATCTCTGGTGTCCCTCAAGGATCTATCCTTGGCCCCATCCTATTTCTCATTTATATGCTGCCCCTTGGCGATATCATCCGTAAACCCGGAGTCAGTTTCCACATGTACGCTAACGACACCCAGCTCTACCTCTCCACCATTTCTCTCAACACCTCCTTGGTCTCTAAATTGTCAAAACTGCTTTTCCGACTGGATGAACAGAAATTTTCTCCAATTAAATATTGGGAAGACCGAAGCCATTGTCATTGGTCCCTGCCATAAACTGTGTTTACTAACCACTGACTCCATCCCTCTCCCTAGTATTTATCTGAGGTAAAACCAGACTGTTCGCAATCTAGGCGCCATATTTGACCCTGAAATGAGTTTCCGGCCACATATCCGTGGCAAAACTAAAACCACATATTTCCATCTCTGTAACATTGTCCGCCTCCGCCCCTGCCTCAGCTCTTCTGCTGCTGAAACCCTCATTCATGCCTTTGTTACTTCTAGACTTGACTACTCCAACTCACTTCAGGCTAGCCTCCCACATTCACACAACGTAAACTTGAGGTCATCCAAAACTCAGCAGCCTGTGTCTGAACTTGCACCAAGTCACGATCACCCATCACCCCTGTGCTTTCTGATTGGCTCCCGGTTAAACAACGCCTCGATTTCAAAATTCTCATCCTTGTTTACAAATCCCTCCATGGCCTTGCCCCTCCCTATCTCTAATTTATTTCAGCCTCACAACCCCACAAAATGTCTGCGATTCTCAAATTCTTCCCTCTTGAGCATCCCTCATTATAACTGCTCAACCAGTGGCCGTGCCTTCAGCTGTTTGAGCCCTAAGCTCTGGAACTCCCTCCCTGAACCTCTCCACCTCTCTTTCCTCCTTTTAAAATGCTCCTTAAAACCTACCTCTTTAACCAAGCTTTTGGTCATCTGCCATAATTTCTTCTTGTGGCTTGGTGTTAAATTTATCTGTTTTGTCTTGTAACACTGCTGTGAAGTGCTTTGGGACGTTTTACTACATTAAAGGCACTATATAAGTCAAAATTGTTGATGTTGTAATTACTCTTGTCCATTACCTTCTTCTGCGTGCTTTTACCTTTCCACGTGCTCCTACAAGGTTCTTCCCCAGTGGCTGCAGCATAGGACATGGAAGGCTGCTGTCCTTCGATTGAGAAGACTGCAGATGGCCTTGGAGGATGACCTCAAGGCTTTGGGCCAAGAAGGCCCAGCTGCAGACTGCACCATCGCAGCCTGGACTGCAGCAGTGTGGGCTGGCAGATTGACGGGCAACAGCAACGATTGGCAGAGGTGGGAGCAGGAATATTGTCATCTTGAGAGAATAGCAGGCTCCTGTTCCATGGAGCCACTGCCACTCTCCAGGGACGCGCCTCAGCAATCCTAGTGATCTGTTGGAGAACTGATTGCTGGACTGCTGTCACACTCTGGAAACCCTTTTGAACAGTGGTATCCGGAGCCATGGTGGCAGCCGACTGAGCTTGCAAGGCAGCAGTCAAACCTTTCTTGGAAGCTATTTGTATTGCAGTGGAAACTGTGACACCTGCCATGAGATGCTGTATCATGGTGGGTTCCACAGGTGTCCTTATGAAAGTGACCACCCGTTCCATATTTGAAAGGATGGTATCCAAGCTCTGTGAAAAGCCCTGTGCCAAGTGAAGATGGACTCATCCATGCTTCTTGACATTGTGCGCAGGCTTTCTGGCAGACTTTCCAGTTCACCAAGCAATTGGTTGTGTATGCTCATCAGCCTTCCTTTGTAGCTTGTGTCATCGAAGTTCTCCCTTAACTCTTCTGCAGCAGAAATAGTGTGAGACCATGCACTCCAGCAAGTTGGAACTTACGCTATTCTTATCCCCTGCCCTGGCTCCTGCATAATTGTGCCTAGTGTCTCACTCAATGCAGATCCCTCCTCTATGATAGCCTCTGAAGTACACAAAGTGTCAGTATCTGAGCTGGTGACTTTGAGTTTAAGACAGAGTGAAGGTGTCTCTTCACCTTCACTACCTTCTTCCTCTTTCTCCTCTGACTGAGAAGGTTCCAGTTCTTGGTTATCTCCAGCGTCGCCAGTGGTCACGTCCTTACTGATGTCCTTTTCTATGATGACCAGCAATGTCACCTCCATGGGGATTAAAAAGAGCAGTTGCGTTTCTCCTCCAGCAGTTTTTCCTGTTGTGTGGGAAGTGGGCCAGTGAATGTCCTGCAATGTGTTTGGGTGATGGGGCTGTCATGGTTGAATAGATGCCAGTGTGTGCGAGCTGTGAATTATGGTTGCAAGGCTTGCAACAGTGCTAAGTGCTTGAGGGTGAGGTAAACCATATGAATTGAAGGGTTGAGTATCGACTGATAGAAATTGTTGGTAGGTGGGTGATGGAGGTATAGAGAATTGAGCAGTGAATAAGGCTATTAGTGCAGTTGGTAGAATATGCGATTTGAAGATTAAACTCACTCACTTTGACAACTCGTGTGAAATCATTAAACTTCTTCCTGTACTGCATCCATGTTCTTGGAGCTATACTCCTGGCATTGACCTTCGCCACTACTGCTTCCCACTGCCTCTTGAGCATTTGCCTTGAGTGGCTCCCGACCTCTGCACATGCAGGATGTCTTTCAATCTCTCCACGTCTTGCACCAAGACCTCCAGTGCATTATCAGAAAGTCTTGGTGCATGCTCTCTCACAGGTTGAGCCATCTTGACCAAATTCTTCAAAATCAATTAATTTCCTGGCACCATTTCCAGCAGCATCAATGCACCTCCCCTGTAAGAGGTGCAGGCTGCCGTTAAGTAGCGCTAACCACTCGTGATATCGGGCCATCTGCTGACGCATGTAGCCAATGAACAGTACAGGTAGTGCTGGCTGCATGCAGCAATCATGGAAATCAGCAGGCAGCACGAATTTGACGCCTTGCCTGTAGCGCAATGAACAGGCATAGGTAATCACACACCACAATCCCTGCGCCCATTTTCTGGTCTTATCCAATTTAACTCCAGGGCGTCGCATCACTCCAACTGCACTTCTCCAGTCCCAGTTAAGCTGCTATTTCCAATCATAAATTATCACGGAGTTGTTCAGGAGGATATGAGCGTCCCAAAATCTTTCAGCAGCAAAATGGAGCAAGAGACATTCTTTACTATCAATCACTAGGGCCGAAATTCAGCCCCACCGGAAACCTGGCGCACCTACTTATTTTCAAAGTGTTTTTACCGCCATTTCGGATGAGATCGCCTCTTTCCCGAAATTCAGCTCTTTGCCTTTTTTTTAAGCGGCCAGGAAGTCGGTCATAATGGGGGTGCAGGCGCGGTAAGTGCTGGTGAAGGGCGGAAGTGGAAGAGGGACGGATTCTCCGCCGCTGTCACTCAGCAGCTGAGCAGTGGTGATGTCATTGCGCGGCTGCGTCACCACATATCTCCCTTCCTTTAAAGGGGAGAGAATCGGCGATTATTTAGGATCGGCCAAGAGGGAGTGCTAGGCTGTCTGTTGGTGGCCCGGCTGACCCAGGGGGCACAACAGTCCGGCCGACATGGAAGTCGGCCAGCAAAAAAAAATAAAGCGGCAGCCGCGGCATTGGGCCCTTGCCTTTAATGGCCGCCACGCAGCAAGAGCTGACAGAGCGAATGTATGGTGTACCGACAGAAAAAGCTGTCGGGGGCACCGCTCGGCAGGCATAAGATATTTCAGGCTGAATTTCAAGGGAGGTGGGCGGTCCTGGCAGTGTGTGCACTGATTGACGCAATCACGGCCACTCGGCAGCGGCGGGGCGGAAGTGGGTACCACCTGCTGAATTTAGCTTGCAGCAGCCGTTCGACTCTGCCGCATGGCCGCCACAATCCAGCAGTAACGGGCCTTATTCGGGAGCTGAATTTCAGCCCCACTTTCTCCATGTCCTTGATTATATCACTGTGTACATGTATCATCTGTGCAGATACAGAGATTGTCAATATACCTCATATAAATGCAAAAGCCTCCACCTATTGATATGCTAAGAGTATTTGACACAAAAGAATTATGGATATGTGTGTGCTAATTCAACTGACCAGTCAATGCTCTTACTCTAAAAATCATATTTAGCTTAATCAGCATGGATAAAATGATTCTCTTATCCTTACTGATTCTAAGCTAAATATCAAATATATAATAGGAGCACAGACTGGTTCTTGGTTATTAGCTAAAACATGAAACCATTTGTCTATGAATTTGTGGAATAGTGTTTTAATTTAATAAAGGGAGGGGGAATAAAACCATTCTCCTTTTGGTAGATGACAGAAACTAATGTAGTCCAAAGATGTTGCTCGTGATCCAGTGACAAATGCCCAAACTCAAATACAGGAGAAGTTTAATGAGACAAGAACAGTCATAGAGTGCTTGTTTGGCATTTTGAAATTGAGAATTTGATCACAATAAAACCTTTAAAGGCTGGAAATATTTTGTTTCCCGTTTCATCCTACACAAACAAGAAATTAGGGATGGGTGCAATAAAGGTACAGCAGTTATCATGGGTGACTTTAATCTACATATAGATTGGGCTAAACAAACTGGTAGCAATACGATGGAGGAGGATTTCCTGGAGTGTATTAGGGATGGTTTTCTAGACCAATATGTTGAGGAACCAACTAGAGGGCTGGCCATGCTAGACTGGGTGATGTGTAATGAGAAAGGACTAATTAGCAATCTTGTTATGTGAGGGCCCTTGGGGAAGAGTGACCATAATATGGTAGAATTCTTTATAAGATGGAGAGTGATACAGTTAATTCAGAGACTAGGGTCCTGAACTTAAGGAAACTTAACTCCGATGGTATGAGACGTGAATTGGCTAGAATAGACTGGCAAATGATACTTAAGAGGGTTGACGGTGGATAGGCAATGGCAAACATTTAAAGATCACATGGATGAACTTCAACAATTGTACATCCCTGTCTGGAGTAAAAATAAAACGGGGAATGTGGCTCAACCGTGGCTAACAAGGGAAATTAAGGATAGTGTTAAATCCAAGTAAGAGGAATATAAATTGGCCAGAAAAAGCAGCAAACCTGAGGACTGGGAGAAATTTAGAATTCAGCAGAGGAGGACAAAGAGTTTAATTAGGAGGGGGAAAATAGAGTATGAGAGGAAGCTTGCTGGGAACATAAAAACTGACTGCAAAAGATTAGTGAAGACAAACGTAGGTCCCTTGCAGTCAGAATCAGATGAATTTATAATGGAGAACAAAGAAATAGCAGACGAGTTGAACAAATACTTTGGTCTGTCTTCACGAAGGAAGACACAAATAACCTTCCGGAAATACTAGGGACCGGGGGTCTATGAGAAGGTGGAACTGAAGGAAATCCTTATTAGGCGGGAAATTGTGTTAGGGAAATTAATGGGATTGAAGGCCGATAAATCCCCGAGGCCTGATAGTCTGCATCCCAGAGTACTTAAGGAAGTGGCCCTAGAAATAGTGGATGCATTGGTGGTCATTTTCCAACAGTCTATTGACTCTGGATCAGTTCCTATGGACTGGAGGGTAGCTAATGTAACACCACTTTTTAAAAAAGGAGGGAGAGAGAAAACGGGTAATTATAGATCGGTTAGCCTGACATCGGTAGTGGGGAAAATGTTGGAATCAATTATTAAAGATGAAATAGCAGCACATTTGGAAAGCAGTGACAGGATCGGTCCAAGTCAGCATGGATTTATGAAAGGGAAATCATGCTTGACAAATCTTCTAGAATTTTTTGAGGATGTAACTAGTAGAGTGGACAAGGGAGAACCAGTGGATGTGGTGTATTTGGACTTTCAAAAGGCTTTTGACAAGGTCCCACACAAGAGATTGGTGTGTAAAATTAAAGCACATGATATTGGGGGTAATGTACTAACATGGATAGAAAACTGGTTGGCAGACAGGAAGCCGAGAGTCGGGAAAAAAAGGTCCTTTTCACAATAGCGGGCAGTGACTAGTGGGGTGCCACAAGGCTCAGTGCTGGGTGGGACCCCAGCTATTTACAATATACATCAATGATTTAGATGAAGGAATTGAGTGTAATATCTCCAAGTTTGCAGACGACACTAATCTGAGTGGCAATGTGAGCTGTGAGGAGGATGCTAAGAGGCTGCAGAGTGACTAGGGCAGGTTGGGTGAGTGGGCAAATGCATGGCAGATGCAGTACAATGTGGATAAATGTGAGGTTATCCACTTTGATGGCAAAAACACGAAGGCAGAATATTATCTGAATGGCGGAAGATTAGGAAAAGGGGAGGTGCAACGAGACCTGGGTGTCATGGTACATCAGTCATTGAAAGTTGGCATGCAAGTACAGCAGGCGGTGAAGAAGGCAAATGGTATGTTGGCCTTCATAGCTAGGGGATTTGAGTATAGGAGCAGGAAGGTCTTACTGCAGTTGTACAGGGCCTTGGTGAGGCCTCACCTGGAATATTGTGTTCAGTTTTGGTCTCCTAATCTGAGGAAGGACGTTCTTGCTATTGAGGGAATGCAGCGAAGGTTCACCAGACTGATTCCAGGGATGGCAGGACTGACATATTCGAGAGACTGGATCGACTGGGCCTGTATTCACTGAAGTTTAGAAGGATGAGAGGGGATCACATAGAAACATATGAAATTCTGACGGGATTGGACAGGTTAGATGCAGGAGGAATGTTCCCAATGTTGGGGAAGTTCAGAACCAGGGGTCACAGTCTAAGGATAAGGGGTAAGCCATTTAGGACCGAGATGAGGAGGAACTTCTTCACCCAGAGAGTGGTGAACCTGTGGAATTCTCTACCACAGAAAGTTGTTGAGGCCAATTCGCTAAATATATTCAAAAAGGAGTTAGATGTAGTCCTTACTACTAAGGGGATCAAGGGGTATGGTGAGAAAGCAGGAATGGGGTACTGAAGTTGCATGTTCAGCCATGAACTCATTGAATGGCGGTGCAGGCTAGAAGGGCCGAATGCCTGCTCCTGCACCTATTTTCTATGTTTCTATGTTTTCCAAGCTCTTGGACATAGCCTTGTAGATTACAACACTTCAAGTGCATATCCACCAACTTATTAAATGCTATGAGGGTTTCTGCCTCTACTACCCTCTCAGGCAGTGAGTTCCAGACCCCCACCACCCTCTGGGTGAAAAAAGTTCTCCTCAACTCCCCTCTACTCCTTCTATCAATGACTTTAAATCTCTACCCCCTAGTTACTGACCTCTCTGCTAGGGGAAATAGGTTCTTCCTAGCCACGCTATTCAGGCTCCTCAAAATTTTATATACATCAACTAAGTATTCCCTAAGCCTCCTCTACACTTCTCAGGATCCTACCATTTATTGTGTATTCCCTTGCCATGTTAGCCCTCCCCAAATACATTACTTCAGATTTCACCGGACTAAATTCCATTTGCCATTTTTCTGCCCACTTGACCAGTCCATTGATATCTTCCTGCAGTTTACATCTTTCTTCCTCACTATCAACCACATGGCCATTTTTTGTATCATCTGCAACCTTCTTAATCATGCCCTCTAATTCATTGATATATAGCGTACTGAGCCTTGCAGCAGCCCACTGGAAAAAGCCTTTGAGTCACAAAAACACCCGTTGACCATTACCCTTCGCTTCCTGCCACTGAGCCAATTTTGCATCCAACTTTCCACTTTGCCTTGGATCCCAAGGGCTTTTACTTTTCTGACCAGTCTCCCATGTGGGACCTTGTCAAAAGCCTTGCTAAAATCCATGTAGACTATATCAAACGCAATACCTTCATCGACCCGCCTTGTTACCTCCTCAAGAAATTCAATCAAGTTAATCAGACATGACCTTCCCTTAACAAATCCATGCTGACTGTCCTTGGTTAATGTCTTTCTAAGTAACGATTAATACTGTCCCTCAGAATTTATCCACCACCGAGGTTAGGCTGACTGCCCTAAAATGTTTCACATAAACTGCTAATACATAAAATGTACAACATTCATTCAAAATGTGTTGATACACTAACGCATTCTGTGCTTCATATTAACATCAAAGCAAATTAAAAGATTGCCCAATTTCTTAAACCTGGAAAAGAGATACAACAGCATTTCAACTTTCCCACAGATTAGCTGTGTTAAAAACAGAGAATCACAAGGCCAAATTCCCCTCCCACTGCTAGGTTAATGGCAGTGCAGGACTCCGGTCTGCACATGCGAATCTACTACTAACTCGATCAGGTTTCCTGCTCTGGCTCTCATTAGTTATGCAGGATGGCATCAGAAAAACAGCTACCTACTGGTTTACCGCCACTGGGAGAGAGAGAGAAATTAAGTGGCACTGAGTGTTTAAAATGCTGCAGCTGATCAAAGGAGTTCACAATTTTTGTCCTGGAAAAGTTACACAAAGCTTCAAATATCAGAACCAAGATGGCCTCCTCAATGCTCATCATCATAGGCAGTCCCTCGAAATCGAGCAAGACTTGCTTCCACTCTAAAAGTGAATTCTCAGGTGGCTGTACAGTCCAATGCGGGAATTACAGTCTCTGTCACAGGTGGGGCCTGGTTTGCCACTTCCGCTGTCTGCGCTTGTTTTCTGCATGTTCTCAGTGACGAGACTCGAGGTGCTAAGCGCCCTCCCGGATGCTCGTCCTCCACTTTGGGCGGTCTTGGGCCAGGGATTCCCAGGTGCCGGTGGGGATGTTACACTTTATCAAGGAGGCTTTGAGGTTGTCCTTGAAGCGTTTCCTCTGCCCACCTGGCGCTCACTTGCCATGTAGGAATTCCGAGTAGAGCACTTGCTTAGAGAGTCTTGTGTCGGACATGCGGACGATGTGGCCCACTCAACGGAGCTGGTCGAGTGTGGTCAGTGCTTCGATGCTGGGGATGTTGGCCTGAGCGAGAACACTGACGCTGGTGCATCTATCCTCCCAATGGATTTGCAGGATCTAGCGGAGGTAGCGCTGGTGGTACTTCTCCAGCACTTTGAGGTGTCTGCTCAATGCTATATCAGTAACAACTTGGATTTATATAGCGCCTTTAACATTGTAGAAATGTCCCAAGGCGCTTCAAAGGAAGCAAATCAAACTCATGGATACTACCGTGCTACCAATACTGCCTCTAATATAATGGTGATGTTCTGAGGTCAGGTTTGGGGCACTAATTGGGAAAAATGCAAAGATCAGTCGAAAGTGGTGGGGTGGGCTCAGAGTGAGCAATGCTGAAGAACGGTAGTTTTGGCTCAGTAAAATTTTGCTGGCTATTTTTTGGAGTGGCATGGTGATGGGCCATATTACCCATTTTACTTTAATTAAATAGATATTACAATACAGAAACAGGTCATGTGGCCCAACTAGTCTACATTGATGTTTATCCTTCAAACAAACATGTGCCGACCCTGCTCCCATATTTTTTTATCTCCCTTTCCTCCAGTCACCTATCTAATGTTGACATGATCTCTGCTACAATCCCTAACTGCAGAAGTGCAGTGAGCAGCCTCAAACCCCTCCAATTAAAATGTTTCTGCTGCTGTCTATCCTAAATCTCTTACATTTTACCAGTTTTACCAACCCAGCACCGCCCAGAAATGGAAGGAAACACCAGCCACTAAAATGTTATTGTTACACTTCACTCTAATTCATAGAAATGGCCTGAAAGAATCAAACATAGGGATGAGGGGGTTCCTGTTTTGTTTCTAAGCAGAAAACATTTCCCACTAGGATTGATTATAGCCAACATGTACATATGATTTGAATTTCTCTAGTGAGCCATCAAAATGTTACACCAAGCAAGTATTATTTCATCTTATGTTTTTTATTATCATCTAGGCAAAGAATTTCAGAAGTAATTGGCTAAAATGAAGCCATACACCATTAGTCTTCACTCGTGCCTCCTCACTCACTGGAATAACCTTCAATTAGTAACATTAGGTCGCAATAGTCTAGAAGATAACACAAGACTTAAACATATTTTGTTTCTATTTTAATTCTTTGGTCATCAAGGTGAAGTTTTAAATTATACTACTCCTCTTTTGGGATCCAATGCCATAAGAGTAAACCTCCCTCTACTCTGCCCAACAATTTGCTATTACTCCAATCTCTGAAAAGCACCTCTACGACATCAGTGTGACATGTCTATTTCTCAAGCCAGCTTTCTTTATGGCTAATCTCAGGGAAATTGTCAACAACTGTCAACTTAATTTTGTGCTGTGTGCCAGAAGTGAAAGGACAGTTTGCTAATCCACTGTGATATTGTGGCCCCTAGGTTTAAGTACTTTAAGCACAAGCAGTAATCAGGTTTCATTTATATTCATTCAATCAAGCACTAATTGAGCTTTTTCATAAGCAAATTCACTCCAGCAGCACATTTGTTAGAGCAGATTTTGCATCCCCTATTTCTACTGAAACAATCATTTTAGTTTAGTTTAATATTTTCATTATATACAATATATTGTAGATCACATACAGATCAGAGAGTAGAGAGAATTAAGATGAATGGGAAGATCAAGTACAGTATTCCTGGTATGAAAATGGGATTAGAAAGTTCAATTAGGAAGAAGATATTAAACCCAAATTTTGCTTAAAAATTTAGATATAAACTTTATTGACAATTTCTACACAGGAAGATAAACTCTACAAAATCTTTCTCTGAAGAATTCGATTAATGTAGGGTCGCTCCAACAGCACCGTTTCCTCTGCTAGTTGGATAGCCGAGGAAAACTGAGCCAAGGAAAAGAAACTGTATTATAAATCCCAGAAATTCCCAACATACATAATTCAGACCCTGTTCCAACATAAAACAGTTATGGAACCCTTCATCACCTCCTCACCAACTGAACAGCTACCCCAATGGCCACATTTCACTGTCGGGAAACAGCCGAAACGTCTATCCAACGTGTTTTATCATTCGTATATTCATAACTGTTCCAATGCTATTTTCATTTTTATGTCCCTGGAATATAATGGTGTGTGAAATGTCATGCGATTCAAATCATATAACTCTTGTAACTATTAATTGAAAGCCTTTAATAAAAACAAACAAAAAAAGAGCATGAAATGCCGCTCATATTTGTACAGTACTGTCAAAATCATGTCCAACTTAACTTAACAGGACTAATTCAGTTGATTTTACAAAACTGTTAATAGTCATTTTTGATTAAAAAAAACAAAAAATTATTTAAATTTAAAAAATCTGTATGGACAAGGACTTTAACTGTAAGTAGTTAGATCGAGTTATTCCACGTGCACAGCACAGAAATAGGCAATTCAACCCAACTGGTCTATTCTGCCGTTTATGTTGCATGAGTCTCCTCCCACCATACTTCATTGAACCCAATCAGCATATCCTTCTGTTCCTTTTTCTCTTATTTGCTTATCTAGCTTCCACTTAAATACATCAATGACATTTGCCTGTGGTAGCACGATCCACATTCTTACCACTCTTTAGATAAAGAAGTTTCGCCTGAGTTCCCTATTGGATTTACGAGTGACTATCTTATATTTCTGACTAGTTTTGGATTCCCTCAAGTGGAAACATTTTCTCTACATCTACCCCATCAAACCCTTTCATTATCTTAAAGACCTTTATCAGGTCACCCTTCACCCTTCTCTTTTCAAGAGAAAAGAGCGCCAGCCTGTTCAGCCTTTCCTGAAAAGTATATCCTCTCCATTCTGGTATCACCCTTGTGAATCTATTTTGCACTTTCTCCAATGCCTCTATATCCTTTTTATAATATGGAGACTATGAGCTGGATTTTCTGGTCCATTGCGCTCCGGGTTTCATCCCGGAGTGGTGTGAAAGGCAGCGTTCAGGTCTCCTGCGCCCCTTTGCGATTCTCTGGTCCATTTTTGCAGCGGCACTCAGCAGCACTGTCGGGAAGAACGGCAACGGGTGTTGTGACACCGCCCGAGTTTTCACTCCTGCCAGACCCATACGCCTGGAATTGCGCCTTGCAATGACTGCCTGGGAAATCAGTGCGGTCCAATCAGTGGCAGTGCTGAAAGTGCTGTACAAGTGCAAGTGTTTGTTCTTTTAATTTTCTTAGTGATTTGTGTTGTGGTGGCGTGGGCAATATTTTGGGAATGATTTTGTGGGTTTTTAAAAAAGTTTTTACTCCCTTCCAAGGCCTCTCTTGGAGCGCACACGGCCCGGCACTTTCGTTCGCGAGTTTACCATTTTTGATCCTCTCAAAATGTACAACGCCTCCCTTCACGCTACGCAGGGCCCAGATGACCAAAGCGCAGACTATTCCTGACCGGTAACTTTCCCGCCCTGCCTCTGTTTTTGTCCCGAAAACAGAAAAGCCTAAAATCCAGCCCTAGAACTGTTAGTGTGGTCTAACCAAGGTTCGATACAAGTTTAACATAACTCCTCTACTTATCAATTCTATCCCTCGAGAAATAAACCCCACCCATAGATTCCATTGCTCCTTTACTCCATTCAGACTCTTACTATCCAAGCAGTATGTGGCTTCCTTATTTTTTCTACCAAAATGCACCACCTCACACTTGAAATTAATTGTCAATTACACGCCTATTCTGCAAGCTTATTAATGTCTCCTGACTGGAGAGAGCGAGAGATAGCGAGCGAGAGACCGACAGTTTGGGAGAGAGAGATAGACGAGAGTTCGGGAGAGAGAAATAGTTTGAGAGTTCGGGAGCGAGAGAGACCAGAGGCAGCGGACCCAGGCTGAGGCGGAGTAGAGGAGTGGGATAAGAGAGTCCGGTGAGTGGGAGCGACTCAACAGAGTCAAAAAATCGCAAGTGTGACATAAGAGTGACGTCGGCTCAAGGGAAGTAGCTGATTGGTGAGTAGCCGGTGATTGTTTTTGTCTTCTAGTTTTATGTTTATTTCATAGTCAAATACTTCATAGTTCATAGTTTAGTTCCTAGTCAAATAAATAGAGGCATCGCAGGGCAGCTCAGTCCCATGGAGTGCACATCCTGTGCCATGTGGGAAGTCCTGGTCGCTTTGCGTAGCCTTGACAACCACATGTGCAGGAAGTGTTGCCAGCTACAGCAACTCAAGTTCTGGGTTTCGGACATTCCTGGTTACAGGGTTTTCAGATAGGATAGAGTGGGGGATAAAAAAGAAGGGGGTCACAGTATTGATTAAAGAAACAATTACAGTTGTGAGGAGGGATGAAATGTTAGAAGGATCATCAAATGAGGCCGAATGGGTTGAATTGAAGAACAAAAAAGGGGCGATCACACTGCTGGGGGTGTACTATAGATCCCCAAACTGTCAGAGGGAGATAGAAGAGCAAATATATAGGCACATTTCTGAGAAGTGCAAAAACTATAGGGCGGTAATAGTAGGGGATTTCAACTACCCTAATATTAACTGGGATAGAATTAGTGTGAAAGGTATAGAGGGTGTGGAATCCCTAAAATGCATTCAGGAGAACTTTTTTAACCAATATGTAGTAAGCCCAACAAGGGAGGGGGAGGTTCTGGACTTAGTTTTAGGGAATGTAGTTGGGCAGCTGGAATGGGTATCAGTGGGAGAGGACTCTGGTGCTGGTGATTATAATTCAGTTAGATTTAGGGTAGTTATGGAAAAGGACAAAGATAGACCAGGAATAAAAGTTATCAATAGCGGAAAAAGCCAATTTTGCTAAGTTAAGATGGAATTTAGCCAAAGTGAACTGGAAACAGCTACTCGAAGATAAATCAATGTCAGAGCAGTGGGAAGCATTCAAGGAGGAGATCCTGAGGGTTCAGAGCAAGCATGTTCCCTTAAAGAAAAAGAGTGGGACTAACAAATATGAGCCCCCTGGATGACATGGGGCATATAGAGTAGGATAAAGAAAAAAAGGGAGACTTCTGACAGATACCGAGAGCTCAATATTGCAGAAATCCGAAAGGAGTATAGAAAGTGCAGGGGTGAAATTAAAAAGGAAATTAGGAAAGCAAAGAGAGAGCATGAAAACATTTTGGCAAGTAAAATCAAGGAAAACCCAAAGATGTTTTATAAATACATTAACTGCAAGAGGACACACTCGACCAGCTCCATTGGGCGGGCAACATTGTCCGCATGCCCGACACAAGACTCCCAAAGCAAGCGCTCTACTCGGAACTCCTACAACGCAGGCGATCCTCAGGTGGGCAGAGGAAACGTTTCAAGGACACCCTCAAAGCTTCCTTGATAAAGTGCAACATCCGCACCGATACCTGGGAGTCCCTGGCCAAAGACCGCCCTAAGTGGAGCATCCGGGAGGGCGCTGAGCACCTCGAGTCTCATTACCAAGAGCATGCAGAAAACAAGTGCAGGCAGCGGAAGGAGCGTGCGGCAAACCAGACTCCCCACCCACATTTTCCTTCAACGACTGTCTGTCCCACCTATGACAGAGACTCCGCATTGGACTGTAGAGTCACCTGAGAATTCACTTTTAGAGTGGAAGCAAGCCTTCCTCAATTTCGAGGGACTGCCTATGATGATGATCAACTAAAGAAAGAGTAGGGCCTATTAGAGACCATAAAAGTAAACTGTGTGTGGAGGCAGAAGACGTGGGTATGGTTCTTAATGAATACTTTGCAGGCATTGCAATCAGGAAAGAGGAGTGCGAAATATGAGATGAAATAAACTAAGTGAGAGGGGAAGTATTAAGGGGGTTAGCAGCTTTGAAAGTGGATAAATCCCCAGGCTCGGATGAAATGTATCCCAGGATGTTAAGAGAAGCAAACGAGGAAATAGCAGAGGCTCTGACCATCAATTTCCTATCCTCTCTGGTGTGGAGCCAGATAACTGGAGGACTGCTAACATTGTACCACTGTTTAAAAAGTGAGAAAGGGATAGACAGAGTAATTACAGGCCAGTCAGCCTAACCTTGATGGTGGGAAAATTATTGGAAAAAATTCCGAGGGACATGGCAAATCTTCTTTTAGAAAGACACGGATTAATCAAGGAAAGTCAGCATGGATTTGTTAAGGGAAGGTCGTGTCTGACTAACTTGATTGAATTTTTTGAGGAGGTAACAAGGAGGGTCGATGAGGGCAGTGCGTTTGATGTAGTGTATATGGATTTTAGAAAGGCCTTTGACAAGGTCCAACATGGCAGACTGGTCACGAAAGTAAAAGCCCATGGGATCTAAGGCAAAGTGGCAAGTTGGATCCAAAATTGGCTCAGTGGCAGGAAGCAAAGGGTAATGGCTGAACGGTGTTTTTATGACTGGAAGGCTGTTTCCAGTGGTTTCCGCAGGGCTCAGTACTAGGTTCCTTGCTTTTTGTGGTTATATAGCAATGATTTAGACTTGAATGTAAGGGGTATGATTAAGAAGTTTGCAGATAATTACAAAAATTGTCTGTGTGGTTGAAAATGAAGAAGACAGCTGTAGACTGCAATGAACTGATCAGGTGGGCAGAACAGTGGCAAATGGAATTCAATCCTGAGAAATGTGAGGTAATGCATTTGGGGTGGGATAACAAGGCAAGGTAATACACATTAAATGGTAGAACACCAAGAAGTGTAGAGGAAAAAAGGGACCTTGGAGTGCATCTACAAATCCCTGAAAGTAGCAGGTCAGGTAGATAAGGTGGTTAAGAAGGCATATGGAATAGTTGCCTTTATTGGCTGAGGCATAGAATACAAGAGCAGGGAGGCAATTCTTGAACTGTATAAAACACTAGTTAGGCCACAGCTAGAGTATTGCATGTAGTTCTGGTCACCACATTAGAAGAAAGATGTGATTGCACTAGAGAGGGTGCAGAAGAGATTTACGAAGATGTTGCCTAGACTGGAGAATTTTAGCTATGAGGAAAAATTATATAGCCTGGGTTTCTTTTCTTTGGAGCAGAGGAGGCTGAGGGAAAATCTTATTGAGGTGCATAAAATTATTAGGGGCCTAGATAAAGTGGATAGGAATGACCTATTTCCCTTAGTAGAGGGTTCAACAACCAGGGGGCATAGATTTAAAGTAATTGGTGGCAGGTTTAGAGGGGATTTGAGGGGAACTTTTTTCAGTCAGAGGGTGGTGGGGGTCTAGAACTCACTGCCTGGAAGAATGGTAGAGGCAGAAACCCTCTCCACATTTAAAAAGTACTTGGATGTGCACTTGAAGTGCCTTAACCTACAAGGCTACGGACCAAGAGCTGGAAAGTGGGATTTGGCTGGATAGCTCTTTGTTGGCTGGCACAGATGCAATGGGCCAAAATGGCCTTCTTCCATGCTATAAATTTCTATGATTCTATGATTATGTTGCATGCCACCTTTGCATTTACTACACCTTCCAATTTGTTGCCGTCCACAGTTTGAAATTGTATTTCCGATTCCCGAGTCCCAATTATTAATGTAAATTGTGAAAAACAGTGGTTCCAGCACCGATCCCTGTCAAACACCACATACCACCTTTTGAGTAGCTGGGTAGCTTCCTCCCTGTTTTCATTACTATCATGAGTGTATTATGCGGTACCTTATTGAAGGCCTTTTGAAAATCCAAATATATTACATCTACTGAATTATCATTGTCTACTCTTTCTGTCACATCTTCAAAGAATTCAATAGGGTTGGTCAAGCATGACCTTCCCTTTTGAAATTTGTGCTGACGGCTCTTGATTATATATCTAGATGTTTTTTTAATTACATTTTTGAGTAAAGATTCCATTATCTTTCCTATCACTGACATCCTCGACTCCGAGGACTGCCCAAGAAGAAGATGATGTTCCTTTATGCTTACTCCTCTTATCTGCTCAGGTTCATTTCCCATAACTAGATCCAGCAGTGATTCCTCTCTTGTTGGGCTTCTTACATACTGGGAAAGAAAGGCGAACTGAACACAGTGTAAAAACTCCATTCACTTTTCCCGTTTTCCCTACCTCTTTTTGCCAATTTATTTGAGGATAGCTGAAATTTTACATATTTCTTCCTCCACTTCCCTTCCAATATTAGGTCATCATCATGGGCAGTCCCTCGAAATCAAGGATGACTTGCTTCCACTCTAAGTGAGTTCTCAGGTGACTGTACAGTCCAATGCGGGAATTACAGTCTCTGTCACAGTGGTTGAAGGAAAGGGTGGGTGGGGAGCCTGGTTTGCCGCACGCTCCTTCCGCTGTCTGCACTTGGTTTCTGCATGCTCTCGGCGGTGAGACTCAAGGTGCTCAACACCCTCCCGGGTGCTCTTCCTCCATTTTGGGCGGTCTTGGGCCAAGGATTCCCAGGTGCTGGTGGGGATGTTACATTTTATCAAGGAGGCTTTGAGGGTGTCCTTGAAGTGTTTCCTCTGCCCACCTGGGGCTCACCTGCCGTGTAGGAGTTCCGAGTAGAACACTTGCTTAGGGAGTCTCGTTTCGGGCATGCAGATGAGTTGGCCGCCCAACGGAGCTGGTCGAGTGTGGTCAGTGCTTCGATGCTGGGGATGTTGGCCTGAGAGAGAACACTGATAAGTACTACCAGCGCTGTCTCCACAAGATCCTGCAAATCCACTGGGAGGATAGACTATTAGGTGTTCTGTAAATTACTCCTATTATCATTTGTCTCTATCCATTTGGATTCTGTTTCTCTCTTAATGTTAGTTATGTCCTTTTTTTCTACTGCCATTATGTTATCTCTAATTAGTACCGATACCCCACCCACTCTTCCTTTCCTATCCCTTCTAAATCCGTTATATTCTGTAATATTTAACTGTCAAATCTGTTCTTTATTAAGCCATGTTTCAGTTATCCTATTAAATCTGGCTCCTCGCTATGAATTATTGCCTCAGTTCTTCCCGTTTTATTTTGGATGCTGTGTACATTGAAAACAACATTTTTTTTTAAATCCTCATGTTTGATACCTAATGCAATCTATATAACTCAAATTAACCGATTTGTGCCAACATCTATTCAAGAAAAAGGGAAAACTCACTTCTCTTTTTCTATCTCCATAGAAAGCCGTTTCATGTCAGTGTCCTTGAAATCAAAAGTGAAGCTGTCAGTCTCAAAGTTAAGACTCGGGATTTCTGTTGGCATTGAAGTTGTGTTTGAACTCAATGGCTGCAAAAGAATTATAAATAAAAATGTAGTGAAGTATGAATAAAGTCATTTTTATTCTGTCCAGTACTTTAGCAAATCTTACAATGTTTTACAGTGAAATACATTTACAGAACGAATTAAAGAGTTGCTATGTTTGATATGGCAAGAATCAACTTATTGAAGTAGATAGTATTGGTTAGAGTTCTGCTCTTGTTATACTGCCATACCATTTAAAAGCAGTACCTAATCCAAGAATGTAGTGAGCTAGGAGCACTGGGTTATCCTGAAGTCTCCACACTGCTCTGAAATCAAGGAAAAATAGAGCTGCACTCACTGTGATTTGAATGCCAATGAAATTTTCCTTTTTAATGTGAATTTTTAAAGATTCAGATGGCTGCTACGAACTTTGAGATTTAAAATTAAAGCTCAACAAGTTGGCTTTGTATAATATACAACCAGTGCAAAGTTCCAATGGCACCTAAAGATAAAAGATTTGCATTTATATAGCGTCGATCATGACCTCAAGACATCCCCAATCGCCATTGAAGTATTTTTGAAGTGTAGTCACTGTTTTCATGTAGGAAACGTGTCAGCCAATTTGCAGACAAGGTCCCAGAAACAGCAATGAGATTATGACTAGATAATCTGTTTTTAGTGATGTTGGTTGAAGAATAAATATGGCCAGGACACTGGGGAGAACTCCCTTGTGCTTCTTCAAAATAGTGCCATAGGATCTTTTCTTTCCACCTGACAAAGCGGAGGTTTAACATCTCATTCAAAATAAGGCACCTCCGAATGTGCTGCATGGCTTCAGTGCATCATCATCATAGGCAGCCCTTTGAAATGAGGATAACTTGCTTCCATGCCAAAAAGGGATGAGTTCACAGGTGTTTCAATGAAGAACCTAATATTCCAGGTCCCGAACTACATCAAGAAGGGCGGAAGATGCCTGTGCGTGGATTTTAACGTGTGGTTGCTGTTGCACACCAACCACCACATGGACTTGACAGAGCTAGGTCTTGGTCCAGTGACAAGGATTAACCAGACATTTAGAGACCGCATGGATGAACTACAACAATAGTACATTCCTGTCTGGCGTAAAAATAAAAAAGAGAAGGTGGCTCAACCGTGGCTATCAAGGGAAATCAGGGATAGTATTAAAGCCAAGGAAGTGGCATACAAATTGGCCAGAAATAGCAGCGCACCCGGGGACTGGGAGAAATTTAGAACTCAGCAGAGGAGGACAAAGGGTTTGATTAGGGCAGGGAAAATGGAGTACGAGAAGAAGCTTGCAGGGAACATTAAGACGGATTGCAAAAGTTTCTATAGATATGTAAAGAGAAAAAGGTTAGTAAAGACAAACGTAGGTCCCCTGCAATCAGAATCAGGGGAAGTCATAACGGGGAACAAAGAAATGGCGGACCAATTAAACAAGTACTTTGGTTCGGTATTCACAAAGGAGGACACAAACAACCTTCCGGATATAAAAGGGGTCAGAGGGTCTAGTAAGGAGGAGGAACTGAGGGAAATCCTTATTAGTCAGGAAATTGTGTTGGGGAAATTGATGGGATTGAAGGCCGATAAATCCCCAGGGCCTGATGGACTGCATCCCAGAGTACTTAAGGAGGTGGCCTTGGAAATAGTGGATGCATTGACAGTCATTTTCCAACATTCCATTGATTCTGGATCAGTTCCTATCGAGTGGAGGGCAGCCAATGTAACCCCACTTTATAAAAAAGGAGGGAGAGAGAAAACAGGGAATTATAGACCGGTTAGCCTGACACCGGTAGTGGGTAAAATGATGGAATCAATTATTGAGGATGTCATAGCAGCGCATTTGGAAAAAGGTGACATGATAGGTCCAAGTCAGCATGGATTTGTGAAAGGGAAATCATGCTTGACAAATCTTCTGGAATTTTTTGAGGATGTTTCCAGTAGAGTGGACAAGGGAGAACCAGTTGGTGTGGTATATTTGGACTTTCAGAAGGCTTTCGACAAGGTCCCACACAAGAGATTAATGTGCAAAGTTAAAGCACATGGGATTGGGGGTAGTGTGCTGACATGGATTGAGAACAGGTTGTCCGACAGAAAGCAAAGAGTAGGAGTAAATGGGTACTTTTCAGAATGGCAGGCAGTGACTAGTGGGGTACCGCAAGGTTCTGTGCTGGGGCCCCAGCTGTTTACATTGTACATTAATGATTTAGACGAGGGGATTAAATGTAGTATCTCCAAATTTGCGGATGACACTAAGTTGGGTGGCAGTGTGAGCTGCGAGGAGGATGCTATGAGGCTGCAGAGCGACTTGGATAGGTTAGGTGAGTGGGCAAATGCATGGCAGATGAAGTATAATGTCGATAAATGTGAGGTTATCCACTTTGGTGGTAAAAACAGAGAGACAGACTATTATCTGAATGGTGACAGATTAGGAAAAGGGGAGGTGCAACGAGACCTGGGTGTCATGGTACATCAGTCATTGAAGGTTGACATGCAGGTACAGCAGGCGGTTAAGAAAGCAAATGGCATGTTGGCCTTCATAGCGAGGGGATTTGAGTACAGGGGCAGGGAGGTGTTGCTACAGTTGTACAGGGCCTTGGTGAGGCCACACCCGGAGTATTGTGTACAGTTTTGGTCTCCTAACCTGAGGAAGGACATTCTTGCTATTGAGGGAGTGCAGCGAAGGTTCACCAGACTGATTCCCGGGATGGAGGGACTGACCTATCAAGAAAGACTGGATCAACTGGGCTTGTATTCACTGGAGTTCAGAAGAGTGAGAGGGGACCTCATAGAAACGTTTAAAATTCTGACGGGTTTGGACAGGTTGGATGCAGGAAGAATGTTCCCAATGTTGGGGAAGTCCAGAACCAGGGGTCACAGTCTAAGGATAAGGGGTAAGCCATTTAGGACCGAGATGAGGAGAAACTTCTTCACCCAGAGAGTGGTGAACCTGTGGAATTCTCTACCACAGAAAGTTGTTGAGGCCAATTCACTAAATATATTCAAAAAGGAGTTAGATGAAGTCCTTACTACGAGGGGGATCAAGGCGTATGGCGAGAAAGTAGGAATGGGGTACTGAAGTTGCATGTTCAGCCATGAACTCATTGAATGGCGGTGCAGGCTAGAAGGGCCGAATGGCCTACTCCTGCATCTATTTTCTATGTTTCTATGTTTCTATGACTGGAGACCAGCTCTGTTGCAAGGACCTAGTGTGGACACATATCGCAGTGGGCTGGCCCGTGCTGCCCCTGGGCCCTCGTCTTTTCTGGGCCCCGAACTCACACCTCTCCTGGGCCCCGATCACATCCCTCTACGAACTCTTGCCGCTCCTTCGCGCCGACCTCGCCGCTCCTGCTGTAGCTGCCCACACTGCAATCAGCGACCTGGATTTGGGTGATGTCAAATCCAGTCGCCCTCTTCGCAGTCGTCGCCCTCCTGCAGCAGCACACACTGCTCCAGTACTGCACTTGAATGTCAGCCTAGATTTTGTCTCTGAATTGGGGCTTGAACCCACAACCTTTCTAACTCAGAGACAAGAGACTGGTTTGATTTTAGTTACTCTGATAGGTTTGTTGCAATGCAAAATGTCTGATACCCAAATGGAGTTAAAAATTATACATCTACGTATTAAATGGTAAAGAGAGTACTGTGTATGAAGACTTGCTGGTGATCTCAATAAGTTTTTGCTTGGCTCTCCGTTCAGACTCTCGTGCATCCTGCAAATCTTGTTTCAATTGCTCAGCCTCTTTTGCTCTGTTTCAAAAGCAAAATAAAAGGCTTGAGATAAGCTGTTCTTCAAATAATATAATGTATCTTCATTTTAGGCATGCAACAGTATAATATATCTAGTACAAATAAATTAAAAATAGAAAATATTATAAAGAGAATTTGAAGGCAAGATAAATATAAAAAATAACTTTTCACGAACAATATTACATAATAATAAAACACTGAATACGCAAACCGGGTTTATACATTTTCAAAATGCATCATCAGTACAACTCTACAGATTTTGTGTAAAGATGTCCTTACAGTTCACATGATCTTTCAACTAGTAGAATAAGCAGACTAATCTACAGACTTCTTCATGACAAATTTCAAATCCAATATATGATTGGTTAAAAGAAGATAATTTTGCAAGTAAACAAGAAAGACAATGACACCAATATTTTCAGGAAGGTAGGGAGGGTGCAAGTGACGCCGAAAAAGGGCGAAGAACCTAGCAAGGCCGAGGATGCGGAGGACCTGCTAAACTCCGTTTCCCACCCGGCAGCCAGCCAAATGGACAGTCTGGACAGCTGTTGGTAGGGAACACCAGCGGCACGAGTTCGGAGAGGCTCACGATCGGGAGATGGGAGATCGATAATCAGGAGGGGGGGGAGCCAGGAATCGGAAGGGGGAAGAGGCCCGCAATCAGGAGGGGGTAAAAGTCCAAAGGCTTCCTTGTGGGGGACGAACTCCTGCGCCTCCTGACCCACAAGGAGTGCTGAAAGAAGCACTTACCTTGTGGAGCCAGAAACTCCCGCCTCCCTTTCACTGCCGAGTTTCCCGATCCCTGGGAAAGTCGTGCAACAACAGTAAATTTTAAATTGGGCTCCCAATTGCATATGTTAATGAATGCCCTGTCTCTCAATGGTGAGATACTTGGATGCCACGACATTCGATGCTGTAAAAAAGATGGCGGGCTCGTGCATTGCATGTTGGGATCACGCTCCCCATAGTTAACTTTTTAACCCCCCCCCACTCCCCCCGAACCTCTCCTGCCCTAAGTGGAGGGAGTTAATATCGAGGCTAATGTCTTTGTTTTAGATATCAGCTAATCAAATTCATCCCACTATGAAAGGCGGTACTGGGTCTCAAACCCACAAACGCGCAAATAAGAAGTGGGTGACATAACTGCAAGGCTACCAGAAAATATTTATATTGTGTTTTCTCTCCTAAGTTTCTAGCTAAGAGGGCTGAAAAACACATTGCAGCCTTTTTCAAAACTATTAAAATCTCCAATTCATAGGACAGAGTGCGATACTAAGGAATAACAGTTTTCTTCCCTTTTGGGGGTGGGATAACCATTTAGCCTCTAGCATCACAACCAGTGAAACAAATCAATTAGATTGGTAAACAGGTTAGGAGTACTGGCCCTTCATTCAGGTTTGATTCTGCAGTTACAGAATTTGACAGTCAACAAAGTGCACTGTTGCTGAATAGAATTTTGCCATCATATAACTGAAATGTTTACCGTCTCTCAGATTCTTCGACCATCTTAAGCGCTAACACCTCTGCCTCCAGCACTTTCTGCTCCATCAGTTTTTTTTCTTCCTCTGTTCTTAAAGCTGTGACTTTCAATCGGTACATCTCTTGCTCAGCCTCTGCGGCCTTCTGGGCCAATAATTTGGCCTCCTCTTCTGCAATCTGGGCTTTTTCTGCCAGCAAGTCTGCAGTCTCTTCAGATCTCAGCTAAAGACAAGACAAATCCTTCAGCTTAACTGCTGGCTGCTTACTCAAGAGTTCAATACATATAAAGGCTTTTATAGCCTTATAGACCCAACCCCGCACAGCCCGTTTCTACCTCCTTCCCAAGATTCACAAACAGGACTGTCCTGGTAGACCCATCTGTTCTTGCCCCACGGAACTGATTTCTTCTTATGTCGACCCTTATCCAGTCTCTTCCCACCTACATCTTTTCCGATGCTCTCCGCTACTTTAACAGTTTCCTGGCCCCAACCGTCTCCTTTTCACATCCATGGACGTCCAATCCCTCTACACTTCCATCCCTCACCAGGACGGCCTGAGGACGCTCCACTTCTTCCTTGAACAGAGGCCCAACCAGTCCCCATCCACTACCACCCTCCTCTGCCCGTCTGAACTTGTTCTTACATTGAACAACTTCTCCTTTGACTCCACTCACTTCCTCCAAATTAAAGGTGTTGCTATGGGAACCCACCTGGGTCCTACCGATGCCTGCCTTTTCGTGAGATATGTAGAACATTCTTTGTTCCAGTCCTACTCGGGTCCCCTCCCTCACATCTTTTTCCGGTAAGTTGATGACTGTATCAGTGCCGTATCCTGCTCTCACCCTGAACTAGAAAATTTCATTCACTTTGCATCCAATTTCCACCCTTCCCTTAGCTTAACATGGTGCATCTCCGACTCTTCCCTTCCCTTTCTCGACTTCTCTGTCTCCATTTCTGGGAATAGGCTATTGATAAATATTCACTATAAGCCCACTGACTCCCACTGCTACCTGGGCTACACTTCCCCCCCACTTCCTGTAAGGATTCCATTCCATTCTCCCAGTTTCTCCCTCTCTGTCGCATCTGTTCTGATGTCACCTTCCATATTAGTGCATCCGATATATCTTCCTTTTTCCTCAACCGAGGATTCCCCTCTACTGTGGTTGACATCCATGTCCGTTCTATTTCCTCTTGAAGAGGCGGTAACGGACCTTAAAGAAGAGGGCAATTTCCCCCCCTTAATCTCTTCTGCCTTCCATCCCATCATAGACCTTACCTTTTGTTATTTCCTCCCCTCCTTTCCCTGCCCCTACACTTGCTCTAAACTTGTTACATCTCTAACTTTTTCCAGCCTGACAAAGGTTCATCGACCTGAAACGTTAACTCTGTTTCTCTCTCCACAGATGCTGCCTGACCTGCTGAGTATTCCCAACATTTTCTGTTTTTATTTAAGGCCTTTATAGACATTGGCATCACTATTCAAGGCACAGAATCATAGAATAGTACAGAATAATAATGTTGATCACCAAAGCCTCATTTGCCAGTTGTGCCTCATCCTGAAGTTGTAATAATCGGCGCTCCAGGTCATCCCTTGCTCTTTCTGCATCTTCCCTGAGCTGTTTCTCTCGTGCAAGCCTTTGACGTTCCATCTACCAAATGGTAAGGAAAGTAGTGTTTAATCCATCAAGATCCATAATGGCCAAGTTAAGTAGAGCAATAACTTTATTATTCTTCGGGAAAAAATGTAAAAAATATGTTCTGTAAGTTCTTTTTCATCATTTTCAAGCTTGAGAAAAAATATGTTAAATCACAGTTTTCTGTTCAGCTACAAATACATAAAATGACATTAATGTCAACTACCTTACATTTATAATAAATTAAAATTGGAATATAAACTAACTGAACAAGAGCTTTTAAAGCAATAGTTAAGAAAATGCTGAACTGTATTTAGATAAAGGCAGAATAAACCTGTAAGAATAGCTGGTAGGTTTGTAGAACCATGAGATGATCACCAAATGATCAGCATATCTACATCTCCTTATTATGTATATGCTACGTCCAATTAGTATCACACTTAAATCAGAAAAAACATTACTTCACTCAGCTTGTGGCATTTATTGGTCACAATAATATTTAATTAATAAAACTTAGGTAGCTGTATATATGAATAATAAGTAAGATTAAAACATTATGGCCGAGAAATTGGGTATTGCCCCATTTGGGGGCAGTAACATCCGGGAGGCGGGACATTTTGCGCCAGGCACAGAAGTACCGCCCCACTCGCTAAATATGGGTTGCCGCCCCCAGAAGGAAGGGGAGCGCTAAATCAAGCACTCCACTGCCTTCCTGGGGTGGAAGCAGGGCGCACGGTTCAGCAGCGCTACACACTGGGCTGCGTAGCACTGCCACATACAAGAGTTAGGGCAGGTCTCGAAAGAGATGGAGTGGTTGCTGTTGAGGTTCTTCCCAAGCAGCTCCGTAACATAGGACGCTGTGCTCTACGGGCTGTTCCCAGGGACACACACCGAGACAGACATCACCTGCTGCTGGAGGGCTATCAACTCGGTGAAAGACGCACTTTGGTCTTGCTGAAACTTACTGGTCTTCCAGAGCAAGGAGATGTCCACATCTGTGTGTTGCAAACTGGTGCAATCCAAGATCCGGGACTACGTGCTGAGGGATGAACTAAAAATTGGTGCATCCGCCGCAAAGGCACAGTAGGGAAGAGCCAGTTTAAAGCCCTTCCGCCACGGTAAACCCAGGGGCTGGTATCAGTATAAAACTCCCCTCGGGCTGCAATGGTAAACCTTTTGTATACACAGAGCACCATGATCTGCAAACACCTATGTAGTGCCATGTATAATGCAAGTTCTGTTGCGTAATGCATGTTGGAAAGAAATGTAACTGTACCCTCACTGTGTACCGTATGGTGACACATGTAATGTAACTTGATGAACGTACCACAATGTACACTGAATCGTACCTTGAAACGTAAAGTAAAGAAATGTATTGAACGGAACTGCGGTCAGCATCCAAATGTAATGTATGGAATTGCTGACCGCATCCAAATGTACTGAACTGCTTTCGAATGTATTGTGCAAATTTTTATATGAATAAAGTATATTTTGAATTTTTTTTTAAAAAAGTAACAATTGGCTGAACTGACAACTGTACTGAACTGCTTTCGAATGTATTGTGCAAATTTTTATATGAATAACGTATATTTTGAAATTAAAAAAAATACAAGGGGCTCTTCCCTGAATTAAAGAGTAAGGCCCAAGCTGCATACTCTGCATAATGGGTACCCACCAACTGGACCACCGGGGAGCGGGGGTGCACGTGCGATAGGTACTCAAGCAGAGTGCTGGGCTGAGCGATTGCGGTACAGACCCTGCGACCAAAGTGCAACTGGAGCGGGAAACAAAACGGCAGATTTTATTCAGCAGCAGCTGACCACCTCCCCTTTAAATTTAGCCCCCGGTCACAGCCGGCCACGCCCCTGACGCTGTCGCCATCATCATCCGGCACAGCTTCAGGGGGCGAAACCAAATTTAGCAGCCGGGGCATTAATGGGGCGATGCGCACAGTGATGATGTCACAATCTCCGTGCAAAGGAGATTGGGGCTGTAGCACTGCTGCTAAACTCCCGCCGAATTTAGCGGGAGGCGTTAGTGGCGCTGCACCTGGACGCAAAGTCAACGGGAGGCGCAAATGCATCCAATTTCTCCCTCTATAAATATTAATTATATTCAGCAAAAAACAATCTGTGACGTAGAGTAAATCCTACAGTAATCTCAACTTGAATGAAATATTTAATTTCTACATTTTACAACGAGCAGATGTACACAGGTCACTTTACCAAAACAATGCTTTCATAATATTTGAATCAGTATTATTCAGGGGGTAATAGAACTAAATAAACAACCAAGGCTGGGAACTCAACATCCAGGGGTATTCAATGTTCAGGAAGGATAGACAGAAAGGAAAAGGAGGTAGGGTAGCGTTACTGGTTAAAGAGATTAAAGCAATAGTAAGGAAGGACATCAGCTTGGATGATGAGGAATCTATATGGGTCGAACTGCGAAACACAAAAGGGCAGAAAACGTTAGTGGGAGTTGTGTACAGACCACCAAATAGTAGTAGTGAGGTTGGGGATGGCATCAAACAGAAAATTAGGGATGCGTGCAATAAAGGTACAGCAGTTATTATGGGTAACTTTAATCTACTTATAGATTGGGCTAACCAAACTAGTAGCAGTACTGTGGAGGAGGATTTCCTGGAGTGTATAAGGGATGGTTTTCTAGACCAATATGTCGAGGAACCAACTAGAGAGCAGGCCATCCTAGATTGGGTCTTGTGTAATGAGAGAGGATTAATTAGTAATCTTGCCGTGCGAGGCCCCTTGGGGAAGAGTGATCATAATATGGTAGAATTCTTCATTAAGAGGGAGAGTTACACAGTTAATTCAGAGACGAGGGTCCTGAACTTAAAGGATGGTATAAGATGTGAATTGGCTAGGATAGACTGGCGAATGATACTTAAAGAGTTGACGGTAGATAAGCAATGGCAGACATTTAAAGATCACATGGATGAACTACAACAATTGTACATCCCTGTCTGGCGTACAAATAAAACGGGGAAAGTGGCTCAAACGTGGCTAACGAGGGAAATTAGGGATAGTGTTAAATCCAAGGAAGAGGCATATAAATTGGCCAGAAAAAGCAGCAAACCTGAGGACTGGGAGAAATTTAGAATTCAGCAGAGGAGGACTAAGAGTTTAATTAGGAGGGGGAAAATAGAGTATGAGAGTAAGCTTGCAGGGAACAAAAAAACTGAGGAATTCATAATGGGGAACAAGGAAATGGCAGACCAATTGAACAAATACTTTGGTTCTGTCTTCACTAAGGAAGACACGAATAACTTCCCGAAAATACTAGGGGACCGAGGGTCTAGCGAGAAAGAGAAACCGAGGGAACTGAGGGAAATCCTTATTAGTCAGGAAATGGTATTAGGGAAATTGATGGGATTGAAGGCCGATAAATCCCCAGGGCCTGATAGTCTGCATCCCAGAGTACTTAAGGAAGTGGCCCTAGAAATAGTAGATGCATTGGTGGTCATCTTCCAACATTCCATGGACTCTGGATCAGCTCCTCTGGATTGGAGGTAGCTAATATAACCCCACTTTTTAAAAAAGGAGAGAGAGAGAAAACAGGGAATTATAGACCAGTTAGCCTGACATCAGTAGTGGGGAAAATGCTTGAATCAATTATTAAAGATGTAATAGCAATGCATTTGGAAAGCAGGATCGGTCCAAGCCAGCATGGATTTATGAAAGGGAAATCATGCTTGACAAATTTTCTGGAATTTTTTGATGATGTAACTAGTAGAGTGGATAAGGGAGAACCAGTGGATGTGGTGTATTTGGACTTTCAAAAGGCTTTTGACAAGGTCCCACACAAGAGATTAATGTGCAAAATTAAGGCACATGGTATTGGGGGTAATGTATTGACGTGGATAGAGAACTGGCTGGCAGACAGGAAGCAAAGAGTGGGAATAAATGAGTCCTTTTCAGAATGGCCGGCAGTGACTAGTGGGATACCGCAAGGTTCAGTGCTGGGACCCCAGCTATTTACAATATATATTAATGATTTAGACGAAGGAATTGAATGTAATATCTCCAAGTTTGCAGCTGACACTAAGCTGGGTGGCAGTGTGAACTGTGAGGAGGATGCTAAGAGGCTGCAGGGTGACTTGGACAGGTTAGGTGAGTTGGGCAAATGCATGGCAGACGCAGTATAATGTGGATAAATGTGAGGTTATCCACTTTGGTGGCAAAAACAGGAAGGCAGATTATTATCCGAATGGTGACAGATTAGTAAAATGGGAGGTGCAACGACACCTGGGTGTCATGGTACATCAGCCATTGAAAGTAGGCAAGCAGGTACAGCAAGCAGCAAAGAAAGCAAATGGCATGATGGCCTTCATAGCAAGAGGTTTTGAGTAAACGAGCAGAGAGGTCTTGCTGCAGTTGTACAGGGCCTTGGTGAGACCACACCTTGAGTATTGTGTGCAGTTTTGGTCTCCTAATCTGAGGAAGGACATTCTTGATATTGAGGGAGTGCAGTGAAGGTTCACCAGACTGATTTCCGGGATGGAAGGACTGACATATGAGGAGAGACTGGATCAACTGGGCTTGTATTCACTGGAGTTTAGAAGAATGAGAGGGGATCTCATAGAAACATATAAAATTCTGACGGGATTGGACAGGTTAGATGCAGGAAGAATGTTCCCATTGCTGGGGAGTTCCAGAACCAAGAGTTACAGTCTAAGAATAAGGGATAAGCCATTTAGGACCGAGATGAGGATAAACTTCTTCATTCAGAGAGTGGTTAACCTATGGAATTCTCTACCACAGAAAGTTGTTGAGTCCAGTTCATTGAATATATTCAAAACGGAGTTAGATGTGGCCCTTACGGCTAAAGAGATCAGGGGTATGGAGAGAAGGCAGGAGTGGGGTACTGAAGTTGCATGATCAGCCATGATCATATTGAATGGTAGTGCAGGCTCGAAGGGCCGAATGGCCTGCTCCTGCACCTATTTTTTATGTTTCTAAGACAGCACTACACTGAAATGCAGTTTATGTATAGGAATAAATTATTCATGTTTTATTCATGATGTACAAGTGTTATGTTTACTGAATTACATAGATTGAATACCTTATTTTAAAATAATGCATCTATAATTTATCAAACGTAATTTCTACGTGGTGAAGGCCAACACTGTGCTAATTTAACTGTTTCACAATGAACAAGCAATCTATAAAGATTTAAGCAGTCATTTTACATTATTTTATACATTGAAAGTGCATATTTTATAATCAAACATTTAAGGGGGAAAAAATTCCACTGCGCCCCATTTGGGGACAGTAACACTCGCGAGGCGCAAAATTATTTGAATCACTTCCTTTCTGGAGCGCTAGCGGGGCAGACACATCGGGGACAGGGTGCAGCGCTACGCACTGGGCCGTGTAGTGCTACCACGTAGGAGGGGTTCTTCCATTAATTTAAAGGGCCCAAGTTGCAAACTCTGCATTATAAAAATGGACCTACATCGACCAATGGGGAGCGGGATGCACGCGCGATAGGTACTCAAACAGAGTGCTGGGCTGAACGATCGCGACGGAGTCTCAATTCCGCCTCTCAGCCTGACTTAGTGCCGCCCCCACTATGACGGACTTCCGGTCCAACATTAAAAAATCTTCTAAGTGCTGAAAACCGATCCAACATTTCCCGCGGAAAAAACTTCAAAAAAAAGGTAGGTCTGCCAGCTTTCTAGCGGCCCTGAATTTCGGCCCCCAAGTGTTTGGGATATTTTACCTTCATCTCTTCTCTTCAGTGTAAAAAATTAAGATAAAACAGCAATTTATCCATTTGATATCAAAACTACTTTGTAACAGTAAATTGATGTTAAAAAGCGTCGGTCGAGAAATTTGGGTCATTTGCACATCCCGTTGGCACTAACTACTTTTCTCCCGGGCGTGGCACCGCTAATGACTACTACTAAATTTGGCGGGGGTTTCGCAGCGGTGGTAACCTGTTGCACTCCGCTCCGCCAGCGATGACGATGTCATCACCGTGCGCAGCGCCCCGAACCCTACATGAAGCATCGAACCCTGAAGCTGCGCCGGGCAATGACAGCGACAGCTAGAAGGGAGGGGGTGTGGGCCTTTACAAAAATAATTTTGTCGATTTTGTCTTATGCTTTGTTGGCACTTTGAATGCAGGGTCTGTGCAGTGATCTGCTCGAGTGCCAGGCAGTTGGCACCGCACCCCCGCTCCCCAATGGTCCAGATAGGACTCTTTCATTCCTGCAGAGTTTGCAGCTTGGGCCCTTCCCTTTAATTAAGGGAAAAGTCCTTCCTACAGGGCAACACTACGCGGCCCAGCGCTACGCTCCGCACTCCTGCGCTCCGCACTCGACACGTCCGCCCCAGAAAGGAAGTGGAGCGTGTTATTTTGTGATCCACCTCCTTACGGGAGCGGTAACCCCAATTTCTCGCGAGAGGCGAGACTTCTATGCCTGGCATAAAGTCTCACGGGTATTACCGCCCCCAAAAGGGGTGCATGAAATTTTTCCTCCATAGTCTGTGACTTCTGGTGCACTCACTGAAGGTTTATAGGCGGTTTCATAGGCTATCTGCAACTTGAGTTCTGTCCTATCCTCCCCCACCCTTAGAATTGATTGAATCACCAAACATGGATTGTACTCAATGTAGATCCAAGCAAAAATATAGCTAATGTAAGTACAATTCAACCCCAAAGAATAAGCACAAAAGCTGTCAGCAGAAAACTCCACAATATCACACAAAAATCTGGTCATTGAATGATTCTAATTTCTGGCAGGAATAAAAATGAGTAACTAAGAGCCATTACTACCAATAACAACTAATAACGGACGCTTCTGATCGCTGTCACTCCCAGCATCACCCCCTGGCTCCTGATCCCTGCCCTCCAGGCTTCCCGGCCCTGACCCCCAATCCCACTCCCTCTAGACCCAGACCTCCCTTGTGCCTGTACCCTGATCCCATGAGCCACTGTCTACTGATACTAACCCCACCTCCGACACCCACGATCACCCCCCACCCCCCCCTCCGAGGCCTGTGTTCCTTCCCCACCAAGCCATTATTTGAGGCACTAACAGAGGCCGAAATCTTCCACCACTCACTTTCTTGGGGGGGTGAAATTGCCCCACGCCCAGTTTGGAGGCAATAACCTTCCGGGGCCGGGACATTTATCGCCCGGCCTGTAAGTTCTGCCCCCGGCGCAGAATTCACCCTTCCACCCCCCAATGGAGGGGGAGCACTATCAGAGACACTCTGCATCCGTGGAGGGATGCCCGGGGTGGTAGGGCGTCATTGAATCTAGCGCCGCGCTCGAGAGCCAAGCGCCCTGCTGGCAACGTCAACATTATGTGGAGATCCGCGTAGCGCTGACGTGGCAGAATGCCCTTCCCTTTCAATTAAAGGGGAGGTACACTGCGCGCTCCGCAATCCCTTTGGTGACCGCCACTGGGCCACCAGGGACACCCTCAACCGGGTCAACAGCCCGGCACCCATAACGGAGAACCGGGCTGCAGGATGATGGCCCGGCCGAGGTGAGGGCCACCATTTTTGGGCCGACAGATGAGTTGGCCTACTGAAAAATATGGCAGCCTACGGCACAAACAGCCTCCCCTTTAAAGGACGCCCCGACAGCGGATGTTCGCCAGCTTCGCGACCCGCTAGGCTGGCGATGACATCGGCCGGCGCCATCCTCAGCATCCGTGCGGCAATTTTCCCCGCGGGGAAGGGGTCGGCACGGGGCCGTGAGGGGTCAACGCACACGGTGATGACATCATCGCCATGCGTGCACCAGCCTGGGGTGCAAATCAAGGGGTGCGGCGCTAACGACACACCACCCCCCCAAACTTCCAGGGCAATTTGCCCGGAGGCGCTATTGGCACCTTCCCCAGGGGATAACCTCGTTGCACCCCATTAGCGACCCACAGATGCGCTAATAGGGCTGTAAAAAAGGGCAATTTTGTCCTTTTGGTCTCCTCCCACAGCGCCATTCCTATGCAAATGAGGACTGAGGCCCAATATCTGGAGCTCCTTGGGGCTCACCTTTTATGCGCAGGGTAAATTCTGAATTTCTAGGCTAGAGGAAGTGGGAGCTGGACGGAGGCAACAGCGATCGCCCATTTCTATCCAGAGCAGTACTGAGGTATGCAGTGCATGGTTACAATGTTGTCAATGTTCTCTGGAGGATACTGTAAGGGCTAAGTGTTATATATGTGGACTTGTATTTACTCTGTACAGCCACCAGAGGGCTCATCCCCTGGAATCCCAAGGGATCACATAATCCCTTGGGAGCACAGACATTTAAGGAGGTTTCACAGGTTGGAGAGGCACTCTGGAGACCTGCAACAAAAGACTACGGTCAAACTTTACTTTGAGCTCAGTGTTCAGTCTGACTCTTTTTCCATACACAACAACTGGCGACGAGATACAGATAGCGAACCCAAAGATACAGAGAACAGTGGGCATCCTGGAGACATTTTCGGAGAGAGATGATTGGGAAACTTTTGTGGAGCAACTCGACCAATACTTCATGGCCAACAAGCTAGGTGGGGAAGAGAATGCTGCCAAACGAAGGGCGATCCTCCTCACCGTCTGTGGAGCACCAACGTATAGCCTCATGAAGAATCTGCTCACTCCAGCGAAACCCACGGAGAAATCGTACGATGATTTGTGCACACTGGTCCGAGAGCATTTGAACCCGAAGGAAAGCATTCTGATGGCGAGGTACTGGTTCTACACCTACAAAAGGTCTGAAGGCCAGGAAGTGGCAAGTTATGTTGCCGAGCTAAGACGCCTTGCAGGACATTGTGAATTTGAAGGACAGTTAGAGCACACGCTCAGAGACATTTTCGTACTTGGCATTGACCACGAAACCATACTTCGCAAACTTTTGACTGCAGAGACCCCAACCTTGAGTAAGGCCATAGCAATAGCCCAGGCGTTCATTGCCACCAGTGACAATACGAAGCAAATCTCTCAGCACACAAGTGCTGCTACAAGTACAGTGAACAAAGTGATGTTATTTTCAAATCGTAACGTACAGGGCAGGTCACACATACCTTCTGCTGCACGTCCACAGATGACTCAGAGTCCACCATCACCCGCTGCGGGGGTGATCATCATTTCCATTCATGCCGATTCAAAGAGTACGTTTGCAAAGCCTGTGGAACAACGAGTATGCAGGCGAGCTGCTAAGCCTATTAAACCTGCAAACCACCATGTTGCAGAGGAGGGCAGATCCACAGAGGATCACGATGAACCAGAGCCTCAGATAGAGGAAGCAGAGGTACATTGAGTGCACATATTCACCGTGAATTGTCCCGCGATAATGCTGAATGTTGAACTAAATGGACTCCCGGTGTCAATGGAGCTGGACACAGGCACGAGCCAGTCCATGATGGGCAAAAAGACTTTCGAAAGTTGTGGTGCAACAAAGCCTCAAGGCCAGTCTTAACTCCAGTTCGCACGAAACTAAGAACTTACACGAAAGAACTGATTCCTGTAATCGGCAGTGCTACTGTAAAGGTCTCCTACGATGGAGCGGTGCACAAGCTACCACTCTGGGTGGTACCGGGCGATGGTCGCATGCTGCTCGGCAGGAGCTAGCTGGGAAAGATACGTTGGAACTGGGACAACGTCCGAACGCTATCACCCGCTGACCGGGTCTTAAACAAATTTCCTTCGCTGTTCGAACCAGGAATCGGGAAATTCCAAGGGGCAAAAGTGCAGATCCACCTAATTCCGGGGGCGCGACCCATCCATCACAAGGCAGAGCAATACTGTACATGATGAGAGAAAGGGTAGAGATTCAGCTAGACCAGCTGCAAAGAGAGGGCATCATTTCACCGATCGAGTTCAGCGAGTGGGCCAGTCCTATTGTCCCAGTCCTCAAGGGAGACAGCACCGTCAGAATCTGTGACGATTACAAAGTAATTATCAATCATTTCTCCCTGCAGGACCAATACCCACTACCAAAGGCCGACGACCTCTTTGCAACGCTGGCGGGAGGAAAGACGGTCACGAAGCTGGATCTGACTTCAGCCTACATGACGCAGGAACTGGAGGAATCATCGAAACCCTCACCTGCATCAACACGCACTAGGGTCTTTTTGTTTATAACAGATGCCCGTTTGGAATCCGATCAGCGGTGGTGATATTCCAGAGAAAAAGTTTACTGAAGTCGGTGCCGCACACCGTGGTCTTCCAGGACGACATCTTGGTCATAGGTCGGAACACAGGCGAGCTCCTGCAGAACCTGGAGGAGGTTCTTAGTCGACTCAACCGCGTGGGGCTCAGGTTAAAATGCTCGAAGTGCGTTTTCCTGGCGCCTGAAGTGGAGTTCTTGGGAAGGACGATTGTGGCGGACGGCATCAGGCCCACCAACGCGAAGACGGAGGCAATCGAGAACGCACCGAGGCCACACAACGTGACGGAGCTGCGGTCGTTTCTGGGACTTTTGAATTACTTTGGTAACTTCTTACGGGTTTCAGTACACTGCTAGAACCACTACGAAAAGGGGGCGAATGGGTTTGGGGCAAAAGCCAAGAAAATGCCTTTGTAAAAGCGAGAAAAGTGTTATGCTCAAACAAATTGCTTGTATTGTATGATCCATGTAAGCGTTTGTACTAGCATGTGATGCGTCGTCATATGGTGTCGAGTGTGTATTGCAACAAGCTAATGATTTCGGAAAACTGCAACTGGTTGCTTATGCATCTAGGAGTCTGTCTAAAGCTGAGAGAGCCTACAGCATGATTGAAAAAGAAGCGTTAGCATGTGTCTATGGGATAAAGGAAATGCATCAATACCTGTTTGGGCTAAAATTTTAATTGGAAACTGACCATAAGCCACTTATATCCCTGTTTTCCAAGAGTAAAGGGATAAATACCAACGCATCAGCCCGCATCCAGAGATGGGCGCTCACGTTGTCTGCAGACAACTATGCCATCTGCCACAGGCCAGGCACAGAAAACTGCGTCAATGCTCTCAGTAGGCTGCCATTGCCCACCACGGGGGTGGAAATGGCACAGCCCGTAGATCTAGCCATGGTTATGGAAACATTTGAGAGTGAGCAATCACCCGTCACTGCCCGGCAGATCAAAACCTGGGTAAGCCAGGACCTCTTAAATAATCTCTAGTCAAAAGCTATGTGCTTCACGGGAGCTGGTCCAGTGTCCCAGTGGAAATGCAGTAAGAGATAAAGCTGTTCCAGCAGCGCAAAGGTGAAATGTCTATACAGGCAGACTGCCTTCTGTGGGGCAATCGAGTAGTGGTCCCCAAGAAGGGCAGAGACACCTCCATCAATGACCTCCACAGTACCCACCCAGGCATCGTAATGATGAAAGCGATAGCCCGATCCCACATGTGGTGGCCTGGTATCGATGCGGACTTAGAGTCCTGCCTTCACAGATGTAATACATGCTCGCAGTTAAGCAATATACCCAGGGAGGCACTGCTAAGTTTATGGTCTTGGCCCTCCAAACTATGGTCTAGGGTACACGTCGGCTATGCAGGCCTGTTCTTGGGTAAAATGTTCCTTATGGTTGTAGACGCATATTCCAAGTGGATTGAATGTGAGATAATGTCGGCTAGCACGTCCACCGCCACTACTGAAAGCCTGCGGGCCATGTTTGCCACACACGGCTTACCCGATGTCCTGGTGAGCGACAACGGGCCATGTTTTACCAGTGCTGAGTTCAAAGAATTCATGACCCGTAATGGGATCAAACATGTCACATCTGCCCCGTTTAAACCAGCGTCCAATGGTCAGGCAGAGAGAGCAGTGCAAACCATCCAGCAAGGCTTGAAGAGGGTAACTGAAGGCTCACTGCAGACTCGCCTATCCCGAGTCCTGCTTAGCTATCGCATGAGACCCCACCCACTCACTGGGATCCCACCTGCTGAACTGCTCATAAAAAGAGCACTTAAGACAAGGCTCTCGTTAGTTCACCCTGATCTACATAAACAGGTAGAGAGCAGGCGGCTTCAATAAAGTGCATACCATGATAGCGCAAATGTGTCACACGAGATTGAAATCAATGATCCTGTATTTGTATTAAATTATGGACAAGGTCCCAAGTGGCTTCCCGGCACTCTCGTGGCCAAAGAGGGAAGCAGGGTGTTTCGGGTCAAATGTTCAAATGGACTCATTCACCGGAAATACTTGGACCAAATCAAACTCAGATTCACGGACTATCCTGAGCAACCCACCTTGGACCCTAGCTTTTTTGATCCCCCAACATACACACCAGCGGCAACTGGCACCACGGTTGACCACGAAGCAGAACCCACCATCCATAGCAGCCCTGCCAGGCCCAATACACCAGGCAGCCCAGCAAGGTCAGCTGCACAGCAGCCCAGCGAGGGTCCAACAAATGATTCAACAACACCAGCTTTCACACCGAGACGATCAATCAGGGCAAGAAGAGCCCCAGATTGACTCACATTGTAAATAGTTAAACTATTGACTTTGTGGGGTTGGGAGTGTTGTTATATATGTAGACTTGTGTTTACTCTATACAGCCACCAAAAGGCTCAACCCCTGGAGTCCCAAGGGATCTCATAATTCCTTGGGAGCACAGGTATTTAAGGAGGCTTCACAGGTTGGAGAGGCACTCTGGAGACCTGCAATAAAAGACTACGGTCACACTTTAATTTGAACTCACAGTGTTCAGTCTGACTCTTTCTCCATACACAACACTAGGCATCTGACATGTTGCTTTAGCACCTCAGTTGTCTGTTCAGTGAAGGACCTAGTTTACCCATTTGCTTCATTATATCTGGTCTCGGTTGGAGTACAGAGGTTTATTAGGTATAGGTGCACTGCCTATACCTAATCTCCCATGACCTATATCTTTGCGGAGCCAAACTTCCTTCTCTTTCAAAGAACTGTATGTTTGATTACCCAAGAATGAAACTTCATACATACTCTTCAAGAAGGTTACCGTTTGATTATTCTGTTCATACGTTGTCTTTTGATTATTCTGTTCATACTATTTGCACATTGATAGAATATAGCCCTTCCTATTTAAGTGAGTCAGAGGATTGTTAAGCGGTAAGCTTCCTAAGCCGCTATTGGACCAAGGCCATCTTCTCCTCTTGCTACACCAAGAGATATGTGGCAGTGGTCAACGTGCCATGTTTTATTCTAAAAACGCACCAAAAATAACTTTAAGCTATTTAATGTCCTATGATTTAAAAAAAGCTAGCAAACAAAATATTGCAGCCACACTAAAATGCCAGAATAATTTAAGAATTATTGGTGTCCTCAAGGAATGAAGGGAAGTGATTTAGTAACTTTAGGCAGGTTGGTGAAATGCGCAGACACATGGCAGATGCCATTCAATGCAGAGAAGTGTGAAGTGATGTATTTTGGGAGGCAGTATAAATGGTACAATTTTAAAGCGGGTGCAGGAACAGAGGCATGGCGATTAACACATACACAAATCTTTGAAAGTGGTAGGATAAGTTGATAAAGCTGTTAGAAAAGCATACAGGATCCTTGGCTTTATAAATAGAGGCATAAAGCACATAAGCAAGGAAGATAAGCTAAACCTTTATAAATCATTACTCAGCTAGAGTATTGTGTCCAATTCTGAGCACCACACTTCAGGAAGGACGTCAATGCCTTGGAGAGGGTACAGATGAGATTTACTAGAATGGTATCGGGGATGAGGGCTTTCAGTTTTCTGGAGAGAAGCTGCAATTGTTCTCCTGAGAGCAGAGAAGGGAGATTTAATAGAGGTGTTCAAAATTATAAGGGGTTTTGATAGAGTAGATAGGGAGAAACTGTTTCCACTGGCAGCAGGGTCAATAACCATAGGCACAGATTTAAAATGATTGATAAAAATGCCAAGGGGAGATTAAGAGAATTTTTTTTCATGGGGAGTTGTTACGAACTGGAATGCATCCTGAAAGGGTGTTGGAAGCAGATTCAGTAGTGACTTTCAAAAGGAAATTGAAACTCTACATAACAAGGAAACATGTGCAAGGTTATGAAGAGAGAGCAGGAGAGTGGGACCAATTTGTAGCTCTTTCAAAGAGCCAATACAGGCACAATGGGTCGAATATTCTCCTTCTGTCTTAGGATAAGGGGCAGGCCGTTTAGAACTGAGATGAGGAGAAACTTCTTCACTCAGAGAGTTGTTAACCTGTGGAATTCCCTGCCGCAGAGAGTTGTTGATGCCAGTTCATTGGATATATTCAGGAGGGAGTTAGATATGGCCCGTATGGCTAAAGGGATCAAGGGGTATGGAGAGAAAGCAGGAAAGGGGTACTGAAGGAATGATCAGCCATGATCTTATTGAATGGTGGTGCAGGCTCGAAGGGCTGAATGGCCTACTCCTGCACCTATTTTCTATGTTTTCTATGTTTTCTATGTATGATTCTATGACTAAACTGTTATAGCTTTTTTTGAATGTGGATAATGATGAAAATACTGCAATGCAGAGGGACACAGGAGTCTCACACATAACCTGTTAGATTCAATGAGGCAAGAGCAATTGTGCTTAGGGTAATAAATTATAAGGTCATGGGATGCTATGCAAGGTAATGGAACTAAGAAATACCTGGTAAAGCTCCCTCGATTCTGTCAAAACAATATGGCTCAACTTAATCAACCCTTAATATGCCAGTGCAAATTACCCAATTAATACACTAGACATTCTTATGGCCGCTCTTGGTAAGACTGCCAACTTTTTGTCTACTTGTGCCAAAATCATGGTGTGGGGTTCCATTCTTATTAGCAACTATTTTAAGAATTTCACATTGGACTTTTACAGCCAGCAGCAAAAGCAGACTTTCATCTGATCAGCTTGCACTGGCTTTGAATTCTGATTCCACTAGTTAAAAAAAATCCAATTGCATCACCTAATACCTTTTACGGAAGAATTTTCAACTCAGTTGCATGAAACATTGCAAATAAATTGTATTATTATACCCATATCAGGCTGATGTCTAGCAACACAAACCAAGCTTGACAGGTCGCAGAAGACAGATCAGATTACAGCGATGTTGCAGAAATTGCATGCCAGGTCAGACCAAACTGAAAATCCACCTTCTGCAGAGCTCTAGTTTTTTTTCTCTGAGCCCTTTAATATTACACATTGTTATTTTTTTTAAACAGTCTAATTTACCGCCTACCTGTTTCCTAGCCTTCTCTTCCCTTGCCTGCGTTTTCATTTGTTGGACCTCCAAAGAGTCCACTCTTCGCCTTCGCATGAACAAGTCATGGTTTCCGATACAAAGCTGCAAAATCTGAAGTATTTGAGGAGTGTTATTTTAAATCACCTTTGATTGTGAAAATTACCATCAAATCTTTGTTATTATAGAATCTCTCAGTTGTTGCAGTATAAGGGCTTTTTCATTATCAACGTAGAAATTTACATTCAGCAGTGATATAATATAGAGTGTAGTGTAACAAAATTTGCAGATGACACAAAGATTAGTGGGAAAGCAGGTTGTGTAGAGGATACAGAGGCTACAGAGAGATTTAGATAGGTTAAGCGAACGGGCTAAGGTTTGGCAGATGGAATACAATGTCGGAAAATGTGAGGTCATCCACCTTGGGGAAAAAAAACAGTAAAAGGGAATATTATTTGAATGGGGAGAAATTACAACATGCTGCAGTGCAGAGGGACCTAGGGGTCCTTGTGCATGAATCCCAAAAAGTTAGTTTGCAGGTGCAGCAGGTAATCAGGAAGGCGAATGGAATGTTGGCCTTCATTGCGAGAGGGATGGAGTACAAAAGCAGGGAGGTCCTGCTGCAACTGTATAGGGTATTGGTAAGGCCGCACCTGGAGTACTGCGTGCAGTTTCTTCTCCCAGAGGGTTGTGAATCTGTGGAATTCTCTGCCCAAGGAAGCAGTTGAGGCTAGCTCATTGAATGTATTCAAATCACAGATAGATAGATTTTTAACCAACAAGGGAATTAAGGGTTATGGGGAGCGGGCGGATAAGTGGAGCTGAGTCCACGGCCAGATCAGCCATGATCTTTTTGAATGGCGGAGCAGGCTCGAGGGGCTAGATGGCCTACTCCTGTTCCTAATTCTTATGTTCTTATAAAAATACATTGACGTGACTTCTTTTACCCATTACTCATAGAATACTAAAATCTAAATAACACATCTTTCAAACCTGAACAAAAGAGGAAAATTACTTGACGTATTTTCCATTATTATGAACAGGGTCTTCCATACATATAGAAATTAAATTACTCAAACTGAGCATAACCTCTCCAATATGAACCAATCCCAGGAACAATAGGTATTTCTATCTGAATGTCAAGCAAATTCCTCCCCAAGAAGGGCAATTAGATAAAGTTTGTCACAATTGTGGAAGCGCATACCTCGGCCAGCAGATATTATTATAGGGCTAAATTCTCTTAACACTATCTGTTTGCTGAGATAGGGTTTTCGCATCAGATCTTCCACAATTACATGAACAAGAATATTACAAAAAGCCTATCGAGGCTGACAAGCAATATTCAGTATTGTAATTTATCTGGATAACACTTTAATTTTACAATATTGCAGAAAAACCACCAGTATGCCCAACGGCATAAAAAGCAACCAAAAAGTTCAAAAGTTCTTCTTCGATTAAAAGCCGATTGATATAAAATTCACTCAAAATATTGGGGTGAGTTATTCGATATGCTGTATTGATCTTTTAAATAGATACATTTTATATATGGTTTGCTTTATACTGTTGGTTGCCTACAAGGTTAAAACAAAGTTTAAGATATAAATAGGTTGAAAATAATATTTTAGTTGGTTACTGAGAACATTATTGGATTTTCAAAGAACACCTGTTTTCAAGGGCTGCTTGAAATAGACTGGCTCAATTTGCATCTACTTGCAGATAGAATCCATTTGATGAAACACCAAAGTCATAGTAACCACTTTGAGTAAAAGCAGTCCAGAGAAATAAATCAGAGATTTCAATTCTCACCTAATACTGTACATTATAATACCAACAGATATTGGGCTATTGGCTATCTTACTTACCAGTTTATTGACTCGTAATTTTGAAGAATTAAACTTAAAAACATCAGTCTTTTTGTCCAAGGGTTTGATAGCAAACTGGAAAAGAACATATTTATTTTAATGAATGAGAAAATTCTACATTAACTTGTACTTCAACTGAGGTTGCAAAAACAGACCTTTGTGAATTCTATTTTATATATAAATAGATTAAATGGTTGATAATATAATTAGAATTTTGTATTTGCCACTTCAATAGGATTTGGGAAAGTGCCTGGGGGCGATTTTGGCCAAATACTTTATGCACTAATAAAGGGGTTGTGAAGATGGGGTCTTAAGCTGCAATATCGGTTTAGCCCACGTTTAGCGCAAGACGCCACCTTGGTAAAGGAGTTGAAGCCAGCACAGTAACGGCTGCCCAGAGGATAGTTAAGGGGCTGATTGACAGCTAGCATTCATTAAAGAAGCTACATGCCATTCTGGTGGATAACGCTTTATTTAATGACCTCTCCTGACAGCAACCAGTTGAACAGGAGTAAACAAGTTATTGATGAGAATTTCGAGCGTTCTTTAAAAGTATATCACCTTTTACTGCTCACTTGCTGCTGGAGGTTTGAAGAGGACTTTTGAAACACATCGGGAGACTTTCTGTGAAGTTTTGTCAAGGCTTCACCACACTATCAACATTTATTTTTAAAATTCTCCAAGGACTTCACCTAAAAAGAGTGAATGGTTTGCTACTCTACCTTTTTGGATACCTTATTGGAGAAAGGGAGTGCTTGGTCACCGGCATCTTGCTAGGGGTCCCCCTTGGTCTGCAGGATGAATGGGAGGAGGAGACGAGGTCAGGCAGAGCAGCATTAGCTGCTGCAGAAGAGAGGATAGGAAGGATAAGAGGGCAAAGTGGACCGTTTCCCCTTGCAGGTACAGAACATCCCTCCTCCTCTGGATATCCTCCACCAGGACATCCAGTGCCGCATCCAATAACTTGTGCATCCTCTCACTCTTTTAAAAAATTAATTCATGGGATGTGGCATCGCTGGCAAGGCTAGCGTTTATTCCGCATCCCAAATTGTTCTTCAGCAGGTGGTGGTGAGCCACCTTCTTAAACCGTTGCAGTCCATGTGGTGGGTGTACTGTTAGGTAGGTAGTTCCAGGATTTTGACTGAGTGACAAATGAAGGAACAGCAATATATTTCCCAGCAGAATGGTGTGTAACTTAGAGAGAACTTACAGGTGCTAGTGTTCCCATGCGCCTGCTGCCCTTGAGCTTCTAGGTGGTAGAAGTCGCAGGTTTGGGTCCCCGAGTCATCCTGAAACGTGCTGTTATGTGTCAGCCAGCCCACTCCAGTAATGGCCGTCCGGAGGATCGTTAAGGGGCTGATTGACAGCTAGCGTTCAATAAAGGGGCTACATGCCATTTTGGTGGATAACGCTTCATTTAACGACCAGTGGAAGTGGGTGTGTGGAGCCCACATATACTGCTCCACAAAAATTGTGTCTAATCAGAACTTAAGTGCTAAACCTGCAGTTGTCTGATTTAGTGCCTCCAGGAAAGTTCAAATTATTGTAATCAGCAATTTAGGACCAAAATTGCATGCTAAAACCAGACTTTCAAACTGGCATGTCTTATTAACATAGCGCCCATTTAGTGCCAGTTTCCGCCCTTTCACCAAAATAACCCCCATGACTTTACTGTAGGGCACAAGACATTATCTGGTTGCTGTTTAGTGAATGGGACATTTCAGCCAATCAAAAAACACTTAAAACTCAAAAACACAAGGTGCACTACACTATCTCTCAAAAGATCCCTTCACAAAAAATAAACAAATTACATAAACACATGTATATTGTATATAATATCAAAGTCTAGCACATGACCATCATACTCCAGACATCACAGTCTTTAATAAAAAGAATGCCTTGACTCACAGCCTGAAATTTATAAACAATTTACTGACCCCTAATTTTCCTGAGAAAGTCATTCGCACCTAGAATTACCTGGATCCTTGAGTACTTGAACAATGACCTGAAATAGATAGGCTAGTTAGCAGCTAAATATCACAAATGTGCTCCTGGCCCTTGATTACCTAGAAGGCTGGAAGATCTGCTAATCGCTCAGAAAATATAATGTTAATTTAGGACACCAAGACAATTTTACATTTTACCCCTATTTTAATTATCTCCTTCCCCTATCATTTTAGGGATTTCTGGCATGGAAATGTGGCCCTAACCCCTCCTGTCCTCACTAGACCTCCTAAACCTATCCTATGCTTCCTTTCTCTTACTTGCCTCCGCCATGCATTTATTCCCTTTCCAGAGCTCTTGTTAGTTATTTAATCCTTCTTTTGTGATGTTTTTAAGATTTCTTTTACTGCAGCCAGTGCAATTTTCTCAAGCCATTACTAACTACTTAATGCCCCTCAGTCACACCATTGCCACTTGATGTAGGCTACATATGTGCTGCATACATAAATGATTTTTCCCAGAATGTAACTATTCCGCATCTCTTAATGTTAGGTTTTGCCCATTACTGACATCCTTGGCACTATCAAGAATGAACACCAATGTGCAGGAAACAAGAGCAGGTCACAGAGCAAAACAAAAGTGCAATAGTCTTAGCAGGACTGAAGAGAAAAAACACAACAAAAAGAGTTGAGGAGGCAAACAGTTAGTAGATATGAGTAAGACAGAATTCAGAAAACAAAAATCAAAGATTTTAAAAGCATTTAAATAATCAGTAATGGCGAGGAGGAAAAAGTGAGAAATACAGAACTGAGAAAACAGAACCAAAAAAAACAGAAAATAGGAAACAAATCGTGGGTTAATGGTATCTCACCATCTTCGGCTACTATAAGGGCACACTTACACTGTTATTTTTGTGTCAATGTAAAATGGTTTTGGTGCAAACTGAGCAAAAATGCCAGTGTAACGTTATAGTCAGGGCTTGATCTGCCTTTGGAATGCAGGAAAGCACATAAAACCCCGTGGATCAGCCTATTTCACACTAATTGGAGCTTGGCACTAGGTAGAGTATAACTCTCATTAGTGGCTGTTGTGTCTATTATGAATCTCCATCAACTTCCATTTTTATAAATCTCTCTGTTTTCTTCTTCCTCATTGTTTAAGTATGGTTTCTTCTTGGTTAAAACTCCAGGAACCAATATGCCAGCATCTGAGTCACAGCCAAAGTGTTGCCTCAGAGCAGGAACAGCAATTCTGGAACCTCAAAGCGGGCCATGTAAAAATCTAAAATTACTTTCCAGACCCCAGACTATCCGTGAGCAATGTCATGGAAGAAATACGTCTATATTAAAAATTTCACCATGTTCCACAACAAAGCAACAACTTGCCTCTTTATCACTATAGGAAATGTTACGAATTTCATTCCATGGAAAAGATATTTTAGGTGTCAGTTTGTTCTCCGGATCATAAATATGGAGGCCAAAGGCATCAACTCCAAGCAACAAATCGGTTCCCTTCTTGTTCTAAAAATGGAAAAGATATCAATTGAACATGTACGGCAAAGAACTACAATTGACTGAAATAACAATAGCTATGACTGTATAAAGGAAACAGAGTGAAGATTTTCCCTCAGAACTATTGTCAGAGTTATATTTTCAAAATACAGCATATTATCTGTGAATTCATTTCATTCTACACATACCAATTCTCTTTAAATACTACCATACCATATAAAAAAAGATTGAATATTCCAACTTATTGAAAGCGCTTATATTTATGATATATAATATTAATTTTACAGTTACACAATTACATTTGTGCTTTTTATTTACAGATTATACATAGGTTTTATTTTACACAAGTTTAAACTTCTTGTTTGACTGATAACTGGGATTAGTAAAACAGCACCATAGAAACACAAACATAAATTTCAATTTAAATAGTCATGATACATAATTATCATGGCGGGCTAGTGGACTGGGAAGTTCCCATTCTATGCCATGATATATGCTGTCATTTAAATATATATATATTCTCTACTGCATGCACTTCAACGCAGAAGCAATGACTATGGTGGGAGAGGTATAGAGGGGGCACCAGGCTCCCATTCTTATTGTCTACCAGCACTGTTTGCCATTGCAGTTGTATTTCCCTTTTATGGCACAGCATCAAAATAATAATGGTAGTGGAAAATAATTTAAATTATGAATTAAATATTTATCAGATGCCACATATCTAAGTAAAATACAAACTTTAAGCCACCATTTTAAGAATTATTACTATATTGGAATAAAATCTTGTCCATTACCATAATACCAAATCATAGAATATCAAGATTAGTGCTCCTTAACGATAAGATTGACAACTATTTTTGATTCATTCCGAATATAGATATACATCTACTGTCCACTTTATTCAGGATAATTAACATTTCAAGGTAACTCCTCTAATTAACTCAAATGAGTCATCAATTTCATCTTGGAGGTGTATTGACTCGGAGAATGAATTTTTGGCCATTTGTTGAATATCATATCCTCCACGACTGGCAAGCCTCCTACTTTATTCATCCTATTCCTTATTCTAAATCACACGGCATTATTAGGTGTCCATTCAATCAATAATTTCTATTTTGTTTTTGCCTTATTGTAAAAATTACATAAAAGGAGTTCCATTGTTCTAGATTGTTCCATTGACCGCATTTATTTGTCTTGTGTGTGTGTATATAGTTAGCACAAATTAATCAATACTACGTACAATTCAATTAATTGGAGTTACTTCTCTCCAGTTTACCTTCCAAAAGCATCAGTAAAAATTATGTCATAAGAATGAGGCATATTTATGTGCCTGAAGCAAAAGATACATCAAAAAGTTTCCACACGGCAATAGAATGGGGCACTCCACACAAGTTTTTGATCTTAGCTAAGGTAATTTTGAAAAATCCAGAGTGGATGTCCCAGGGAAAACCCAGGTTGCTGTCAAACTTTTCTTATGTTCATTGCCAGTGTTAGTTTTTCTTTTCCACGAGAGGTAAAGGAAGGAACTTAATGCCCCATAAAGAAAGAAAAGTTGACTGGGCTGCAGGAAGTCCATTATAGAGTAATGGATAGAATGGGCTTGATAGGTTAAATGGCCTTTTCTTGCTTCTTAGATCTTAGATCTCCTGACTTTCTCATTAAGATCATGGTCCAGGTTGTGTGCGAGAAATATAAAGGAAAAATTAAGGTGGTAGGGATTGTTTTTTTTTTAAAAAAGATGCTAAATAATTCGAGAACAGTGTATGTGATTCAGCAAGCTGCAGGCAATGGATCTTCATGCTTGCATCAATAGCAAATGTTTGTTATGACAGACTGACAGCTGTCAACATGGTCTGTGAACACACAGATCATTCTGCTGTGGTGCGAAGGTAACTAGCTGCAACTTATTCTCCATTTTGTTTTTCTCCCCATTGCTTTGCCTTACAGAGCATTTTTCCAGAGGGGGCTGATAGAAAACAAGGGAAGACAGTTTGAATAGTAAATTCCTCCATGAAGTAGATATTGCTCACTGCTGCTGGGGATATAAGCTGAATATCAGTCTTTTCCTCCCTTTCTGATGTAGAATATTTTGCTTTAAAGTGCTCCTTTAGTAGTTCAACCAAGAACTAACAGTGTTATGTAATGATGTGTGTATCGTCCCAGTACCTTAAATGTATTGTAAGTACTATGCCACACCAGAGAGCGCTGCGGTGGGAAACCCTGGTAGTACCTGTAACAAAGGCTATATAAGGCTGACCACCACACCTGGGAGGCACTCTGGAGCTGAACAACTGTGGACGAAGGTCACAGCAGTTAGACTTACACCAGACCGTGTGGAGTCAGTGATTTGTGTGCTACATACACCACAAACAGAAATCATCCAACTGGGGCAAACAAGCTCTGGTAACCAAACTTGTAGCCTAATCAGAAGGTAAGTGCTTTAACAATTAAATTACTGTGCAATCCATTACTATAAAGTATTTCTCAAGAAATCATAGCTTTCTTTAATATTTTTTGCAGGTTAATTTGCACTCACCTCCATAGATTCCTCCTGCACAATACCATGCCCCAACTGTGAGGGCAGGCAGACAACAGCTTGACGTCTGACAATGGTGATTTGGAATAGCTACTGATAGCTACCGGGGGTGGTAGCCGTGGCCAGCGGATGTAACGTTGCGATCAGGAGGAGGGGTAGGGGTAGAAGAGGCAAGATAGCCACACTGATCGGAGGAACGGTGGCCGGCAGTGGCCCTTGTTCTTTGAAGGTGGGGTTTGGAGTAGTATTCCTGCTCCGCCTGACTCCACATTCAGCTAAGTATATTTTAAAATCTTATCTAGTTGGGTGCAGCCTAACAGGCAGTCCCTTTGAGCCATTTGTAAAGCCACATATAGATTTGATTTTCCTGAGTGGCACAGGCTGCCACAGGGCAAATCAATCTTGTAGTGGGGACCTTAAACAGGCATTAAGCCCTTATTTGCATATGCAAAGTAAATAACACCTGTTTCAGCCAAGGGCACTGCACACTGATTCTTTAGGCCTTTACCAATATGGCGGGCCGCACACTTCTGGCTTTGGAGGTTTAGGTCATTTAGCACCTGAACATATCTGTAAGCCAGTATTTTATTTTGATATGTCTATGTCACATCTAATTCTAAGCTTTGAAGACTTAAGTCCTCATGTACAGATAAATTTTCACTACAATTGTAACACAGGTTGCACTCATGAATTACTTTTTTTTTAATAACCTCTTTTATTCAAAATTATTTCTGGGAAATGTATTATATTCACGGCAAGCTATGAAAAATTCATAGAAAATTATACAAAAATAGTTATTGTTAAATTTCCATAAGTAAAAACTTTAATTATTAATTTCAAAGTCAAACTAAATTTTAATTTTAATATAATGGTCAACCATATATATATATACATAAACTGCTTCCTTTGTTACATTAGTACAATGGTTTCTATTTTATGCAGAATGTTAATTTTGTATTTAGAAGCCCAACAATGCTTATATTAATTTAAAATTTAAATGGAAAATGTGGCCCTGAGTTAGTCCCATTTAATGGAGTAATTGTGATTTTCATCTAGTTTTAACAACAATACTTCGGTACTATTCATATTGTTCACAAACTAAAATCCAGCCTTATAGATTGAGATCAAATTAGCCCCAGCTCAGAGTATTCAACAGAGGGAGCACATTTAATTGTACAATACTGTCCAGTAATATCAGATGATTTCAGGCTGGAAAGAAAATAGTTTAGGAAGCATTATGTCCTCCAAGTGTAAAAGCATCTGCCACATACTTAATTTGTTACATTGCAATGTGATTTTTAAATCAACACAGCCTTACAGATGTCAAAGTGTGTGTCCATGAACTGATCTAACACACTACAAAATGCATTAGTGGAAAAGCAATTATCCCATAACTCTTAATAATGTATCTTTTAGAGTTAATAGATAGATATTCCATAAAGAAAATGCTATATAACAGCAAGAAATTTTGTAGAAATGATAAAACTTAATAAATTTCTCCAATATGCACTCAACATACATATTTAGATTCAACCCTTTCCTACTGGTAGCAATTAACTTTGCCACACTAAAATTATCTTCATTTGGAGAACCTTAGTGCCATTCTGCTGTGGTTATAGGCCCAAGCATTAGTGAGGTTTGATACTCAAATGGCCTCATTACATGGAAGAAGAGTTTCAGGAGTTTAGGTGAGGCAAAATAATTGATATTTTGACCATTTTACACTACAGGATTTTTACCTGGCAGTCATGAAGGAGCCTTGATCCTACTGGAGGCTGTGCATGCAAGTGTGCAGACTGTAGTGGGGAATGGGGAGGTTGAAGGGGAGGAAGTATCACATAACTGGACAGGAAATTAAATTACACACAAGATTTCTTTCATTTTTAAAACATTTTTGGGTTGCTGCAGATATGACAACATAAATTTTGAAACAAGAAACAATAACGAACATACTGTAAAATACTTACTCTGATAGAAAAATAGCTTACACCATACATTTCAAGATCTTGTGCTATCTTCAGGTATTCCATTTCTGCTTCATCCCTAGACAAAACATACACTTACATCACAAAACTAGGCAAAAATATCTGTAAACCAAACACAGCATGAGGCAATTTTATATCTGAATTGCTGATGTGCAGTACAACTTTTATGGTGCTTAAAAACTTCTCAAGCAAGTCAGGATTAGTCCTTGTTTTTAGTTGTCTGCAATCATCGTAAAAACTCCTTTTTTATGATACAGGCCTCATTTTCCTTCTCTCACCCCTACTCACAATCAGCTTCATCCACATTTCTAAATTGATCTCACAATAATCCCTGTAAGCAGTATGGAGCAACTACTCAATGTCAGCAGCTCAGTGACTGTCTTAGTTATTACTAATACAAGACACTGCAGGCTATTGGTGTACATTGGTGTACATCTACGGCTCTGTGTATTTACCTGACTGATTACCACAGCTTTATGATGTGCATCAGAAGCACCAGTGAAAATATATGGGGCTGTAATTTGCGGCCCCCGACGGGGGTGCATGAGGTGCGCACGTGCCTGTATTGGCCGCGCAAGTTCCAGGATCATCCGTAACCCCAGAAAAGGACATTCGTGGGTGGAGAGTTGGGCTATTTTTGCCCAACTTCTGCCTAGCGAATGCCCATGAAATTCTTACGTCAGCATAAGAGTTTTAAAAAAACATTAAAATAATGTTTTTTCATTCATTTAAACATTAAAACACATTTAAAATAAGGTAAGGTTATTTTTTAGCCCCAATAAAACATTTAACGTTATTTTTCAAAAAAAATAATTTTTTGTTTTAAATGTTTTATTATATTGTATTTTAATTAATTTTAAATATATAATTGTTTTTTTATTTGTTATGTTAAATGTGTTTTTAATGTAATCCCCATTTATGCTTATAATCCTATTTAGAGGATAGCTCAGTGTCAGCTCCTACACAAGTAAATTATTAAATAGGCCTGCTATAACAGAGATGCTGCCAGTTATGAGGAGGACAAATAGTGCTCATTATGGAAGACACAGCATTCTTTTATCTATCATCTTAAATGGAAAGGAACAGCAGCCAATTAAATGGCATTAGATTCCTGTATAAAGAATGCATGTCTTCTGTACAAATGGCATGCAATTCCTGTATGTTCCAAGATCAGATGTACCGTAATAGTATTCAAGTATACACTAGTAGAATTTATACTCAGTAGGTTAACAGGACTATTATTAAAAACTCAATCTAATACCTTGCTCGACCCCTATGCTCTGCATACCAGGCTGTTATTCTCTCCTCCCACATCTCAGGGGTCATCTGGTACAAATTTATAACCTGCAAGATCAAATAAGTATACAGATTATTTAAATATATAATTTAAAACCTAAATATACAAAACAAGTAATTCAGTCTTATGAAATGTCAGTTGAAGTTGATGAAGAAAAACAATATGAGTCTTTGTTTGTTTACTGTAATTGCTAATAACTACTCTTCATTGTTCAAATCTCTCATTCACATAAAATAAGACTTTCGAGCACCTAAATTTATGAAAAAAATTGTATCAGCACAAGTGAAACATCTAGGCCAGGTACTGCACAGCAGTATTCATTCGGCCCAAAATTCATCAACATGCCGCCCACTTACCGCCGAAAAATACAAATTTCATAAAAAAACAGGTACATGCCACCGACATACCGCTCGGCGGAAGATTCATCATTGACATACCACCGCAGGGTATGCACACCGTCCGCATACCGCCCAAAAAGTGCAAGTTTGATGACATATCGCCGACATACCACTGGAGCTGCGTACCGTCCTGGAGAAGATAGTTTTACTCAACCTTAAGTGGGCGGGAATGGCCGGTGGTGTTCGTTGCTGCTATTTTGAAATCAGTATTTCAGAGGTGAACAGTGGCTTTACAGTGGGATTTACAGTGGAAAAGGTATTTTTATTGGTACTGAATACATTATTAAGATAGAAGGCAGTCGAGTTAATATTTTTTTCATTGAAAAATCATTTGAGTTTATCTCAGGATATTTGAGGAGATTCTGGAGATTTAGTACTATCTCAGCCTGCATTGCCAACTACTTGTCTAATGCAGGATCCAGATGGGAGAAGGTTTATTGAGCAGAATTATCAGGGTAATGGAGGAGGTCGCAGACTGATGGAGGAGGAGGCCTTACCCGCAAAGGATTTTCAGGGAGAAGCGCTCATATTTGGACCTGACCAATCGACAGTGCGTTCGGAGGCTGCGCTTCCAAAAAGAGATGATCAATGAGATTTGCCAGCTCATTAAGGCAGACCTGCAGCCCAGTACCACCAACATTACTGCACTCTCTGTCGAGATGAAGGTGACTGCGGCACTTTCCTTTTATGCATGCGGCTCTTTTCAGGCATCAGCTGGGGACATATGCTGTATTTCTCAGTACACTACTCATCACTGCATTCGACAGGTAACCGAAGCACTGTATGCATGCCAGATGGAATTTATTAACTTCCCAATGACCAGGGAGGCACAGAGCGAGAGGGCTTTGGGTTTTGCACGCATTGCCGGCTTCCCCAAGGTGCAGGGTGCTGTTAACTGTACCCATATTGCCCTGCGAGCACCATTACAGGAGGTGGAGGTTTACCGAAACCGCAAAGGATTCCACTCCTTCAACATGCAGCTCGTCTGCGACCATACGCAGCGCATAATGACAGTGAATGCCTACTTTCCAGGGAGCATCCATGATGCGCATACCTTGTATGGGAGCACAGTGTTTGACCTGTTGAAGCCTGAGCCACAAGGTAAATGCTGGATGCTCGGGGAAAAAGGGTACGGTGTCGCCACCTGGCTCTTGACCCCCCTGCGGATCCCTCAGACAGAAGCCGAGCAATTATATAATAAGAGCCATATAGTCACAGGTAATATTATCTAAAAGACAATTGGAGTACTGAAGCAGCGCTTTCGATGCTTGGACCACTCAGGAGGCAGGCTGCAATACCACACTGAGCAGGTTGCTTAGTTCACAGTGGTGTGCAGCATGTTGCATTATTTAGCAATCATGCAGGGACAGGAATTGCCACAGGGGACTGCGGGACCACCTGAGGAGAGTGCAGAAGATGGAGGAGAAAGAAAGGAAAATGAGGGGGAGGAGGATGAGGAGGAGCTTCCAGATGAACCCATGGCACCACCCGCACCCCCCCACCGACCCCCCCAACACCACAGTGGAAGGCACGCGGAGCGTATGCCACTGCAAAATTGTTAAGTCAGCAGCTCATAAATTAACGCTTTGCTTGAATGTGGAGAGCTACATTTCACCTTTTCCTGCACACAGTGTGTGGGACCCTGATGACTATTACCCCAAAAGTTTGACACTGTACAAGAGTGCTTAAATTCAATTGAAACATTTATGTAAAAATATAGAACAATTGTAAAACTTATAACAATAACTTGTAACAACTGTAACAACTTTAACTGTAACAACTTTAATAATTTGAAATAAACTTTTAAAAATCAAACTTCAACTATTTTAAATGAACAATGAACAATTGACTACAGCAAAGCATCCTTTACTGTCTTCGACCTCGACCTCGACCGCGTACTTCCCCCACCCTTCGGACTCATCCCCCCCTTTCTGACTCCCGCCCTTGCCTTTCCCACTGCCCCTGAGCACGGACCTCCCCGTGGTGGTACCAAGCCAGCGCGCAGCAGTGCAACCAGAATGCTGTTGCTGTCGTTGGGGGTGAGACATTGCAAGCGCAATGAATGGGGCCTCAGGAGAAGCTCGTGATGTGGAAGGCACGGCTTCAGGGCTGGAAGCTTCTGGCAGCTTCCCACCCTCGGGTGCTGTTGACCCGACTACTATGGCACGGGGGGATTCCGCGCCATATCCTGATCCCATTGATTGCCACATAGCATCGATGGAGTTGGCGGTTCGCTCCAGCGCGGTGATCAGACGTGACATATCCTCCGACTGTCTTACGTTCTGATGAATTTTGGGCCCATTGTGATTAACAGAAGAAATTGGAAACGGTCATGAGATCATTTACAGCTAATGTAAATTATTCGATACCGAGACCCTACAACCTACATGTTAAAATTAATCTTTACCAAAAACAGTTATGAAGTTATCTATGGTTCTTTACAGATGATAAAGTGTAACTGGAAACCTCATCTCAAGGGTAATTTTTTTTTACCGAGGTCGTTCCGGATTTCGGGTATTTCCTTATTTCCGATGTCCCGAATCCAGAAATGCCCAGACCGATGTTCAGGTATTTCCAGATTTCGGAATGTCTTTCCGACGTCCCGAATGCAGAAACATGTGGGCCAAGGTAAGGGGGGGGGGGGGGGGTCCGGCGACTGAGCGGGGGAGGTGAGTCAAGCGGCGGAGCGGGTTGAGGTGAGTTCCGGCAGCCGAGGTCCAGTGGCCGAGCGGGGGAGGCGAGTCCGGCCGCGGAGCAGGGATGGTGAGTCTGGTCGCAGAGCGGGAGAGGCGAGTCAAGTGGTGGAGCGGGTTGAGGTGAGTCCGGCCACAGAGCAGGGGAGATGAGTCCGGTGGCCAAACGGGTCGGGGGGAGTGGGGGGTGGGGTGGCAGCGGATGGTTCGGATTTCGGAACATTTTCCAATTCCAGATGACCCCGTCACGGATCGGCCTGGTGTCCGGATTCCAGAACATTCCAAATTTCAGAACTCCAGATTTTGGACACTCAACCTGTACTATAGTTTGTTGAAAAGGTTAAGCTGTTAATTTATTAGAACTAGTGATAATCAATTTCATTATCCACAATGCTTGTTTTAAAAGAACAAACTTGATTCTATCTCTGATTACCCTTGTTGTTCTGCTTACCCTTTTTGGTAATAACTCTTCTTGTGCTAGGAAACCAGGTTTGTGTATTTTTGGATCATAATCTCCATACTGTAATAAAAACAAATTGAAGTCTAAGATACAATGGATAAAAGCCTTACTGCATAGTTTTTCCTAGTTTCATATTACTAAATATGAGACATTTCTTCCTATATGTGTAATTATACACGGATACATTTTCCGCTTCCCTTTTAATGATTTTTTTTAAACAATCTATAAACTTATTCAATCATACAGATTATAAACTTGTACCAGATGACTCCTAAGAGGAGGGAGGAGAGAACAACAACCTGGTTCAGTACAAAATATTCCTATGAGGGCCAGGAAATCAGGTGGATATCCTGACCCTGCTCTGCAAAAAGCACTTGATACTTACCTGCACATTGTGCCAGGGCCTCCAGATATGGATGGTGACATAATGGCAGGTGTGGGCAGTATGCCTCTGATTCCTGATGATCTCCCTGGGATCCCTTTTTTCATCTGATTTGGACGTTTGGGATGCTTTAAAAAGCCCTGTCTTGACGTAAGGCACAGGTAGTGAGCTTGAGAAGGCGTTACCCCCTCTAATTCACATACTACATCCTCTGGGATGTGTCTAGTTGTGTTGGTGCCTGCAAACATTGGTAAGAGGGATGCAGAATACTGAGAGATGCAGTCTTCTTCTGCGCCACTAATAGTGCTGGCAGGCTGCTCTTTCTGGATACAATGGGCTCAAATTTGGCCCACCCTTTTTCGGCACACTTACCGGAGATGCGCCACTTTTTTCCATTGATAAGTGCGCTGAGAAAAATCGCTCCCCACTTTGGCCGCTGTCCGGCCTCTCCTCGGTCGTCGTGCAACGTGGTCAGTCGAGTCGGGGGCAGAGCCAGTGCCGGGATGTCTGCACATGCGCATTGGAATCGGGTCGCGATATCTGCGCATGCGCAGTAGCGCCGAAATATGACAATTGGCCATTTTTAAAGGGATATGTAGCTGCTTGAGTTTTGGTGCCAGAAGGAATGCTGTGGAACGAAATTAACTGCTGGAATCAAGAACCAGTGCTCCGTGTGTTAATATCAGTGCTGCATGCCTACAACAGTGCCAGAAGGAGTGCTGTATTTCTGAAAATCATTGCTGCATGCAAAATAAGGACTGTATGTTTGGAAAAATCACTGTGTCTAAGAGCATTGGCAAAGTGCTGTGAGTGTCAATGCTACAACGTGCACCAAGAACGAAGAATTTCTTGCATGACGAAGTGGAGATACTAGTTAATGTCATTGAGAACAGATGGCAGGAGCTGGATACCAGCAGAGGTAGCACAAAAGTGCCACCGAAAGAAATAAAGAAACGCTGGAACCAAATTGCAGAATATTACTGCGCAGTGGTGAACACCCGGAGATCTGGAAGCCAGTGTAAAAAGAAATGGCAGGATCTTGGTCAAGTAGTTAGTGTAAGTAATATTTTCATTTATTCAATGCAATTGCAATTGTAAATGTGACCAGCTGTATATGTCCCACCCAGTAGAAAGATACCCTCTCTAAAAAGTTGCATTTTCATCTTTGAAAAAGAAATTGTCTCACAACAAAAGGGAAAGAACTCGAACGGAAGGAGGCCCGCGAAATCTGCACCTACTGACACCTTTGGAAGAGAGGGTCGCTGCTTTGATGGGTCCTACCTGGAGAAAAACAATCAGTACTGCACAAGCTGGGCCCATACGCGAGAGGGTAAGTCCTTAAAATTCATCATGGCCCTTCAATCAACCTGCTGCCAGGTTTGCTATGTGTGAGCCTATTCATGCCACCCATCCTGTCCCCTCCTGTGCTGCTAACCATTTGACTGTTCTGTTATATTTAACAGAACCTGATGTCAATCGTGAAGATACAGAAGTAGATTCAGACGCGGACAAGCCTAACCCTGCAGACCAACATGGGGGGCTGGGGGGCGGCGGGGGAGGGGATGGAGATGGATGAAGGGGACACTGTTGTACTGAATATGGATGAGGCCACGTTAATCGACTTGGCGTTGGCAGCCCCTTCCATGAGTTCTGGTGTGACATTCCTTGATTTCAGCCAGTCCATGATTAGTGGTTTCCCAGTGTCCGAGGTTGCGGGTCCCAGTGGTGGTGGAATGCAGCATGGAATACCCAGGGCCCCACCGTCCGAGGTTGCGGGTCCCAGTGGTGGTGGGATGCAGTATGGAACACCCAGGGCCCCACCGTCCCAGCCTGCGCTTCCCACTGGGGTGCCGCGAGGCAGACCCAGGGTGAGGGTAAGGTGAAATCGACCACGCTCTCCTGAGATGCAGGATGCAACAGATGTGGTTCAGATCATGGCATTGAGTGGGGAGAGCACTGACCTTACCCAATCACTCGTGGACACCATCAGTGGGGTGAGTGATGAGGTAGCGGAACTGTCGAGAGAAATAACAGTAACCGCACGGGAAATGGGAACGATGTCCAGGAACATCAGTGTCAATTAGGGAGGGAATGTCAAAGGTAGTGGGAAGGACGATACTGGCAATGACACAGGCCATGAGGGAGGGTATGTGTGAGTTATCTGCTACAATAAGGGAACACACCCAGGTCATGCACCATTGGCAGAATTGTTGTCTATCTGTAAAGCATGTTCCGCCACAAGGGAGTGCATCCCCGGAAGTCCCAAGGGATCCCATAATCCCTGAGGAGCACTGTATATAAGCCGGCCCCTAAGGCCTGTTACTCACTCTGGAGTGTCTTAATAAAGACTGAGGTCACTGTTGCTTTAACATCCCTGTATGCAGCCTCATCTGTGTTAGGAACACAATAACTGGCGACGAGTATACGAATCCAACGCAAAGATGCAGCAAACTGTGGGCATCCTGGAGAAGTTCTCGGAGGGTGAGGAATGGGAAGCCCATGTCGAACGGCTAGACCAGTACTTTGTAGCCAACGAGCTGGACGGAGAAGGAAGCGCTGCAAAAAGGAGAGCGGTCCTCCTCACAGTCTGCGGGGCACCGACCTACAGCCTCATGAAGAATCTTCTGGCTCCAGTGAAACCCACAGATAAGTCACAAGAGGAGCTGTGTACACTGGTTCGGGAGCATCATAACCTGAGGGAGAGCGTGCTGATGGCGAGGTATCGGTTCTACACGTGCCAGCGAAGGTCAGGAAGTGGCGAGCTACGCGCCGAGCTAAGACGACTTGCAGGACAATGTGAGTTTGATGGCTACCTGGAGCAAATGCTCAGAGACTTTTATGTACTGGGCATTGGCCACGAGACCATTCTACGAAAACTTTTGACTGTAGAGACACCGACCCTCAGTAAGGCCATTGCAATAGCACAGGCGTTTATGTCCACCATTGATAACACAAACAAATCTCTCAGCACACAAGTGCTAGTAATGTTCATAAATTAACTGGAACTGTTTTTGTGAGCAGAAATGTACAGGGCAGAACCCACGAGTCTGCAACTGCCAGGAGGCCTCAGGTAACCCAGATGACTCAGAGTCTGCAACAAAGGATGAATGCAAGGCAATTCACATCTTGTTGGCGTTGTGGAGACTTCCATTCAGCCTATTCATGCTGCTTCAAAGGGTATGTTTGCAAGAGCTGTGGATCAATGGGACACCTCCAACGAGCTTGCAGTCAAGCTGCAAGCTCTGCAAAACCTGCCAACCACCACGTGGCAGAGGAAGATCAGTCCATGGTGGATGAAAGCAATTTTGAGCCTGAGAGAGAGGAGGCAGATGCTGAAGTACATGGGGTGCACACATTTTCGACGAAATGTCCACCGAAAATGCTAAATGTAAAATTGAATGGCTTACCCGTAGCCATGGGACTGGACACTGGCGCTAGCCAATCCATCATGAGTAAAAAGATGTTTGAGAGACTGTGGTGCAACAAGGCCCTCAGACCAGCCCTGAGCCCCATCCACACAAAACTGAGAACGTGCACCAAAGAGCTTATCAGTGTCCTGGGCAGCGCCATGGTCAAGGACATCTACGAGGGCACGGTGCACGAACTGCCACTCTAGATTGTCCCGGGCGATGGCCCCACACTGGTTGGAAGGAGCTGGGCAAAATCCGCTGGAACTGGGATGATATCCGAGCGCTATCACATGTCGATGAGGCCTCATGTACCCAGGTTCTTAACAAATTTCCTTCCCTTTTTGAGCCAGGCATTGGAAACGTTTCCGGGGCGCAGGTATGGATCCACTTGGTCCCAGAGGCAGGACCTATTCACCACAAGGCGCGAGCGGTACCTCACATGATGAGAGAGTTGAAATCTAGCTGGACAGGCTGCATCGTGAGGGCATCATCTCCCCAGTGGAATTCAGTGAGTGGGCCAGCCCGATTGTAAGTGATGGCACGGTCAGGATTTGCGGCGATTATAAAGTAACTATTAATCGTTTCTCGCTACAGGACCAATACCAGCTAACTAAGGCAGACGACCTATTTGCAACACTGGCAGGAGGCAAGACGTTCACCAAGCTCAACCTGACTTCGGCCTACATGACGCAGGAGCTGGAGGAGTCTTCGAAAGGCCTCACCTGCATCAATACGCACAAGGGACTGTTCATCTACAACAGATGCCCGTTTGGAATTCGGTCGGCTGCAGCGATCTTCCAGATAAACATGGAGAGCTTACTCAAGTCGGTACCACGCACGGTGGTTTTTCAGGACGACATATTGGTCACGGGTCGGGACACCGTCGAGCACCTACAAAACCTGGAGGAGGTCCTCCAGCAACTGGATCGCGTAGGGCTGCGGCTGAAGAGGTCGAAATGCACCTTCATGGCAACAGAAGTGGAGTTTTTGGGGAGAAAGATCACGGCAGACGGCATTCGGCCCACAGACGCTAAGACAGAGGCTGTCAGGAATGCGCTCAGGCCACAGAACGTCACGGAGCTGCGGTCGTGCCTGGGACTCTTCAACTATTTTGGTAACTTCCTGCCGGGGTTAAGCACCCTCTTAGAGCCTCTACATGTGTTATTGCGTAATGGTGAGAACTGGATATGGGGGAAAAAAAACAAGTAATTGCTTTTGAGAAAGCCAGAAACATTTTATGCTCCAACAAGCTGCTTGTATTGTATAACCCGTGTAAAAGACTTGTGCTAGCATGTGATGCATCGTCGTATGGAGTCGGGTGTGTATTACAACAAGTTAACGTTGCGGGGAAGTTGCAACCTGTCGCCTATGCCTCCAGGTGCTTGTCCAAGGCCGAGAGGGCCTACAGTGTGTTCGGGGTAAAGAAAATGCATCAGTACCTGTTTGGTCTCAAATTTGAGCTGGAAACCAATCACAAGCCCCTCACATCTCTGTTCGCTGAAAACAAGGGGATAAATACTAATGCCTCAGCCCGCATACAAAGTTGGGCACTCGCGCTATCAGCATATAACTGTACCATCCACCACAGGCCAGGGACCGAGAACTGTGCGGATGCTCTCAGTCGGCTACCATTGCCCACCACTGGGGTGGAAATGGCGCAGCCTGCAAACTTGTTGATGGTGGCGCAGCCCGCAGACATGTTGATAGTCATGGAAGCGTTTGAAAATGATAAATCACCTGTCACGGCCCGCCAGATTAGGACTTGGACCAGCCAAGATCCTCTGCTGTCCCTAGTAAAAAACTGTGTACTGCATGGGAGCTGGGCCAGCATCCCTGTTGATATGCAAGAGCTAATTAAGCCGTTCCAGCGGTGAAAGGATGAGTTGTTCTTTCAGGCAGACTGCCTGTTGTGGGGTAACCGCGTAGTGCTACCCAAAAAGGTCAGGGAGACGTTCATCTCGAATCTCCACAGCACACACCCAGGTATGGTAATGATGAAAGCAATAGCTAGATCCCACATGTAAACGATGTAAACGATGGTCGCGCCACTGTGTCACGGGAAATTGATCTGAATGACCCTGTGTATGTGCTAAACTATGGACATGGTCCCAAATGGATCGCGGGTACGGTGATAGCTAAAGAAGGGAGTAGGGTGTTTGTAGTCAAACTAGACAATGGACAAATTTGCAGAAAGCACCTGGACCAAACGAGGCTGCGGGTTCACAGACTGCCCTGAACAACCCACAGCAGACACCACCTTTTTCGAGCACACAACACACACCCAAAGGATCAACGACAGCACCCCGGACCAGGAAATCGAACCCATCACACCCAACAGCCCAGCAAGGCTAGGCTCACCCAGCAGCCCTGCAGGGCCAACAACACGCCAGCCCAGCGAGGCCACAGCCAACACACCAGAACAGACATTTGTACCGAGGCGGTCCACCAGGGAAAGAAAGATTCCCGACCACCTCACCTTGTAAATAGTTTTCACTTTGACTTTGGCAGGGGGGAATGATGTTGTGTATCTGTAAAGCATGCACTCCCATGTTCCGCCACCAGGGAGTGCATCCCCTGAAGTCCCAAGGGATCCCAGCATCCCTTGGGAGCACTGTATATAAGCCGGCCCCTAAGGCCTGTTCCTCACCCTGGAGTGTCTTAATAAAGACTGAGGTCACTGTTACTTTAACCTCCCTGTGTGCAGTCTCATCTGTGCTAGGAACACAATAAGAATCAACTGCCACTCCCACTGCAATCGCCACAACAGCCTCTCAAGAGACCCAAGCTGGGCCCTCCACCTTAACACCTGACTGCCCTCCATGAAGAAGTGCACATTCACCGAGATGTTAGAAGGACTAAGCTTGGTACCAAGCCCAAATACACTATGCCACCGCCTGTGGGCAGGGGTGGTAGAGAATCCAAGACCAAGTGCAGCGGGCGGTGTTAGACTAAGGGGGATGAGAGATGGGTGCAGCCTTTCTTTGCTGCTGTTGTTATTGATGTTACTGTTGTAACTGTTTTCAAATTGAAAGTTTTTTGTAAGTTATGTAAATTTACAACTTTAAAGGTGATCTTAAAGTTTTTACATGATCTTAAAGAGTCATATTAAGTAAAGTTTGGTACAAAAATTATTTTATGACACTAAAGTTAAGTACATTGTAAACTTCAAAATAAAATATATTTTACATTAAAACTGAATCATGTTCCATTAACACAACACAACATTTAGGAACAGCTCAAAAAAATAAACATGTCCATGCGGAATAGTTGTCGCTGAGCCCTCAGGCATCAGTAAAGCGTTCAGTTCATGGATGAGCTGCTGGTGCAAGGTTCGAGCAATCGTTAAAGGAGCATGATGGCCCGCCCTCCTCAGACGTCGTGCTCCGGCCTCAGTCATTTGCATGGTTTCCTCATCCTCGTCATCCTCCTCCACCACCTCCTCCTGATCACCTGCATCTTCCAAATCATTATCATCAGCCACTCTCGCCGCAGGTGGGTTGTCTTCTTCCACTATCAGCTGCTGCTGCCTCATGATGGCTAAGTTATGCAGCATGCAGCACACAACAGTGAACTGACCGAAATCTCAGGGAAATATTGCAAGTAGCCTCCGGAATGGTCCAGGCATTGGAAACACTGTTTCAAGATGTCAATGGTCCTCTCTATGATGCTGCGTGTCGTAATATGCGACATGTTGTATTGATGGTCAGCTTCCGTCCGGGTTATGCGTAGGGACGTCATGAGCCAGGTGGCGAGGCCATACCCTTTGTCTCCCAGTAGCCAGCTCTGCCCTTCTGGCTGCTGCTCAAACATGTCAGATATAACGCTGTCAAGAAGGATGAACGCATCATGGGTACTGCCAGGGTATCTTACATCTTGCATCGACTGACATGATGTGATACATGTTATCACACACAAGCTGCACATTCACGGAGTGGAAGCCTTTTCTATTCCTGAACAGCTCCAAAGGTGCTCGCAAGGCGATGTAGCTACAATCAATGCAGCCCCGTACTTTGGGGAGCCAGCAATCCTTGAGAATCCCACAGCCAGCCGTGTCATGGATTACTTGGGTGATCATTGGGAACTTGATTAAGTCATTCCTCCACGCATACAGTGCAGCCGTGACCTGGTGAATGGAGACATTTATTGCACGTTGAGAGATGACGCACACATCTCTAGTTGTAGCTTGAAACGATCCCGAGGCATAGAAGGAAAGTGCAGCTGTAACCTTGACTTCAACTGACAAAGCAGTCCACCTGCCGCTTCTCGGCTGTAAGTCTGGTCTCAGCAACTCACAGATCTCACGGACAACTTCTCTGCGGAAACGCAGCCTTCTGACACAATCTGCAACATTCAGGTCCAGGTACGAACGCCTGACTCGAAATTGCCAAAGTGGGTAAGGCCTCCTGCCCAGTAGCCTATGGGCTCTGATGTTCCTGATGTGATGAGCTCTAATCAATTGTCTCCCACGTAGCACAATGATGCAGAACGCTTGCAAAAGGTGTGGCATTGTTATTATTCCCCCCACAGTTAAAATTAAACATTCAAAGGTCAAAATGGCAGGAAAGCAGGCAGCACAGCACAGGTTTGCAGTTCTGCGTATCTCTCTCTCTCCATCCCCCCAAGGTATGTATATGGACCGCACCCAAAGGTCTTTTGTCCTCTCTCTCCCTCCTCCTCCTCCCCCCACCCTTCCCCCAGCCTCTCCGTTTGCTTACTGCAGCCTGTTGCAGCCTGTCCGGTGAGTTTGCTTCCTGCAGCCTGTGTGTGCTTCGATGTGGGCAGTTCCCGCCCCTATCCCTGGCCGAGTGGTCTCCCGGTCGTCCCGTACCTATCCCAGGCCGAGTGGCCTCCCGCACCAGCCGGCCCGCTGTTGAAGTAGCTGCTTGTGTTTTGCCCTTGCCGCAGCCTGTTTGGTGAGTTTTCTTCCTGCAGCCTGTGTGTTCTCCAATGTCGGCAGTTCAATCGCTCCTGCCCCTATCCCTAGCCGAGTGGTCTCCCGGTGTGTTGTCATCCCGCACCTATCCCTAGCCGAGTGGCCTCCCGCACCGGGCGGCCCGCTACCTTCCCGGTTGGAGTTTTCAGATGAAGGAAGGACTTAGTTCTATTTTTTATTTCTTCTTGAATGCTTATTACTTTTTGTGCTTTGTAAGTCTTGATGCAAGGTCCTCTCTGCTTCCCTTCCCGCCTCTATCCCAGACTGAATGGCCTCCGATGTACCTACCTGCGCTGATTTCTTAACTCTCCGCGAGGGTTTTCTGAAGTGGTCACATACGCTGGCCTAAGTAGATTTGGGGTAACTATTAGCTGACCAAAGTGGCCTAAATGGCCAAAACTGGCTTGGGTGGCTGGTAATGCCCCCTTTTAAGAGAAAAAAAACTAAACTAAAATAATCCTAACTAACTCACTTACACTGGCGCAAATTGAATGTGCAAAATGGGGATTTTTAAGATACTCCAAAAAAATCAAGTTGCTCCAAAAAAGACGGAGCAACTCCTGGCCAAAATTGAGTCCAATGATAGGAATTAGCAATCTAACCTATCTTCCTAACATCTTCAAACAGAGTTTGTTTTGCAATATATTGTGTGTGCATACCTGTATGTCAGTGAATGAAAAAGAAGACAAGAAATAAAAACTGTGAGATGGTACTAGCCCTGATCTAGGGGGAAGCCGCTGGTACCAGCTTTGCTTAATTCCTTGATACGATTAAAGGTAAGGATATTCAGGATGGCCTCCTCCAAAGGAGTCCGGGGATTCGGAAATGATACAGCCTTATCTGCATTCTAGAAGTTTTGTTCCTATATAGTACTCAATGGCCCAGAATTTGTTGTAGTGGGGCATCTCACGGCAAGTCCCATTAGTTGCACTTTTTCTCTTACCCACCAGCTCGAAAATGTTATGCCCTGTAAGTTGCTGGAAGTGTGAGCTGATAACGGCACGGCAAGGGCAATGGCATATCTTGGACCTTGGTGAAAGACGGGACTAATAGTCTATTTCTTTAACCAATTTGATTTTAGGATAAAGAAACAAAGGAACGACGGAGAAGGATATAAGGTGCTGATGCCCAGTGTCCTGTGCAGCATCATGTGATTGCAGGGAAGGTTGGTGTTGTTGTTGGTGCTGCTGGTGTGCCTGGTGATGATGGTGTGCCTGGTGATGATGGTGTTGGGGCTGATCATGGTAGGATTCTAAGGACCAAGGTGAGTTTTTTTCAAGGGCACCGATGCTGCTGGAATAGATGGCAGCTGAAGTTAAGATGACAGAAGCGATCTGCCAATGGTGAGAGAGGTTGCTCCAAGGAGGTGACAGTGAATAGAGAGTTTACTCCAAACACTTCCAACCTTCATAAAGCTCAAAACTGTGTTCCGAATCCATTGGTAAAAGTGAACAGCTGTGAAATGACAGCTTTTATACCACTTTTGCAGCTGTCACCTATTCAAAGCAATGGAGAGCAGTTGAAACCCAGACCTATTTACCTGATGTGATCCCTGAGTGACATGAACCTCATGAAAAAGTTGGAAAAATGGTTAGATGGTGGTAAAATGCTGTTCAACTATCTTTAAACACCCTCTTAAATATTTCAATTGGCTCACCTGCCGCTTAGTGCCAGATCTGTAAAGCACAGGTAGACCAGGGACTTGGGAAACTTACACAGAGGCGGGTTCAGAGCGGGATACTGCCCCGGTCAATCTTTTAGATTTTGACAGCGGACCCGCCTCCGAATCCACCCTCTGAACGCCGACAAAATCCAACCCAAAGAGGGGGAAAGAAAGATTGGTTCAAAAGAGCGGGGGGAAAAAAAGACAGAAAGATAAGAAAATAGATTTTATTATTAACATTTTTAAAATCTCTAACAATCTCAGATCAGCCATGATCTTATTGAATAGCGGAGCAGGCTCATGGGGCCAAATGGCCTACTCCTGCTCCTATTTCTTATGTTCTTATGTAATTTACAACCTGTAGGAATGAGAATCCACAGTTTAAACTGTTCCCTTTCTGGGTCCGAGAAGTTGAGTGGCAGTACAGGAGCATAAATCTTTTAATTAAAAACGGTACTTATGCTGAGCAGCAGCCAGGTTTTCTGCGGCAAGTTTAATTGCCAATTAATGTGCAACGGCAGTAAGTTCATGAAACTTACGGGGAGGTTGAGGTTGAGGACGAGCTGCCGTTTTCATGAGGCTAACAGCAGAGTGGCATAAATTGTCCAGCAACTTGCGGCGATTCACAATTCAGAGGGTATCTTTTCCTCGTCACAAGTTGCTGGACGATTTACACATTACTAACGGCAAGCGCAATTAAACTCTCGTTATACTGGAAGCAAAATATGGGCCATTATTTTTCCTGTTGGTGACCTTGAAACAGTTCAAGCTTTACATTGTTTTGAAGTTGTTTTACACAACAACAAAAATTTGTGACCTTTGAAGTATTCTATATTTCTAATAATAGTTTCCCATGGATTTCGTTGTTGTCACTCCTCAGGCTTTTACCATAGGAAACAGGAAATTGAGTATTTGGAAAATAAAAATTGTAAAACGTATAGGGAAAGGGCTAGTGAATAGGTGCCCTGATGCCTTCACTGCACTGTTATTAGTTCACCTATAATATGTGTGCTAAATAATATCAAAGGGTTAAATCTGTCCAAAGTATAATACATTAAATCTTGCTGCTTCAGTAGAAAAATGCTCAGCAAGATTTCTAGTTTTAGACTTTTGTGCAGGTATTTATCAAAACAATAATCCCATCTAAAATTATTGTGTTCCTAACACAGATGAGGCTGCACACAGGAACATTAAAGTAACAGCGACCTCAGCCTTTAATAAGACACTCCAGAGTGAGGAACAGGCCTTAGGGGCCTGCTTATATAAAGTGCTCCCTAGGGATGCTGGGATCCCTTGAGACTTCAGGGGATGAGCTCCCTGGTGGCGGAACATGGGAGTGCATGCTTTACAGATACACAACATCACTCCCCCGCCAAAGTCAAAGTGAAAACTATTTACAAGGTGAGGCGGTCAGAAGCCTTTCTTTCCTTGGTGGACCGCCTCGGTACAAATGTCTGTTCTGGTGTGTTGGCTGTGCCCTCGCTGGACAGGCGTGTTGTTGGCCCGGCAGGGCTGCTAGGTGAGCCTGGCCTTGCTGGGCTGTTGGGCATGATGGGTTCAATTTCCTGGTCCGGCATGGTGTCGTTGATCCTTTGGGTGTTTGTTGTGGACTGGAAAAGGGGGTGTCTGCTGTGGGTTGTTCAGGGCAGTCTGTGAACCGCAGCCTCGTTTGGTCCAGGTGCTTTCTGCAAATTTGTCCATTGTCTAGTTTGACTACAAACACCCTATTTCCTTCTTTAGCTATTACCGTGCCCGTGATCCACTTGGGACCATGTCCATAGTTTAGCACATACACAGGGTCATTCACATCAATTTTCCATGACACAGTGGCGCGACCATCATTTACATTTTATTGCTGCTGCCTGCTCTCTACCTGATCATTTAGGTTGGGGTGAACCAGCGAGAGTCTGGTTTTAAGTGTCCTTTTCATGAGTAGCTCAGCAGGGGGCACCCCTGTGAGCGAGTGGGGTCTCATGCTGTAGCTGAGCAGTACTTGGGACAGGCAGGTTTGGAGTGAGCCTTCTGTGACTCGTTTACGGCTCTGTTTGATGGTTTGTACTGCCCGCTCTGCCTGCCCATTGGAGGCTGGTTTAAACGGGGCCAAGGTGACATGTTTGATCCCATTGCGGGTCATGAATTCTTTAAATTCGGTACTGGTGAAACATGGCTCGTTGTCACTGATCAGTATGTCAGGCAGGCCATGGGTGGCAAACATGGCCCTCAGGCTTTCAATGGTGGCGGTGGCGGTGCTTCCGAACATTATTTCACGTTCAATCCATTTTGAAAAAGCATCCACCACCACCAGGAACATTTTACCGAGAAACGGGCCTGCATAGTCGACATGGATCCTCGACGATGGTCTGGAGGGCCAGGACCACAAACTTAGTGGTGCCTCTCTGGGCGCGTTGCTCAACTGAGCACATACGCTGCATTGTCGTACACAGGACTCTAAGTCACAATCGATACCGGGCCACCGTACACGTGGGATCTGGCTATCGCTTTCATCATTACTAGTCCCGGGTGTGTGCTGTGGAGATCCGAGATGAACGTCTCCCTGACCTTTTTTGGTAGCACTATGCGGTTACCCCACAACAGGCAGTCTGCCTGAATGGACAGCTCGTCCTTTCGCCGCTGGAACGGCTTGATTGGCTCTTGCATTTCAACGGGGATGCTGGCCCAGCTCCCATGCAGTACACAGTTTTTTACTAGGGACAGCAGAGCATCTTGGCTGGTCCAAGTCCTAATCTGGCGGGCCGTGACAGGTGATTTATCATTTTCAAACGCTTCCATGACTATCAACAAGTCTGCGGGCTGCGCCACCATCAACAAGTTTGCAGGCTGCGCCATTTCCACCCCCGTGGTGGGCAATGGTAGCTGACTGAGAGCATCCACACAGTTCTCGGTGCCTGGCCTGTGGCGGATGGTACAGTTATATGCTGATAGCGTGAGTGCCCAACTCATTAGTATTTATCACCTTGTTTTCAGCGAACAGAGATGTGAGGGGCTTGTGATTGGTTTCCAGCTCAAATTTGAGGCCAAACAGGTACTGATGCATTTTCTTTACCCCGAACACACACGCTAATGCCTCTTTCTCAATCATGCTGTAGGCCCTCTCGGCCTTAGACAAGCTCCTGGAAGCATAGGCGACAGGTTGCAACTTCCCCGCAACGTTAACTTGTTGTAATACACACCCGACTCCGTACGACGACGCATCACATGCTAGCGCAAGTCTTTTACACGGGTTATACAATACAAGCAGCTTGTTGGAACATAAAATGTTTCTGGCTTTCTCAAAAACAATTACTTAGTTTTTTCCCCATACACAGTTCTCACCTTTGAGCAGTAACACATGTAGGGGCTCTAAAAGGGTGCTTAACTCCGGTAGGAAGTTACCAAAATAGTTGAGGAGTCCCAGGAACCACCGCAGCTCCATGACGTTCTGTGGCCTGGGCGCGATCCTGATAGCCTCTGTCTTGTCGTCTGTGGGCCAAATGCTGTCCGCCACGATCTTTTTCCCCAAAAACTCCACTTCTGTTGCCATGAAGATGCATTTCGACCTCTTCAGCCGCAGCCCTACGTGATCCAGTTGCTG